>NC_055959.1:2531250-2847500 GCF_018492685.1 Alosa sapidissima | reverse complement strand
AGAGCGGTGCATCGGTGGCTGACAGGATTTTCTGGTTGGAGCACACCGTTAATACTTTCAGACAGTAATGGAACAAATTAACCAACCCCCCACAACGACACGCACGCACACACACACATAAACACACACACATACACACACACACACACACACACACACACACACACTCCTCCACCGCCTCTCTTTCAGCTTATTGCTCATGACCCAGACCAAGTCAGTCACGTATTGATTGGCCTAAACTCCGCATATCCCATTAGTGTGGGTGTGTTTGAAGTCCATTAACAGATCAAAATCAAAAAGCCACTGGCCCCATTTGCGGCACATTTTCAGATGTAGTCGGATGGCAAGAGCCCAACAGATGCTCCATCACCTACAAAAATAATTCAACATCCCCCATCCCCTCCATGCCTGGACCAAACCTGGACCACCACCCAGCCCCCCCGCCTCCCCACACACACCCACACACAATCACACACCCACACAGTCACACACACACACACAATCACACACACACACACACACAGTCACACACACACACACAATCACACACCCACACAGTCTCACACACACACACTGTCACACACACACACACAATCACACACACACACAGTCACACACACACACAGTCACACACACACACACAATCACACCCACACACAATCACACACACACACAGTCACACACACACACACAATCACACACACACACACAGTCACACTTGCCACAGCACAGAATGCAGCAGGTCATACAGAACAGGACCCCCCGGGTCCATCTATGGCCCGGTCAGGCATCTCTGCGGGCACCTCTTCGGTGTAGTGCGTCTGGGGGTTGACGTTGGCCTCACATTCCTCGCAACAAGCCTCTAAACCGCACACCGGCTGCACTTAATCTGTCAAGCAGCTGTGAGCAAACTCCAGCACCTGGCCAGGGGAGAGAGACGACCGACCGCAGCCCAGGAGAGGAGAGGAGAGGAGGAGAGGAGGACAGTGGGAAAAAGAAAGAAAGAGAAAGAGCAAAGAGCGGAGGGGAGAGTGGTGAAAGAGAGTTAAGAGAGTGCTTGTTTAGGGAAGCGGCATTACTCAAGTCACAGGGGGAGACAGAGAGAGAGAGAGAGAGAGCTTTGGAGAGAAAGGGGAAAATTGGGGTTGTGTATCTCGCACGGAATGAGAATGTCTCTGGTTCTAATTTACACTTGTGCAACCACGGCCCAGAATGAGCTCACCGTGAAAGAACAACAATAAACACACACACACACACACACACACACACACACACACACACACACACACACAGAGCGGACGAGAGAAAAAGAGAGGGAGAGAGCGAAAGAGAAAGTGAACAACAAACTAACCGTGAGAGGCAAGGAAAGGGGGAAAGGGGCTTCAAGAGGTGGAGCACATTTTTTTGTCGTTAGTGTATACTTCAGTACGAGCTCCATGCAGTAAAAGTGAAATGTAAACATGGTACGCATGCTTCAGGCCCATAAACCACTATGACACCCCGGTGAACTTCGACTGGGAGCAGGGGAGACGCACAGATTACTGGCAACACACACGAGAAGAGAGAGAGAGATGGGGAAAGAGTCTGGAAAAGAGAGAGAAACAGAAGAAGAAATGGAGAGAAAGAGACAGAGATAGGCTGAGAGGTACATAGTGAGAGAGAGCGAAAAAAAGAGAGTGAGATAGAGAGAGAGATGGACAGACAAAGAAAGAGAGAGATGGACACTTAGAGAGAGAGAGAGAGAAAGAAGAGAGAGATGGACAGACAGAGAAAGGAAGGAGATAGAGAGAGAGATGGATAGACAGAGAGAGAGGGAGGGAGAGAGAAAGGAAGGAACGCGAGAGAGTTAGAAAGATGTGTCTTTCTCTGGAGAAAGGCAGACGGAGGCGATTAGTGGTGGTTCTGGAATGTGAGGGTCAGAGATCCGAGCTCTGCTGAGACCCGCTCTGTAAACACGGCCCCACCTCACCAACAGAACCCCTCACAGGGCCACTTGGAACAGCACTGAACAGCACGGAACAGCACAAACACCACACCACAGCACAGCACTGGGGAGAACACAACAGTCCCAAGACCACAAAACAACACAACAATTCACAGTACAGATCAGCATAGGAAACACCAGAGGAACAGCCGATACGGACATGCACAGCTGGAACACTGGGCCACAACAGTCTACTAGACTCTCTCAGTGGACACACTAACAATACATATGCTCACCCAAACAAGACCGTGCTGGCCCAACAACCACACTAGTAACTACACAATAGTAAAGCACTGCTCTGTGCTTGAAAAGTACTATATAAATATTATTATTATTATTATTATTATTATTATTATAACACAAACCTTCACAGACGGCTAAACATACGGTGTACACACACAACGACCACACAAACTACTATGTACAAAACCCACAACGTCCTCGTCAACAACTTAGCACCAGTCTCCATCTGTGGCCACAAACACACACACACACACACAAGCAGACTCTTTATTGCATGTGACGTTGCGGATTATAAACACAGCAACAGGGCACCAATCATAGGAACAATGCAGTACAGAGGCAGATAAGCAGAATGTGCATAGAAGCCCTCAGACAACATGCATGGAATCATGCAAACCCACATAAACACAGATGATCCCTTCCCCCGTCTCAGATAACCGACTGGACTGTGCAATTACCCAGTCCAGCAGAACCAACCCCGCAGCCACACCAAACAAACCACAGAACCACTCTGTGGGTAAACTACATCTGAAGAAGTGACACCAGGCCGTGAAATTCTGCGGACTTCCTCTGACATGTCGAGGAAGGTAGACTCAGAACGCTGGGAGTTCGTGGAGGGCAGCGGTGATGAAGGCCTAGGCTATTGAGCTGACCAGACAGCCTTCGCATGCTGCTCAGAACAACGGAATGTTTGAACATGGAGAAAAAACAAAAACAATATGTGGGTATCATGTCTCTGTTTTTAAATACTTTGAATGTTTGTTGTTTTCTCCTTTACTACTTTTTTTGTTTGTAAAGAGAACAAACAGAAAAAGCACACATTAAGATAAGCAGCCACCCAGAGTGTTCAAAGTCAAATTAATACACAACATAAGACACAACAAGGAGGCAGACGTCAACATCCATGCCCCGACAGACATAAGCAGGCATCAAAGAACCACAAAAACCTCTGTCACTCTGGCATCAACCGGCGCCACGGCAACACGCTCCTGTCTCCGCTCGTCATCCTGACAAGAAACAAAAGGGGGCTTTGTACTAAAGGTAGTCAGGTGTGTCGGGCCAAGAATCCGGGGGTGTGCACACACACACACACACCCACGTACACACAGCCAGACTACCACACACACTGTAAACCTGAACAGGCTTACTCAAAATATTTGAGGAATCTAATTACCTTGCATTTTTAGAGACACATTTCCCAAATTACATTGGCATTTCAGTGCAACTAGTAGGCCTATTATCAAAGGATCATGGGAGTCTAAGTAACACTCAAAACAGTTGAGATGCTCTTTAAACTATGTACGGTAATTTAGAATAATAGTTTTTGGACTTTGTTTTGTTCTTCAATGATTAAGTTGTGTTAAATCATTACTTCAAGTTAGTTTGACTGTTCAGGCTTACAGTGCACTCACACACATCCTTGCTTCTCTCTCTCTCTCAGACACACACACACACACTCAGTGAGCTCCCACAGCTGGCAGTGTGTATGGTGGCGGCGGCTGAGCCAGCTGAAGGGGGTGAATGTGCTGGCGCTGGGTTGGTGTTGCTGATTAGAGTGAGAGTTAAGCAGCACATCGGCGGCACACACACACTTGCCTCATTAAAGCCATTGTCTTATGGGGACCTCAGAGGGAGCGAGAGAGGGTGGGAGAGAGAGAGAGACAGAGAGAGACAGAGAGAGAGGTGGATGCCCAAAGCATTGTGGTGGGCTGATCAAGCCCCGATCAATGCTTCCTCCTCTGCCGTAGTAATTTGGCCTGCGGGTGTCTCTCTCTCTCTCTCGTCTTTGATTCTTCAGTTCTTCTTCTGTTTTGTTCTTGGGTGTCCTGTTTTGTCTACCCTGATTGTTACTATGAAAAGAACTAATCACGGCAGCACAAAGCAAGGTGAGGCGGAGGAACAACACAGAAACAGACACAGACACACACCCCCACTGATCTCCTCTCATCATCTCCTCCATGCCTGGACCAAACTGCCCACACACACACATACACACACACACACAGATCTCCTCTCATCATCTCCTATCATCTGCATCATGTCCCTGGGTGCGCGCAATGAGGGTAGGAGTGTGTGTGTGTGTGTGTGTGTGTGTGTGTGTGTGTGTATGTGAGGGTGGGGGGAGGGTCCGGGCGGGGGTTGCGAAGGGCCGTTATGGAGTGAAGACGCCTCTCAGGTGCTTTCAGTCCAGACAGAGATTGAGAACAACACCAGCGCAGCAGATTGCTTAGAGTGCAATTTGGCCAAACAAAACAAACACGCAAACGACGAGATGAGTGGCTGGCCGATAGAAAGTGCTGGATGGAAAAAAAACCCTCACCATTTATTTCTGTCTTGAAAGAAGAGTCGGTTGTTATCTGTCCAGTCCCCCCCAAACACACACTGTACACACACACACACACACACCAGCAGCCCCCCTGCACTGGCCTGGTCTGTTGCTTGCTGTTGTTACTGTTGCTGAGTTGTTTTTGCAGCAAACCCCCCATGCCCTAACACACAGAGTCACACACTTTCCCCACTCCAGTCTGTGAGGTGCATCCAGAGCAAGCAAGAGCAGCTGTCAGCGGGAGTAGAGTGGGTGTTACACTAGTGATGGTGGCATTAGTGTGTGTGTGTGGTTGTGTGCGTGCGTGTAATGGTAGTTTGTGTGTCAACATGTTAGGATTGTAAGGCTAGTGTGTGTGCATGTGCATAATATATGTCAGTGTGTCTGGGTGGCATTGCAGCTGTGTGTGTGTGTGTGTGTATGTGTTTGTGTGTGTGTGTGTGTGTCTGTGTGTTTGGGTGGTATTGCGTGTGTGTGTGTGTCTGTGTGTCAGTGTATTTGGGCAGCATTGCAGGTGTGTGTGTGTGTGTGTGTGTGTGTGTCAGTGTTTTTGGGTGGAATAGCGTATGTGTGGGTGTCTACATTAGCGTGGGTGGTGGTCTGTCTGAGGATAGAGGGGGGAGCTTGTGTGGTCTGCCTGTCTCGGCCTGTGGTTTGCCAAGCTCCAGACTGTCGGAGAAGTTTGGTCTGAAAGCGGTGGTGTGTGTGTGTGTGTGTGTGTGTGTGTGTGTGTGTGTGTGTGTGTGTGTGTGTGTGTGTGTGTGTGTAATGTACATCTGCGCCTAGTTTAGTGTGCATATGTGAGTGTAAGTGTGTGTGTGTGTGTGTGTGTGTGTGTGTGTGTGTGTGTGTGTGTACGTGCATGTGTGTCTGAGTCTGAGTCTGAGTGTTTGGCAGGCGAGATGGAGAGATGACGGGTAGATGATGGTGTGTGTGAAGCAGCAGCCGCAGCAGCACCTGAGGCTGTCTGAGAGTTAATAAAGGTAGGACAGGCCAGAGACTCATTAGTTTGGGAAGACAAGACGACGGGACGAGAGACAGAGAGAGAGAGAGAGAGGGAGAGAGAAAGAGAGAGAGACAGAGAGGGAGACTGACTGATGATGGAGAGATCATGTCTATGACCTGGAGGAGAGGAATGGGTCCAAGCAAGCAGAAGATAACAATCTCAGCTGCAGACAAAGGCTCAGAACTCCTTTGATTAAATAGGTGCAATAACGCTTTTAATACACCAGCAATGAAGACATAGTTTGCAATGAGGACACTCAGGCTATAAGGCAGAGGCATTACAGCCATGCTGGGCCACAGGCCCCAAAACCCCCTTCCAAGAACAGATTACTACCATACTTACCAACAGATTATGATGTACAAATACAAACCAAATTCTATATTTAGTACTTATCTAATAAACACATAGTTCACTATGTTAGGTTGTTGTGAAATAAGGCACAATTACACCCAAACACAACACACAGCACTATCTGTTTTCAGATCTGCGCCATAGACAGTAAATAACCAATTAGAGACACAGAAACACTTGTGAAGCAGTTGCTCAACTTCAGTTAAAAAAAAGACTCAATTGCATATTCAATAATGTAACAAAGAGGTAATTTTTTAGGCATTCAGAGGCGTAAAGGGCACCGCCTGGCCTCAGATCAGCATGGCAAGTTTCTCTCTTAGGATCCATAACATCTAGTATCCATATAAATCCATACAGTACACCCCACCCCCCCCCCCCCTTCACACACACATAAACACACACACACAAACACACACACACACACACACACACACACACACACACCACCAGCACCACCAGAACAAGCACTCCCCCCTCCCGGCGGCGCCCTGGGGCTGTTTCCTCGTTCAGGCCTGCGCTGCACGTATCTCTGGCCAGGCCGGGGCGCAGGCTGGGGCGCGCACTAATGGCTGACGTGAGGATGAATGCGAGCAGGCCCAGGTCCTCTGGGCTAATGCACTACTACAGCTACAGGGGAAATGGAGGGGGGGGTCAGGGGGGACAGAAACTGCTACAGATAGTGTGTGTGTGTGTGTGTGGGGGGGGCTCAGTGTGCGTCACACTTTTCCACTTTCGTATCACTCTAAACTGAATCACTGGCCTTGCCTATATTTCAATCGATAGCTTTTTGAATATTTCACTTAGCCGAATTTACATAGAGATAGCTAAATTCTCTAAGGTCTAAGTCTCTCATTGCAAACAGCAACTGAACTGTATCGTGAAAACGTCCAAACAGAACGGGAGGTCTGCCTGGTTATTTTACATATGTACCACACATGAAGCATCTCAGAATCCTGCAAATTAAAATTCCATGAAAACCCATGAATCCATGAAAACCTCCATGAAAACAAAACATAGCATGCATTTTTTTGTGTCAGTTGTAAACCATCACAAGCCAGCTTGAGCACGTTTTAGACAGTAAAGAAGAAAACACCTTCTCTCTGCATCACTGGCGAGACATCAACACAGTAACCAGGTGAACCGACAACAGCATGGGGAGCCGGGCAGCGTGTAACGGAACAGGAACGCCCCGTACAGTATGCATGTGACACTCGGAAGTATGCCGGAAAACATACAAGGAACATGCCGGAGCTCGCTGCCGTCTCACCTGGTGGCTTTCGCTGCCAACAGGGGAGGAACACAAACCCACAGAGCACACACACAGAACCAAAACATAAACATACACACAGGTAACGGAGACATACACGAGCACCCACATGCCTTTGGAAAAAAAACACTGAGCTCTCCAGGTCAGGACACCTTCCGTCTGTAATTGCATTCCGCTAAAGAATGGAGAAGAAAAGATTGGGAAGAGGGTGGAGAGATAAGCCCAAGAAGAGGGGGGGGGGGTACGACTAGGCAGCTCTCCAGAGCGGGTGTGATCGCTGAGGGTGATAGCAAGGTTAGGCCTGTGGCACATGGCTTCATGTCATATACTGTACACACACACAGATTCATTCATTCACACACACACACACACACACACACACACACTCAGTGTCATTCAGTCTTTCACTCAGCTATCGTGTCAATCTTCCTCATGCTGCTGTCACTTTCCCACCACACTCTGACCCTGATGGGCTGTCATTCTCACAGACACACAACACACACATGGAAGCATGTTTAGTGGCCTAGGGAAGCCACATCAAAAGGGAACTATGTCTGTGCAGTTCTGCTTTAGGAAACAATGACCATCTCATAGGCTGCTGACGTGCACACCAACATACTGAGGCACACACACCCACAAGTTTGCATGTTCGAGGGGTTATCACGCTCACAGACACACACGCATACACGTGCACACCAAGAAGGCATACACGCACACACACACACATGCACAAATAATCAAGAATAGGAGGAGAAAATAACCATAAACAACACTGTCCTCGCTCAAAAGAATAATTAGAATTACAGTTACAATGACAAACATTTTACCCAGACACAATTGCTTTTTTAATTCACATTATTGGTATTAGTTACGCCTGTGGGGGAATTTAAATTAGCGACAGCTGCTCTTTCACAACGGCCCCAGCAAAAACAAAACCAAAATCACATCCTGCACATGAAACACAACAACCTATTATCGTGTGCCGTGCAGGGTGGGGGTGTGAGCTCCAAACCTTTAAATTGGATTATAAGTGACGCAGAATCATAAATAGGCTGATTGTTTCTGCGCAGGTGGAGAGGCCACTAGCAGAGGACTAATATATAAATACTAAGAAGCAGAGAGGAGGTGAGGGTTGATCCATGTGTGTGGGGGTCTAGGAAAACCATTACAATTTAGTAAAAATGTGACTTTTCATTGACTTATTTACTTTTTTTAAATTTTCCATTTAATTTCCCCCTGGACCCATAGTGCACAGATAATGTGTTTTAAGTTAACGCCGGGATTTAAATGAACAGAAAGACCTTTTAACCTTTTGCTATGTTGCAGCCAGACTCTTTAATAGCCTACATTTGCCATGCACAAATCAACTTCTCTTCTTAAATACATCTATTCTAGTAGACATGATTGGTATGCGTTTGATGGTGGTCTCCCACCCACAGCAGCAGGGGTGTGAGGGGCAGCCTCTCCTGGTCTCTGGTGACCCCACGCTGGACACTCTGTCTCAGGCGTGACTGCAGGGCACACATTCCTGCTCAGACATCACAGTAAACCACAGGCAGGCCACGGGAGGGTGGACACTTCAGATGTGACACTTGCTCTTTCTCAATTTCCCTTTCTCTGTAATATCACGCAATGAAGACACACTCACACATATACTCACATACACATTTCCACCATCACAGAACACATGGAGACACGTACACACACGTACACACACACATAGCACATAGCAAAAGGAAACACACACACACACACACACACACCACATACACAAGCAGATACACACACACACACACACAAAAAAGCTTTACTTATGAGCATAATGAATCAGAGTTGAACCAGAAAATGAATAAGTTACACTAGAACATCGTTCATCTTTGTGTGTCTGAGTACCCCCATCAACAACCGTCCTGCCCCAGTACCCTCACCCAGCGCGGCAGAAGGCCAAGAGGAGATGGAGGGGAAGGGAGAGAGCGAGAAACAGACTGCCCATTCTTCACCTATTATCAGACAGATCTTACACCTCTTATTTCCTAAGAGAGAGGTAGCAATGCCGTGTGTATTTTAACACCATTAGCAACCATACAACCATACATTTCTTAACTGCATGGTGACACAGACCCTAAAGAGCTCATCACAGCGAGGCGTTATGTCATACATCTGACAGAAAGCCTTGTGGTTAGCTTAAGGGGCATCTGTGACACAACCCTGTGAGTTCTCATCATCATATGTCAGTCTTACTCCACCGTGACAAGATGACACCAGCGTGACACTCAGCAAAACCAATGAAAAAGACGAAGAGAAACTATTGGCCAATGTGTGCATCATCCTGCATGCTACTTATACACTCTTGCCAGTGGAAACCCAGCACTGTTTTTTTTCTCTAGCGACCTTGTTGGTCAACTCTCTCCAACTCCAAAGCAAGTCCAACAGACATCAGGCATCAGGTGAAAGCACAATGATGGCTCTCGCTGCCCGTGAGAGATACACGTGTGTCAACAAAACAGTAATGCACCTCTCAGAGCAATTCTTCTCACATTTATGCATGGTGTGTCATATGGAGCATGGTTCTTAATTATGTGCCTGGGAGCCTGGGATGATTGTCTCTGGAGGCACTGGAGCACAGTGGCCCATAACCGTCAGTAGCCTATGCAGACCTGTCTGTCTGCCTGGACAGGTTCTGTTCAACAGGTGTTAGCAAAACATGCTATAGAGGTGCAACACATGTAGGCTTAAGTAATAACCAACCTTCTGGCTTTCAATGCGCCATTAAATGTATTCATCATGTTTATGTTTGTGGAAAAACTGGCTTAGCACTTTGTACACACTCTTTCTTTCTCTCTCTCTCTCGCTCTCATTAGTACCAGAACAATAGTTTGCCTCGGTCCAAGGATTAGACTAAACTCGGGTGAACGTGTTTCTCATAAATTTAGCTTGCAAAAAGTCATTCGTGACTTATTTATCAAATTTGGTTTCGTAAAACCTCTAAAGGCCTCTCTAAGCTTTACAGAACTGTGCACAACAGGTCTTTCCTCTGAGGTGGTTACCCAAACATCACCTCTGCATGTAAACACAAACGGCAAATATGATCTGCAATTATAATTTCCATTTAACTAACAATATACAAAAAGGCAAATACGTTAGAGAATTCAGAATGTTAAATGCAAAACATTCACCTCACAGTAAATAATAAACCTAGGCCTATTAGTCATCGGGCGAACTACGTTAAACAACACAAGTTAACTGTTTGGGTCTTGAAAACAATCCATAGCATACCGAAGGACTTGAATGCAGTGAGTGGCGTGCAGAAAAGTTCAAGAGATGAACTTAGATAACTTTGTTGGGTACTCACCTACGAACAAACAAATTATGTCCAAGCAGACCAGCATCTTTCTCTTGGTGCAGAATGTATTGTCCGCAGGTTCTGCTAGTATGTGCTTCTTCCCATTCCCTCTCATGGGCTCCCCAGCTGCCCCGTTATCGGCTAGCCGTTGCTGAAGTTCAGCGTCCCGGGTCGCCGTGCTGCTGTTCGTCGTATTAAACTTTTGCATTGTTGGAAGTTCTCCTAAGCCAAACGTTCAAAACTTGTTGCGCACAGTCCTTTCCACAACAGCCTTATGTCATTTGTAAACGTGCTATAGCGCCTGTTATAGCTAACCTTATAAAGTCATGTTAAAACAATAAAGGAGACTAATTTCTAAACCGAACACGTGTACGTTAACCTTACCATTATATTAAGTCGTTCAAGGTTAGCAGATGTATGGCACTGTCAACCTTAAACAATTTAAATAATTGAAAGCAAACAACATCAACTGAGGTGCCTGTCAAACTCCTACGGTGCTCTCTTAAGTTTTACCGCTTTAAAATAGTTGAAACGGTCTTCGCATCACGAGGCGTGTTGGCCAATCAAACCTGGATCGATTCTTCAAAATGCAACTCTTGAACATATTGTTTGATTCGTCTGTCAAGTAAATCACCACAGGTCATGTCTATTCAACTTTTCCAGAAGGCAATGTGATATTTTCCATACTTCTGAGTGTTCCTCCCACTCTTTAGCAAACTTCTCGGAGCTGTCCTGATTTGCAAGCGTTATTAGGCTTCCCCCGCCCTCGGCTTCCATAACCTATCCTTTTCCCTCCTGCGTTTCAATGTTGCCCCCCAACCCCACCCCACGCTCGTCCGCTCTCTCTCTCTCTCTCTCTCTCTCTCTCTCTCTTTCTTTCTTTCTCTCTTTCTCTGTATATTTCCCAAAGGGCAATTACCTCACAACCATCATGTTTTAATTACTGTTTCGCATGACTGAAATGCAAGGGCGTCTGCCTTTCCCACATTTTTAATCACTTTAAGCTGCATTGGCTGTAGCCTAATACGTTTTCTAAAAGGTGACACTTCCATAGGGTTATTTTTCAGAAGTCAGACTGTGCTCTAGAGGATTCGTGTCCTTGAAAGAAAACATTTTTATGTTTAGACTCTCCTATCCACACCACTTTGGGTGAAATAGTGGTGGCCACGGGAGGCTTAGGTGTGCAATGGTGGAAGCAGAACTTAGACAAATTGTGCCATCTGTTGAAAGTTTTCGGTATAAGTGGGCGGTAACAGGGCCAACAATGCCCCACCAGCACTGTCTGCCATACACTTTCCTAAGGGGTCGGCCTAATAATTCAGTGTAGGCCTAAGTGTTTTAACTAACAGCCACTCTGTCACTGGATTTGTTAACGACTTCTGAGGCAACCCTCCGAGTCTGTTCGCTGGCGCTTTAGAAGAGGAAACATTTCTCTCTGTGTTTACGCTCTCTTTCCTTGGATCCCGTCTTAAATATCCAGAAATAGCTCACTTGCTCCACTTTGTAGACCGATTGCTTTGTCTGAGGTAAGGAAAACTCTGAAAGCTGTCCATGGGGGTAGTCTAGCCGACAAGATATCAACGTCTGCCAGCCAAACCTTAAAATAGCTGTTGGTCTGTGGGTTTGTTTTTTGACTGCATGAGATATTTACATTTACATAGATTCAATTGGGAAATGCTTCCATGCAAAGTGACTTGTGAGGTTAAATGCAAACCTAGCTGTGAAATTTCAGGCTAGCTTACTAAACACAATAGCCTATCCATGTCTGCAGCAGGACTGTTTGTTGTTTTGCCTGAATGTGAATAGTGTTCTGCATCTGATAAAATAATATCTTCAACAGTTCTAGCTGTCTTTGTCACTTTAATATGTCTACTTGCAAGGCAAATTATCTGATTTGAATATGCAGGTGGGCATGGATTGTGGCACAATTAGAGTGGGGTGAGGTTGATCCTCAGAAAAAAAGTGATGCAATTATCTTAAAGGTAAGTATAAGTATATATACTCTTTTGATCCCGTGAGGGAAATTTGGTCTTTGCATTTATCCCAATCCGTGAATTAGTGAAACAAACACAGCACACAGTGTACACACAGTGAGGTGAAGCACACACTAATCCCGGGGCAGTGAGCTGCCTGCATCAACAGCGGCGCTCGGGGAGCAGTGAGGGGTTAGGTGCCTTGCTCAAGGGCACTTCAACCGTGCCTACTGGTCGGGGTTCGAACAGGCAACCCTCCGGTTACAGGTCCGAAGTGCTCAAATGGCTTCAGTTTATTTTTTGGAACAATGCCATAACACTATAATTCAAAACTAGTTCATCACATTTTGAAGAGAGTGACTTCATCTTCATCTCTGAGTTCAGCAGAGGCTTCGCAAAAAGGTTGCGGTTGAAGCCTGGAGCAGTACCATCGCGGCAGTCTACGACCAGAGCCCAGCCTGTAAGTAAAACACTATGTCAACTCAAGGAAGTGCTATGTTATACAGGTTTTATGACGTTAGGTAACCAAGACTAAGGGCCCGTCCCAATACCTCCCCTTCCCCTAGATTTTTGCCCTAATCCTCGTTTTTGCGTGTGCATGTGTAGGGGTAGGGTGTCCCATTACTTTAGGGAGCAAGGGGGAGTGCTGTTTCCCCCTTAAAATCAACCCTCAAAATATAGACAGGACCGATGCAGGCTTGTAAAGATTTTGTAGATTGTGAATTTTATCAGGTTTACCAAGTGACTTTGTTATCAAATTCGCAAAAAAATTCTTTGAACATTATTTTGAGAGCTACTCAGAAACAACCTGTTGGGGACCCCTGTTATACATCTTCAGGTCAAACCAAAAATTACCTTTAATATTTTGAAGACTTGTTGTTGTTTGTTCCTTGGCTCTTGTGGTTATGTCTTTCATTTTAGTTCTCTGACTAAGAGGAAAACAAGACAGAATGCAAGTTAAGAACAACCTTAAAAGTGCTATAAGCGATGCAGGGTAACGTCACTTCTGTTGACATTCAAACAAAACAGAGAGCTAGCTCGCTACTTCCTACCCCTCCCTCCCGTGTAATTGAAACTCTCCCAAACGTGCATTTTGTCGGTGATTTGCTGGAACAGTTTGTTATGTTTTTATGGGCCAGGTTGGCCCAAGTTGTTTTTGTGGCCGTTTTTGGAACCTAGGCTGTCTATGGAGACCGCATTTTTTACAGTGTATTCGGAGCACAGGCAGCTAGCGGATGGTGAGGTGATGTTAGCTGTATGTGACAAAAAATGATTATCTCAAGGAAAGTATTTATTTTTCACCCCAAACCCCCACCCACCCCACCCATGCACCCACACACACACCAATCCCCACCACCCCATACCCACACAATATACCTTTTTTTTAATTGCTACTTTTAATTTATTCTTTAAAGTTGAGCTGGCTCTTGAGCACAAGAATTTCATTACTTATAATTCCTTTTATAAGTAGATAAGTACATGACAATAAACTACTTGAACGTCAACTTGATGGAAGGCACGCTTTTTATCATAGTGGATTTTAAAGGGAGAATTTTCTGCCATTCAAAAGGCCACCAAGGGTCCAACAGAAAATGTGGAGGGGGGGGAAGCTCCATCCATGCAGTCTTGATTATTCTTGAGTATATTAAAAATACATGGAAAAGAATGTTCCATTGAATATACTGAATATAATTCAGTCATTAATAAAAAAAAAAATGTTTTTGTTTCATCTTAGACTAATGATATACGACGGAGTATTAGGGCCACACCAGGCGCGCGGGAACCTATTTTTGACCAGGGGTGCTGAATAACAGAAATAATGGATGTCCGACGATTCCCCCACCCCCCCCCCACCCCGGACATGTTTCGGATTTTGAGTTTTAGAGTTAAAATCGTTTGTTTTTTCAGCTGTTTTTGCAATGCTGTGGAATGTTCATAAGTCACAGCTGAGCGGACTAACTTAGGTGTTGTCAATAATAATTTTATAGGTGTAGTATATCACTTTTTAAACGACACCCTTTTCAACCTAGACCATGGTATAAGCTTTAAATATAGGCTAATAATCAGGCTGCAATGATCACGCAAATAATTTCTGAATAGACTAAAGTGTGTCGTCTCCGCAGCAAGTAGGCTATGTGTCCTAATAATTTCTATCTTAGCGACTAGGATAGTGAAATGATTTCACTAGCTATACATTTATTAGTTTCTTTCAGCTTATCCATGCTTTTTTTGAACGTGTAAATCGCATAGAATATGTAGGCCTATATCAACTGTAGGCCTACACACTTGATCGCTATCACATAGCTGAGACCACGCTACAGTTCTCACAGTAACTGACTCACGTTCACATTGATCTCTATAACTGTTCATTTTTAGTAGCCTATATTCGAACCTATCCATAACCCTTTTTTGCTATTTGACTCATCATTTCACATACAAAAATATAAATAATGTCAGACAGTAATTATTTAAAAAAAATATATAATCATTTTTAAAAATCTATCTCCTGCCAGCAGGGGGTGCTGCAGCACCCTCAGCACCCCCCTTCCCGCGCCCTTGGGCCACACATGAAGGAAAAAATATTTTTGCCATGACGAGATAAAACTCGACATGTCGATTTTTAAGTCGCCATGTCGACTTTAATCTCGACGTATCGACTTTAAAGTCGCCATGTCGACATTAAACTCGACATTTCGAGAACAAAGTTGAAATATCATGTCTACTTTAATGTCGACGTGTCGACATTAAACTCAACATTTTGAGAATAAGTTAGTTTGGAGAGAGAACGACTGCTCGGGACGATTGAAAGGGAGGACGAATGAAACATAGTTTTCTTCGAGTGCAACAATAATTAGACATAGGCCTGTATCATGTGGACAAAACATAGAACATATTAACCTCCATTGCTCAGCCAAATACTTTCCTGTTAGGTCCTTATCACAGAGTTACAGGCGATATGCGATGGTCAAAAGTAGCCTAAACGTCATTAGCGGTTTATTTATTTATTGTAGGCCTATTATTAAAGAGCTTAATTCGTCCCTCCAAAGACATTCAGCAATAGGCTGTTTTGCATCCATTACAAACAAGCAACATGAAAGTCTAGGATTGGGGAGAGCGCCTAGTATGCCTCTAGTGCATAAGCATGAAGTTGAACCTTTAGATGAAAAACAACACTTTAATAATAGGCCTACAATAAATAAATAAACCGCTATGACGTTTAGGCTACTTTTGACCATCGCATTTACCGCCTGTAACTCCGTGATAAGGACCTAACAGCAAAGTATTTGGCTGAGCAACGTAGGTTAATATGTTCTATGTTTTGTCCACATGATATAGGCCTATGTCTAATCATTGTTGCACTCGAACACTCTGAATCATTGTTGCACTTGTTGCATTGTTTCATTCGTCCTCCCTTTCAATCGTCCCGAGCGGTCGTTCTCTCTCCAAACTAACTTTATTCTCAAAATGTTGAGTTTAATGTCGACACGTCGAGATTAAAGTCGACATGATATTTCAACTTTATTCTCGAAATGTTGAGTTTAATGTCGACGTGGCGACATTAAAGTCGATATGTCGAGATTAAAGTCGATATTACATTTCAACTTTATTCTCGAAATGTCGAGTTTAATGTTGACATGGTGACTTTAAAGTCGACATGTCGAGTTTAATCTCGTCATGGCAAAAATATTTTTTCCTTCATGTGTGGCCCTAATACTCCGTCGTACTAATACTCCGTCGTATAATGACAATTCATGATATCGTTAAAGAAAAATCATAGTTGGTTGTTAATTGTTAAAGAATATTGTTAATACACAACATACTAGTGATGAGAGCCACATTTGTTAATTATTGTCAATTTAAATAAATCAACTGGTGCAACATCATTAAAAGAAGGATTATACACAAGAAGGAAAAAAAAAACATAATAAAGACCATTAGCCTTTTTAGAAAGGTTTAAATCTAAATAGATCTGATATTCTAATATCTAATATTTACAAAAGTATATGAATATTTCTGGTAAGTTCTGTCCTGGACTGAAACCACGCTGCAACCAAGTACAACCATAATGTGAACCCATGTGCATCATTCATTTCATAACAAAATGGTCTCTGATGTGCTAAACCTACCAACAGAGGGCGTAGAAGACAAACAGATGGAGAAATGACAGACCCAATGTGTTATTACAAGGGACAATTGAATCCTTGTGTTGATACACAAAAACAGTTGAACTAAAGCTGCCTGCATTCCAACAGCTAACAATCAAGGAGCAACTCTTAGAAGTGTCTCTGTCTACCAGTAGGGCCCATAATGTCATCTTTCATTCAGTAATGCAGATCTACTGCTATGAATAAATTACGTTTTTATAACATAACCATACAATGTGATTTATGTTTTATGTCGTCCAATACGTGGCCCTCAACTTACTTTATCAGAGCAATGAGGCCCTCTGGGAAACTGTGCACTCATTTCACAAAACTGGAACTGAACACTCTAATTTGCTGCAGAGGGAACTGTGATGATTTGATATTGATGAGCCTTGGACATGCTGAGGCTGTGGTCATTTTAATTTAGTAAAACAAGTGCAACATTTTCTCAAATGAGTGCACTAACATGACCACACAATTCAGTAAAATAAGCACACAGTGTAATAAAACAAGTGCACAATTTTCTTAAAAGTGCACACAATTTAGTAAAGCGAGTGCATATTCTCTCGATATACAAAAAATGTCTTGCAATGACACCTCCCGGGCTGATTGCTGATTGCTTTCAGAGGAAGTCTGAAACACAGGACTATCACAAGACTTGTCTTGAGGCTAGACCATCCGAATTCACTAGAACTGTAAATATTATTAATGGGGAAGGGGGAAGCCAACATACTTTGACCATTGCTGCTCAGAGATTATACTATTAATTTTTACTTCTTCATTCTGCTCAGCTCTTCCTCTTGTTTTTCATGCCCCTGTTCATCCAACAAACACACACACACACACACACACACACACACACACACACACACAATATCTGTGAATCTGTGAAAACGTTCATCTTTCTTCCTCCTTTCATAAAATGTTGAATCTGCAGTTTCAGCTGTCTATGAGTCAGACTTACTTCTTCTTCCTTACATCCCCATCCTTGTCTCCCCCTTCCTTGAAAAGGAACATTAAAATAGTCCTCAAATTTGCTGCAGAGGGAACTGATGATTTTGATCACTGTCTTGGACATACTGAGGCTGTGGTCACCTGTTTACAGCTCGTAGGAGTGCAGGTGTTTAAAAACAGAACACCTAGATGACAAAGATCAAGAGGATGACGTTAGAATTGTGCCCCAGAACTTTCCCAGCCTCACCGCATGGCTACTGTTTGTAAAACCACATAAAGGACAGTGCTTGTCATGTCATGACAGGTTCTTCAGACAGGCAATTTGTTTTCCATGAAAACAAAGGAGAGCAGCAGGTGGGCAAGTGTGGGTGCAGCTTTTTTTTTTTTTGCGAGGTTAATAGATAAAGCCTATTTATTCCAATGGCATTTCACTTTGGCTTTCTTCCATGTGGGAGAACACATGCGGAATGTGAGTCGACTCTCGACGGGCCATATTGTAACATGCAGAGCTGCGACAAGAAATGCATCTGGATGTGGTTTTTGACAGGTGCACTTTGCTGAAGAGGAAGAGAGAGGGGAATGGGGTTGAGGGGTGGGTGGGGGGGGGGTATTGACTCATACTTTCTTGCTGTCTGAAAGAACACGCTGTTTCCCCTTGCCATCAGGTGAAACCACACATGGTTTATGGCCCATGTTTTCGTTCTGTGTGTGTGCACATATGGATACTGTACATGATGAGGAACCTCAGATTGACCACGCCACAATGGGTGACATCAATGCGTCCGAAGGTCAGCCAGTCCAGATATTGTATGGTGGCCTTTCCTGCCTATTGAGCTTCCTCTTTTCGACCCACTCCCTGCACGTGTTCAGTGATGTATGTTGAAGGAGGGCCAGTCCCGTCTATTTGTTGTGGTGCTGTCTCTACTCTGTGTTTTCCGTCATTTGCTCTCAGAAGGGAAAGTACTGCACCTTGCGACTGCAGAGACACCGGTGGCTGCTCACAACGGGGCACCAGCAAACGCAAGCGGAGGCTTGTGACATCTTGGTCGTCTGCAAGGTACAAGTTTTGCACGGGAAGCCTGGAGCTGCCAAACGGTATAGTCTTGACTAGGGGTTTCTCTATTTTTTTATTGAAACCACGAAAAAAGAACGGTGAAAAAAAGAAAAAGACGACCGGAGTACAAAAAAAAAAACAAAAACAAGCAAAGGAAGACCGAACAACCCTCCAGTTTGCCTTTGCGTCGCCAGCGATGACACAGCAGTCACTGGAGCTAGGGGAGGCTGGCGGCATTGCTGCTGTCGGGCATGAAAGCCGACGGCTCAACTGCATACTCATTCTCTGGATGACAGTGCTCACTATCGGCCTGGCCGCCAACCTTAGCCTCCACTTCATTGCCATCCCTGGAGCTCCTGGTAAAACACTGGTAAGATTCAATCAGCAAGACTGGAGCTAAAACAGATTGCTCATCTCTTCTGCTCATGTTTAAGAGTAGTAGGTAATAAAAGACATAACAGATGGCTTAACTCAAAGGCATCATTATTAGACAAGGGGTTCATTAAGAGGTAGTGAACCAATAGCAAAATTAGATCATGTATAGAGCTGAATGGATTGCATAGATGGTGTACATAAACTCATAGATAATGCTTCCTGATGGTTTTAATCTTGTGTACCCTTGCTGTATCATTTCCATGCAGCAAGTATAAAAAAATGGATTGGCATTAATATGTTAGACATTACGAGCCTATTAAGACTTGGTGAGGCGATGAAGAGTAGGTCAGCGTTTGTGGAACTTCCATTCTTTGAACCCACTGAGGTTCTGAGGTCAGTCTGTGGTTGATGAATATGATGTCACAGACTCTTGAAATGACCATTTTATTTGACAAGTATCTGGGATTTAAGTAACGCTTACAACAACCGTGAGTGGATATGTTATAACGCTAACCTCAAAACCACAAAAGACCTGACATGCCCTCACAAGCCCATAGACAGGATTGGGCATGTTTATAACAGACACTGACCTGAGCCATTACTGTCCTTTCCAGAGTGCAATATATTTCATGTACACTCCATGCATATACCACTGCTACATTTCAAAGGTGAAATGTATCTGATTCATTTATTTTATTTAACCTTTATTTTACGCGGGAAAATAATCGAATTGAGATTACAATCTCTTTTACAAGTGAGCCCTGGCCAAAAAGCAGCACATACAAGATACACTTTAACAGACAACAAGTAACAGACAGACAAGGATGGATAACAGTATTAAATAAGAAATAAAAACAGAAAATCACATTTAGAAAAAAGAGCAGACATGTTGATACATTTGATTTAGGTAGGACTTGAATTATATGTGAAATAAAAACCTGCAGTTATAGCTGTTTTTGCAACTCATTCCTCATATCTGATTTGTTTAAATAAATCATCTATCATTGCTATACACTACCCTCTCAAAAAGACTATGCCATAAGACTAACCACAGATTGCAACATTTTCCTTTCTCTCTTGTCTCTGTTGCAACACACTCCAAACGAGATATT
Source organism: Alosa sapidissima (assembly GCF_018492685.1). Classification (NCBI taxonomy): domain Eukaryota; kingdom Metazoa; phylum Chordata; class Actinopteri; order Clupeiformes; family Clupeidae; genus Alosa; species Alosa sapidissima. The sequence continues at coordinate 2,827,367 of NC_055959.1, read as the reverse complement.
TTTTGTTATTTTTACAAAATATTGTCAAATATTCTGCCCTGTGTAAGACATATCTAATACTGTCCCTTTAACAGTTTCAAATATTTTAAAGTCCTTGACACATTGACAATATGTAAGTTGAACTGTCTATGATGTTTTAAGTATAAGAATAGGCTCAAAATATCATGGAAGTTTCAAAATCCTGCCATTAGTTGATGGTCATTGCTACGATTGCTGTGACAAAAGATGTTATAACTGAAGCATATACAGTAGATGCTAAGAGCTGACTATAATGCTCAAATTATGAGAATTCATTCAACGCATAAACCCAAACATCTCTCTATAATGTTATTATGTTGTCCTTTACAGGGTAGAGAAGGTACCCAAAACCCTCCCATACCAAACAAAGCAGACGTCACCTTTTTTGACTTGGTCCCTTCAAGTAAGTCTGCCTTTTGGAATTACAGGAACATGCTTCTTCTTCATCATTGTCTCAACAATATGTATCTATACAGTTGTGCTGTATACAAGTTTACATAACCTGTACACATGCTAATGTTGACTAAAAAGAGGACACCAATGTTCTTTGTGAATGAATAATGTATCGTAAATAAATAAATGTTCTTCCTTAAAAAAACAGGGGCTCATAAGCATACATACCCCTATGTTAAATTCCCATTGAGGCGGGCAGATTTTTATGTTTAAAGGCCAGTTATTTCATGGATCCAGGACACTATGCATCCTGATTAAGTTCCCTTGGCCTTTGGAATTAAAATAGCCCTACATCATCACATGTTTATTTTTAAGAAAGGATTTATTTATTTATGATACATTATTCATTTACAAGAAAATTAGTGTCCTTAAAGGTTGGATTTTTCCTCATTTTGTATTAAGGCATTAAGGTCAATTTCCAAAAGATTATTCCTCATTTTGTCAACTTTAGCATGTGTACAGTATGTACAGGGTATGTAAACTTATGAGCACAACTGTAGATGTAATGAATCTTGTTGTACATGAATTCCATTCAGTAACTCAAATAATTCCTTCCAATAGAATCCGCTAATGAATATGGACCTATTTCATGGAACAACAAGGAGGATATTGACATGGAGCAAAGTGAAACCCTAATAAGTATTAAAGAAGATGGGTTTTATTTCCTCTATGGACAGGTGACCCTCATGTCTGGCAGTACTGGTTCTAATACTGTGAAGATAATAAAGAAAAGTAGCAATAAAGGAGAAGAAATCGTTCTGGAGAGCTCCATTGGTGAGAAGTCAAACTCAACCGGCTTCTTTGGAAAGATCCTGCGCTTGGAGGCTCAGACTAGCATTAGCATCAACTGCTCCAACCACCACCTGCTCAAAACAGACACAAAGAAAAATCTTTTCACCTTTGTGGGGATTTACAAAATGGGTAAGCTTGGGCAGTCGACTGACTGACCACTCCAGCGCATTCAAAAGTGGACCAAAAGAATGTATAAAGCAACCCATCAGTCAACCAAGCACCAGCAAAAGCCAATGACTTGTTGAGCCAATGAATGTTTTCATTATTATTATTATTATTATTATTATTATTATTATTATTATTACCATTGAGTTTTTTTTTCTTTTGGGGGGGGTGCCTTTATGTTTATGACAGTGGTGATATGACAGTGGAAAGAGATAGAGAGAGTGGGAAACAGATGGGGTGGGATCTGGAAATGACCGCAGGTCGGAATCGAATCTGGCCCCCCATGGGCGGAGACCCAATTGTGATAGGGTGCTGCCACTTGTGCCACTGCTCCCCAGCCAATGACTTCTTTTCCTGTTGACTGTGAAAGCACAGCCATTTGTCTGTGAAGATGCAGCTGGGAGACACCAGACCAGAGTGACCATAAGTCTGTAGCTCACAGGACCATCATAGCTTTGTGATTACGGTAATGTGTATCTCAGTGGATGATATAGACCCTTTCAATCTGTTCCTAGAGGATTTCTGGTTAAAGCCAGTTTGAAACCAATGCAGAGGCTTTGAAATGAAAATGAATCTGTCTTTAGTGTAATGTTCTACAAAATGTTGACTTTTTCTATTTTTGTTTGTCCCCAAGTTACCATTGGCTCAATGTTGTTTTCTGTGACACTGGAAATGCTAAAGGAACGCACATGTTTGTTTCTGCAGTTGAAAGGGTTTATGTTCCAAATTAAGACTCATGGATCAGCTCTCTCTCTGTTCTATTCTCACACAGCTCACTGTACTAGTACTAGAGCAATGTGTGACACAATATGGCCAGGATAAAAACCCCAAGAAATGTCAGGAAAGATCCTGTCATTAATCATCATAACTGATGATGTTTGAAAAGAATGTTTCAGTGTGCTATATTCTCATAAGCTGCCACAGCGGCTCGATAGTGTTTTAAGCCCCCACCGTCGACTTCAAGGCACCTAACCCTAACCTTAACCCTAACCCTAACCCTTGCCAAACCCTAGTGCCTTCCATGCAGCGCTGCCTTGAAGACGACGTTAAAACACCAACAGGCGCCTCAGCACCATGAAGCTGCCATAGACAGACCTTCCCTGATCATTCCCTATGATGGCCACATGCATGGTGCTTGTCCTGTATGCCTGCATGTGGCACCTGTCATGATATGTTCATAAATGTGATTGTCTCGTAGGGAGGCTTTAAAAAGAGTTTGTATAAAAAAAAATGTATGATATGCCTTAGATTTCATATGTTTAGGTTTTATTTCATATATCCTTAGTGTAAGGATAACACTTAGTTAAGTTAAAGAGGACACTGGGTTTGGTTAGTATGACCATGAAACAGAGGAAATCTCTAACTGTATAATTTGTGTATACATTATATTGAGGCCTCACTTGAAACTTCACAAATGTCAAGAGCAAATTATGGAAATTCACAAATACAGACATGCCATTGCATGTGTGAAGTACAAACTGTGTTTTGAAAGTGACACTGAAAAAAGGAGAAAGTGGAAATCGAGAGAAGAAAGTGAGTTTTTACTCATATGTGTATTGCAGTCAGATCTATATGGATATCTGCATCTGATTCTTCATTATGCTATGAACTACACTGGCCTTATTTATATAAAAATATTTATTTATTTACACATTTTTAAAAAATTTTGTACAATAAATACTTCACGTTTAAACTAATGTGTTATTGTAATACTTAGCTTATTCTATTTCTTCTATTAAAACTGCTGTTTGTACTACAGATTTGTGATGCTGTCAGATGCTGTTTAGAGTATAGCAGGGAAAGCTGTGGGAGTATTTCATGGCGTCATCAAGCCCATCCAAAAAGTTATCACCACCCACCATTTCTCCACACCACAGGCTGAATGACTCATGTATATATTCAGCAAACAAAGCAGACAGTCAGAGAGATGATAGATAGATAGATAGATAGATAGATAGATAGATAGATACATACATACATACATACATACATACATACATACATACATACATACATACATACATACATACACACACATACATACATACATACATTAGTTAGGCATACATATACATTCTTAAACAATGGTCATATAAACAAACATGCACACATTCATGCATACATACACAGACAAACTACTGCCGGGGTCACTAATTAAAATTGTATACGGTCTTTTACTCAAACATAGCATACATAGCAATTTATTGTAGCAGCATTCAGTCGTAGGACCCAGATAGCTCTGTAGAGTTTGCCTTGTTTTTAAAATCTAATGTCAAAAGGTTTCACAATACGGAAAGGAGCCACTCACAGTTCAAAATCGAAACCATCAAATTCAAATTTTCCTTTTCTGTGAACGTGGACTGTGATCTAATGTTTTCATACAGACCATAGGACTACATAAATATATATACACACACACACACACACAGACACACGGCGCACAGAAACATACGCACATACATACATACATACATACATACATACATATACATATACATGCATACATACATACATACATACATACATATGTAAACATACATACATACATACATACATACATACATACATAAACAATGATCATGCAAAAATTCACACATACATACATAGACAATCTACCGTATCATCACAAACAATCAAATTTCCTCTTTCTGTAAAGCTGATTGTGATTTACAACTCTATGTGAGTCAGAGTTGTGACCCCAACTGAAAGTGAGACCGTGTGAGTGTGACAGCACAGGACCCTCATTTTCCAAAACTGTGCTGTCGAGGAACCGGAGCTGCAGACAGCCAGAACGGATGTCATACGTAGACAAAACACACAAACACAAACATAGACACACATACATAAATACAGTACATATACATTCATATAGAACATAGGCCTACACAAACACACATACACAAATATATATATATTACACATTCATATAGAACATAGACCTACATACATAGCTACAGACATACATACATACACACACACACACACAAATAAATACATACATACACTGATAAATACATACACTCATACATACACATTCATACATACACATACATAGATACATACATACACATAGACATTCATACATACACATACACATACCTAAAACACATACACTACACAGATAATCTCCCATAACATACAGTACATCAGAAACCATCAAATGTCCCCTTTTGATGAAAGCAGACTGTGATCTGGTGTATTCACTCTATGTGAGTCAGTGAGTCAGAGTTGAAACTGAGAGAGCACAAGACCCTCATTTTCCAAAACTGTTATCAAGGAATCCTAACCGCAGTCGGCTGACAGCCCACTTAAATCGACACATTAAGACAGACAAACACACACACACACACACACGCATATACACACACACACACACCATCAAATGTCCCCTTTCTATGAAAGCAGACTGTGATCTGGTGTATTTACTCTATGTGAGTCAGTGACCCCAACTGAAAGTGAGACCGTGTGAGTGTGACAGCACGGGACCCTCATTTTTCAAAACTGTGCTGTCGAGGAACCGGAGGACTGGTGTCATACGCAGACAAAACACAGACAAATAGAATGACACACACAAATACAAACACACACACACACACCCCAACACACACACATACATAAATATATACACACTAGAACATAGGCCTACATACATACACACTCACACACATACATAAATATATACACATTTTAGAACATAGGCCTACATACATACAGATATCGTACACACTCAGACACATACATAAATAAATAAACACACACACACAGCTCTATGTGTCAGTGTAATTTTGTGACCCCAATTGAAAGTGTGAGTGTGACCCTCATTTTCCAAAACTGTTATCAAGAAATCCTAACCGCAGTCAGCTAACAGCCCACCTAAATCGACATATTAAGACAAACAAAGACAGACAGACAGACACACACATACACACACATCATAATGACTTCAATCTGTGACTAAGACTAGAATCAGGCTAATGGGAAATCCCCATTCAGCAAAAACGTATCAGTAGATGCTATTAGCGCTACCAACAAACACTATAGACCATAGAAGGTCATTAGATATATTTAAGCCATGCAGACACTGGAATATCCAACCACCTCCACCACCCACCACCCATGTATGCCCATTTGGGATCTTACACATGCTCTATATCTTCGATAAGACAAGAGAACACATAGTGGGTGCAGAATAATTACATTTCTCTCCCCTTCTCCAACCTCCGTCCGATCCCCACTCCCCCTCTGTCTCGTCCTCTCCGTCATTGCCTTGCGTGTCGGAACAAACACACTCACAGCAGCCATATTATCCGTTACGGTCTGAATGAATTGTTTGCCAGTGATTGCGACACCCCCACACTTTTTATGATAAACTGGGTCTGGTTTCCACTGCCTCCAGATGTGAACGAGCACGACAGAGGCTTGCCCCAGGCTGAGGAGGATTCCAAGACTAATTAGTTACCACACAGATACTCATTATCTGTCAGAGGCCTTTAGTTCTGTCTTTTGCATGGATGTTCCTCTCCTGCTTTGAGCATCTTTGTTTCTCTTTCTATCTAGGCCCTTCTGTTTGTCCTTTCACATTGATTGGAAATAGAAACTAGCGTGACGTTGAGTACTACTAAGTGGCTATGGCTACCCACATACATGTTTCAGATGAACTACTTCATGTGGTTCATGTCTGATATTCTAATTTGGTATTTAATATATTTGTTTGGACATTTTCCACATTTCTAAGCACATTTTTCCTTTTCTAAGGTATGTTGTTCTGAGAAAATGTCATAGTTGCTTAATCCACCAGAGGGCAGTATTTCCCAGTTATTGGAAGCTCACTGACAACCTTTTTCCCCTGTAGGCTATGAGACATGTTTTTCTCTTTTTTAAATCATTGATTGGTAATCGATATGGGGAGGTAAAGGCAATACCTTAATGTTCTTTATCTTATCTTAACATTACACTGGCAGTGGGTTGTGACTACCCTTTCAAATGTAGGCTATGTCACCATAGACACACTAATATTGTTCAACAGTTGGCTCTTACCTTGCCTATAATTGCAATGGAGGTCTGTGCTGATAAGATTATTGGAAACACATGTGCATTATTCTGCACTGCAGTGCCCTCCTATAAGAAAGGAATGTGGCTACTTGGCAATCAAGTCTTTGTATCCACGAATATATATATAGGCTATATATAGGCTATATATATAAAGATGGTATATATTTATTTATAGGGTGTATTTACAAACAGTTGTGTGAATTTAAATTAGTCAGACTAAAATTAAAACTTGAATAAATAAAAACAATTATTATACGGCTCTTCACAATGCAAGTAGAATGCTCCATTGACTTGAATGGGATTTCCGAAAGTTCTAGCGGTCATTATTTCTTGGGAAAGGACCTCTGAATTTGATCAGACGGTTGATCAGCTGTGTTCTAAAGAATGTTTGATTCAAGTTCAGCGTGTGTTGCGAACTATTTGTTTCTCAGCAAAAGCCACGACGAAACGGTAACAAATAAGTGTAAAGAGACATATCATGGAGTTTATTTTTTCGTTTTGGCAAGTAGCCGTATAATAAGCGGGATAATGTATAGAACGCCGGTCATCATGGGAAAATAAGTCCCTTCAGGGCGAAACAAGACCCCTCCGCTGGCGCGTCGGGGTCCGGTTCGCCCTGTCGGGACTTATTTTCCCCATAATGACCGGCGTTCTATACATTATCCCTTACATAATCACCTATGTTTGAGTGTAGAATGCTTATTTGTTGCAGGCCCTATATGGTCTTTTGGGCCCCCACCGTTGACTTCAAGGCAGCGCTGCCTAGAGGGCGCTAGGGCTAGGGCTAGGGTTAGGGCTAGGGTTGGGTATCGTTTGAATTTGAACGATTCCGATTCCGATTCCAATTCCGATTTCTTATTTCGATTCCGGTTCCTAACAATTCTCGATTCCGATTTTTTTAACAGGCAGGGTCAAAAAAAGTTTAAAATGAGCTAGCTAACCAACGGTCTTTCTCAGGGTATCTGCACATTTTCCAAGTGCAAATTTTGCCTTTTTCAAGGAAGACCTTTTCAAGACATCTAAATTAAAATTAAGACTATACCACGGCAAAAAGATATATATGACTGTTTATGCAATCATTTTTTTTTTTCCTACTAATTTTAACCCCCATCCCATTTTGGATGTCTACAGAAGTTACCAAATATATTTTGGCGAAAGAAAAATAATTGTGTGTGAATTACCTTCACAGCTATAAATGCCCAATTTTAGGGTCTGGGCTGCTTGCTTTTGAAGCTGGCTGTACATATTTGGTTTTGCTTACTGCTGAGGCTGACTGTTCTTCACCTGTGTCTGTAGTAGCCTAGGGCTACTTGCCAAAAACATGTGTACTGGACTGGATTCCCTTCAATATTTTTTCAAAGTTAGACTAAGCTATTTACATATTTTAATAAGCCTACTTTATATAATTTACTATGTGCATCTATTGTCCAATATGCAGCACAGCAAATTAAAGTTAATCCACTACTTTACATTTTGCATACCAGTTGTATCTAAACCAACCAAAGCTTGACTGAAACATTTTAAAACCATTGACTTGTTTTAAATTAATTAAGAGACAGGTCCTCCTCGCATGATCCTGCTGAAAACTGCTGGTTTCATCTCTAGCACGCACGTATTATGAACGCACGTTTTTTTTATGTAGCAGTCGCCGACATTCAAAAAATATGCGGTTATTTCACAACTTTTGCGAAGTAGGTAGCGCTAGGGGCGCATCTCGATTTCTAGGCTACGAAGTAGGCCTAGCCTACTGGGAAACGCTGGCAAGCAAGCTGCTGGCAGATATTACAGGTTGGCTATTATAACTTACACAGATATTTTCTTCCCTAGGCTAGGCCAGCAACACACGCTGGAAAGATGCAAACAGATCAACTTAACATATACAGTATTTCCTCCTGATTGCAAAGCACTGCACATAATTTGACCAGCAGTCTTCGCGTCCATAGTTTGTGAAACGATGCTGCGTCCAAGCAAAGATTTTAGATGCCAAGCGCAACTCCAAAAAGGAGAACAAATGAGCGTCCGGCTTGAGGCTGCGCCGGACGCCGGACAGGGCTTTTAAAATCCATATGTCCGGCCTAAATTCGAACGTATGGCCAACCTATCGTTAACTGGCTTACCAACTCTTTCTCCCGCTCATTCTACCATAGGCTTCCTCATTCCACGTAGGCTACCTGTCTATCTCTCAGTCTATCAATTCAGTTGTATTTAAGACTTTTTAAGGATCCGCAGGAACCCTGCTTGAAATAGTCTGACCTTCTCCCTGAATTTTAATTCTATGAACTATGCGCTTCTTCATTGGTGTTAGCCGTTTCTTCTTTCGGTCAGCGGACTGGGAATCGAAACTAGGAATCGAAATTTAAACTTTTGAACGATTCCGGGAAAATCGCAAAGATAGTCCCGGTTCCAACCAATACTCGATATTCGATACCCAAGCCTAGTTAGGGCTAGGGTTAGGGCTAGGGTTAGGCCTAGGGTTAGGGCTAGGGCTAGGGTTAGGGTTAGGCAAGGCAGCGCTGCCTGGAGGGCGCTAGGGTTAGGGTTAGGCAAGGCAGCGCTGCCTTTAATCACCGGTGGCAGCGCTGCCTTGAAGTCGACAGTGGGGGCTCAAATCACCATTAAGCGATCTCTATTCTTGTGTGAATGTAAATGTATGTGTAATCTGTCATCCCTGAACATGTTTCACTGCTAGTGCAAGTTTAATGGAATTGGAATTCCAACCAAGATTGACATCATTTATCAATGTGACATGAGAATGTGTGGTATTATATAAAAATGTTCATTTTAAGATGTAACATTCAAGTCAGATTCATTTGTATGTTATTTAATTGCATACTTTATTACAGCCATTGTATTACATCTGTGTATGAAGTTCCAACTGTGCTATTAAAACTAGCATGTAATTCTTTGTCTGATGTACTGTATGTGCTGATGTTAGCACACAATCCTATGTGATTTGTCAATGGGATATTGCATCTGTATCATGGCAGAGGATAGATGATGATGATGCCTTATAAGTCATATTCTAAATTCTAAGTGACCCATACTTCCTCATTTGGTTTTTGATGATAAATACATAAACATAATTGGCAGAAATTACTCACTACAGAGAAAGTAAAGAGCATGTAGAAAGTAAGAAAAAAGCATGTCCGCTTGACTTTGAAAAGATCAGTTCCTTAAAGTTGTTGTAGAGAGTCCATAGGTCTTTGTTGGCATTTGTAATCAGATAGCATTTAGAAAAAGCTTTCCACCGGGGGTGCTAACATAACACCACCACTGTTATCCAATATCTCACAGCCAGATAGACCACCTGTGACCTGTGCCTTATCCTGTGCGACAGTGACTCACATGAGTAAATGTCAAAAGGAAAGTGACCACTCCTGCTATTACTGACCATACTCCATAAGGCTCAGCCACAGTGACGGAAAGTTCCACTACCAGATAGATGCACAGGCTCATAACTAAAGCTAGACGTGAGTCAGCGAAACAAACGTGCTCCTCCGATACCTGTGTCGCATTTCTCCCCCCACCCCCCCACTTCCTCTCCGGGTTTACAAATACACAAGCGCGTTATGAAGAACGAGCCCCTGGCGTGGGTGAGCTCAAAAGAGCAGCTTCTCAGAATAGAGCAGGGAGGAGAGAAAGGACACAAAGTGCTTAGTTAAGATAACAACTCTTGCTTTCACACATTCACCTAAACACTCACAAACACTCACTCACAAAACCTACACATTAATAAAAAAGTGTGTGTGTGTGTGTGTGTGTGCGTGTGTGTGTGTCTGTGTGTGTGTGTGTGTGTTCGTGTGTGTGTGTGTGCGCGTGTGTGTGTGTTCGTGTGTGTGTGTGTGTGCATGTGTGTCTGTCTGTGTGTGTGTGTGTGTGTGTATGTGGAAGAGACAGAAAGGGAGGAGGTGAAAATACTGTAAGAATGACACAATCAAATGGATCAGAAACAGTCAAGTCAGAAACTTGTAGTGGAACATGACATGACATCATGACATGAGAGAACATGTAGAACATGACATAGACACATATTTGACCCCTTGCAACACATGAATGCAATTACCCCGTGTTATCAAACTGTGAACTCATTTCTGTTTGAGGTGAATTGAGAGATGCCCTAAAAGAGAGTGCAGGAGCAAAATGCTAATGGGCTGTGTGAAGGTCAGCGTCTAGTTGTGCTGTGCATGAGGAGAGAGGGAGAGCCAGTGCACCCACCCCCCTGTAGCAGTGCACTGCAAACAAGATGGAGGCCTTTCCGCTATGACAGTAAACTGCTGTGGTTGAAGTTTACTGCAGAAGGCCAGGGCACCGACCTGACCGCACTGCAGCTCCCAAGGCAAGAGACTGACTGTCAGCAAATGTGCAAGTTGTTTGTTTTCTTTTGGTGGACATGCAGAGTGTGTAGGTGTAGGCAAGGCAAGGACAGCTTTCATGAGTGTTTGTATTGTTAATCATGTGTTCTGAACAGAAGGAGACTGCACACTCTAGCAGCTCATATGCCAATAGTTTTATTAATCAATAAGCCCCGAGAGGCCGTTCTATATCGTGAATATAACACAGCTGAGGGATGTTGTTAGGCACGAAGCGAGCGAAGCGAAGCTGAGTGCCGTTAAACAACCCTCAGCTGTGCTATATTCACGATATAGAACAGCCTCAAGGGGCTTATTGCTTTTATAAAACGGCTACCACATATAGGACATTAAAGGGACACCAGGCAACGTTTTCGTGTTAATTACTCATCTTCGTAAGTCGGTATATGGTTAAATGACTCATTACAGGGCAAATGAAGACTCTCTCGCCCACCCCTACTGCCTGTAGGAAGAATATCCCGCTTTGCAAGTTCAGTGTATCCTACCCACCGACCGAAGCAGGCAGGCTAACAAAACGCTAGAGATTGTTGCAAACGTGTGTATAATGGCAGAGCCGGCGAAGAAGCAGCGAAAACCCTTGACAGAAGCTGCAAAGAAAAGGAAGAGCTTCAGACCGATCAGGCTTGCCTGGTGTCCCTTTAAACATTGATATAAAATAAACAAATAATCATGAAATTTAAAAGCTATTTCATCTACAAATGTCCATTCTTCCGCGGAGTCCCCATAGAATAGTTCCACCGCTAGTAGATTCTTATCGGAATTGTTGCTCAGCAACTTTACATTTTAACCGTTATGCATTCTTAGATATAGAATATGCAGAAATCACAGTAGGCTCAAGATTATTATAGTTTCACACCAGAAATGTGCAATTATAAGCACTTTATTATTTTCGAAACCTTGCACAAACACAGCATGAAGTGCAACATTACATTACTAATCTATTCACAGTTATAAAATATACATTCAACTTGAGTAGTTTTTTCCAGTTTTTTCCAAACCATTAAGATTACATATAAGAACATAACAAACATAATATATATATAAACATAACAAACACTATAATATAACATATATAAACATAAAAAACACTGTAATAAATTCAGATATTAAAAGTTACTGCAATTTATATATGTCACATGAAAAACTCTTGGCGGCGGTTTGAAAAAATGCCAAATAGATCAACTCTATTCTCAGTGCTTCCTTCATATTTCCTCACTCCATGTACAGACTCTCCCATGCCTCTGGCCTATGACTAGTTCAAGGAGGTCATTGTGCATTTCCTAGGTGCAGATCAAAAGTGAAAAACTTTAAAAATCATGACAAAATAAAACACAAAAAAAGGAAAATATTCAAGAAGTGTGCTGACTTATTTAAAGCCTTCTCTGGCCTATAACTGACACACAAACCACACTTCCCTTCCTCCTCATTTAAAGCAAAAAAGACTGGAGTATTTGCAGACATTAGAAGCTTTTGGCAGAGTATGTACTACATTGATGGCTATCAGAATAGGAGAAAGAAAAGTCGGTAACACTGTCATGAAACCTAATCCTAATCCTAACCCTAATCCTAATCCTAACCTCTAACCCTAATCCTAATCCTAATCTCAACCCTAACCCTAACCATAACTCTAAACCTAACCCTAATCCTAACCCTAACTTGTTATGACAAAAACCGAATGCCACTTAATAACAGAAGCGTTATGTCATAAATGTTTATGACTTGTTTATGACACGTTCATGACAGTGTCATGTCACTCTTATGTCGGCACTGTCAAGTAAAATGTTACCGAAAAGTCTACAAATAAATACAAAGTATGTTCTGCATTAAAATGTATGAGGCATTTTTATAGACGGTTGGAATAACAAGATGATAAGATGTGCTATGGTGTTTATGTAAAATAAAACAATTGGAGTGCAAACATACATTGTGCATACAAAGTAAACCGATGCCAATCATCCATCTTGTTTATGCCACTTTACTACACCATATAGGCTCCAAAATAGTTATCTGCTGATGTGGACAGTATGATTTCGGTATTATTTACCCTTACAAATATAGTATCACCTTTAAAGAAGTGGAACATACCTCCCAGATAACTATTTGTTTTAAAGTTTTTGATTGACTTGGGTATGTATTCCCTTGACTGCAGAAGCACCAGCTCTTCAGGGTAACGGTCTGTGGTCCTAACAATGGAATGCAAAAGTGAAATGTTGTGCTTCTCTGTAAAGTAGACCTTGGAGTAAACAAAGTAATATCCCTCTTCCTGGATAATTAGGCCCCCATCTTTGTATTTCATTCCATGTATGATAGATTCACCGTAGTCATGCCAAAGCATGAGTCCATCAGCAGTAGGTTTCTGATTACCTGCAGTGACGACAACAAAGACTGATGATAAAACAGTTTTGGAGTATTAGAGATTATGTGTCTAAAAGGTAATAAATACTGTAGCAAAAGGTAGAAAAATCTCACTGTTCATATGGGCGAGAGGTTTGGAAGGTGGAACCACAGGGTTATCTATTGGTGTTGGTTTATCTGCAACTGTATTCATCAATCAGAGAAACAAGGGATTTTTTGATCCTTTAATGAGTGCGGAAATTACATAGGAACTGTACAGGGAGGCTACATTGGGCACGTAACTGAAGCGTTCTGTTAGCGCAACATCTGATGCAACAATAGCTTCCACTGTAATCAATGGAACTGGCTACACAAGATATGACAGTGGCACATACATTCCGGAAATTACACAAGTTTTCAAAAACTATTGTCACGCTACGTGAACAGAGCGCTTCAGTTGCAGACCCAGTGTAGCCCGGGCCTAAGTATTATACATGTTGTGGTACAGTGGCATAATTGTTAGGTCATAGAGCTGAACTGTACCTTGCTTTGACATCTCCTGTGTTTCTGAGTCACCCTGTGAAGTGATAAGAAATTTAACTCAGATTGAAAAAACAGAAATAAGAGACATTTTTAACGAATGGGGAAACTGAGATGAAACTCTGGCAAGCAGGGGCATCTCCGCAGTCAGATTGGCACCTACAGTACAAAGCAGCATAGGGAAAAGTAGACTGAACCTGCTGTTTCATGACTCAGTCTAGACACCTTGACTATTAGCAGTACTCTTTAGCTCAAAACATAAATGAAACCACAGGACCAAGTGCCATAGTCAGATCATAGTGGAACTTTTTTTATGGGGGGGTTTCACATCATGGTGGGACAAACCAGCTATAAGTGCTCACCACAAATGTTGCTTCCACTCCATGCCCTAAACAAGCCTACAGTACCTCTTTCCATTTTCTGGAAGTATTGACAGTTTTCTGGTTTTGGTATTGATATTGTTTGGTGAATCACGAAGCGAATTTCGAGCCAAGCCTGAAGGAGTTCAGTTCCATTTTATGTTCAGTATTTTCCCAATTCTGTACTACAATGGCATCTACGGTACTTTTATGTTTACGTTTAAATTGAGATATCTTATGGATATCTCAATGGATATAGAACTGAACTCCTTCAGGCTTGGCTCGAAATTCGCATCGCGTGTCACCAAACAATATCAATATATTATATAATACACATATCTAAATACTAAACACATCATTCATTGATTTTTTTACACTGAAATAACATGGACAAAAATGTGTGTGAACAAAAATGCAGCAAACTAAAACCAATAAAAATCATGTAAAAAAATAAAAATAAATAAAAAATGCAGCAAACTAAAATCAGAAAAGTCTTAAGTGAAATAGTAGAAATGGCACTGACAGACATCCTAGTTGATTGGAATGCAAATTGATGAATAAGTTAAATACATTTATCTGTGGTCATATAGGGAGGCTCTTCATTTGAGCCAGCAATGGAAAACGGAGGAAGGTGCCACACTTAATGAGGGGAATGACTACTCACCGGAGAGGACTTGCTGGTGTACAGACTGTAAATGAAACAGGCTTCCACCGCCATGCCACACAGGGCCAGAATGACCAGGGCAAACAGCACTGGCTGAGCCACACTCCTTCTCTTGCGGAAAGGGACCGGTTTGGGTGGCAGTGGCGGAGGATAATCTGTGTGAGTGTCCACCATGAAGACATTGGGGTACAGGTTGCCAGAGGCTGCCATTTCCACAGTAAGTGCTCCTCCTGCCTGAAAATGCGTCAAAAAATGATCCCTCTTTAACTCTAAGAAGCGCTCTTTAAAAATCAAAATGACGAAAGTATTCTTCCAGAAATAGTCTACCATAAGTCAGACCTCCTGACCTGTAAAGACAAAGGTCATGGACTCCAGAGAAATTACACAGAAGGTTAAATCCTGATTTTGGTCCATCAAGAGGAAACAAGCACAGCCACCCAGGCTGTTAGTCACTTGAGAGAGAAAGAGAGAGATAAAGAAAGAGAGTACAAGTGTCCATGCATGGGCTGTTATAACTTCTTTGACTGCTGCCTCCTCCTCCCACTCAGCACGCCTAAGCGGCCTGACACTTCCTGTGAAATGCGTGTGGCCTGTGTGCATGCTCGCCGCTCTGTCAAGATCTAGGGTCTCACAAAGCATGCTGCTGGCTGCCTCTCTGTGTGTTTCAGAAAAGGGAAATGAATTCTTTGTCTGAAATATACCCCCGTCAACACACACACACACACACCAAAGCAAAAAAGAAGATCATTTAATTTCAGTGCTATTTGACCATTGCGCAATATGTGTAGTTTGCTTCATTCTTCTCTATGAGGAAGTCACCATCACATTAGCAAATATGAGGTCTGTACGGGTTTCTTTTTGTGTAAGTATTTGATTACAGATACAATGGGCCTGATAAACGGGGGAGGATTCCGCTACAGTAGATATATTTGTTGAGCTGTAATAAGCCTCTTGTTAAAAAACATTAGTCATTAACTGTATGTCTTGGCTGTAGGTTATTATTGGTGTTTTTTAGGCTATGTACAGAATCATGACCATTTCAAACATAATACAACATGAAAAATATGAATAGAGAGAAATGTTTTATTATGACACTCATGTCAGAAAGCTGCTGTTTTTCTTTCAATAAACACAGTTACTCTGTGGCAAGTCATTGATGGTACATCTACAGACTACAGACACCATACGTTTTGCAAAACCAACTATTTGAATGATGAATACAGTTTACAATAAATTACATTCATTGTGTGAAAAACCAATGGAATAGGTTTTCAGAAGTGAGATAACAGTCCAGGTTACATTTTGCATTTTCACTTTGCGACTATATTGGGATTATTACAATGGCTTGACTGACTGTACATAATACAATGTGTGTTGAGACGGTCAGTCATCAAATATGACAATATTAAAGCATATATACACATAAATAGCTAAATAATAATAATAATAATAATAATAATAATACCTATTTTACTTATCAGGACATAACAGCGACATAGTCACACTGCACATTGCTATGTGAATGTTAAATTCAGTCATCAAACCACAAATGTGCAGGATTGTCAACATATAAAATGAAAATCACAAAGATGACATATTTGAATTACATTGTAAGTACTAAAAAATACCAAGAATACCAACAGGTTGTTATGCAATCCTGTGATCACAGTAGATATTTTGTTTGAGATGAAAGTAAAGTGCTTGAAATCTGATGTAAAAAAACTGAATTCAATGTATATTCCTAAAAATAAATTGTGCAAAACAATCATATCAATCATGTGTATTTGACCAAAAGGAGTTAATTTGAATAACAGTAATTGTTCAGTGCTCTTAACTTTCTATACGTTGTTTAAAACAAAATACACACATTAACATTAGAAATATCTTATTCTTCTTTAATGTATCGCCTTTATGCTAATACCAACACATATGTACTGTGTGTCAAGATGCTGTCTTTTGACTTGTTTGCTACACCATATAAGCGCCAAAGTAGTTGTCTGCTGGTTGGAGAAGTGTGACCTCCGTGCGATTATTCACCTTGACAAAGATAGCTTCTTTTTCAAACAAATGGAACACTCCTCCCAAGTAGCTATTTGTATGACCTGCATGTGTATCTTTGGGAGGGAATCTTTTTGACCGTAGGAGAACTATTTCTTTTGGGTAGCGTGGTGTGGTCTTGACAACCTCATGTAGGATCAGGCGTTGTTGTGTCTCTTTAAAATACATCTTGGAGTAAATAGCGTAATAGCCCTCTTTCTGAATAATGATCTTCCCATTGTCGTATTTCATTTTGTGCATGATGGTTACATCCATGCGCTCCTCCACTTCCCAAAGGATGATTCCATCTTTGCGAGGTTTACTTGCACCTGTTTCACCACAGAAGACAAACGAATGACAAAATCATGCATTTCTTAAACATACATTTAAAATATCCATAACTTTTAGCTGAGATAAGGCAAAAAACATTTACCAATCAGATGTGCCATTGGTTTTGAGGGTTTCTTCATGGAATCTGAACTCATGTTGACTTGAATTTGCTCTGGGGATATAAAGTCATTGATCGACATGTCAAAAAAAAAACATGTTTATATTTGAGGGGTGTTGGATGCTGTTTATTTTGCTAACAATTCAAATGTACACTTAAGTAACATACTTTCATGACCCAGTGGTGCGTCTCCTTTTGCACTCTGGAAGAAAACAGAGAAGAAAAATATATGTTATTATAATTTCAGATATACCAGTGGATGTTTTGGGTCATGTGGTGCCCTGAACTGCCCAAACAAATACACACTTCACACACACCCTGACCACCACCTCTCTACATCTTCCCACCTATTGTGAAAATGGGCTCCTTCCTCTTTGACCACTTTCACAGCTTACCGGTTTAGCCGAGGACACAGTTACCATACCTGAGTGATTGCCAGGTCAAGGAGAGGTCACATCGAACAAGACAAAGACAAATCAATGGATTCATCTTGATTATATTTCTATGATTTGAATAATTTCACGGAGAAAAAAATCAGTGCTTGCAATTTTGTGTGGTTGTGAAGTCATGGTTTACTTTTAGTATGAAAAGTGAATGAAATGCCCGCCATCCCACCCTGCTTAGCAACGTTTGTAAGGTTGGCTATGATGATCAGGTCTGGTCATGCTAATGCAGTATAAGTATAAAATACTCTTTTGATCCCGTGAGGGGGAAATTTGGTCTCTGCATTTATCCCAATCCGTGAATTATTGAAACACACTCAGCACACAGTGAACACACAGTGAGGTGAAGCACACATTAATTCCGACGCAGTGAGCTGCCTGCTACAGCGGCGCTCAGGGAGCAGTGAGGGGTTAGGTGCCTTCCTCAAGGGCACTTCAGCCATTCCTACTGGTCGGGGATTGAACCGGCAACCTTCTGGTTACAAGCCTGAAGCCCTAACCGGTAGGCCACGACTGCTCCCATTCTCATTTTTTCTGTCTGTCTTTGTCTGACAGAAATGTTGGAGGGGTGCTTATAATATAGCCTATAGGGATAACGGCCACTCAGGTGTCCCGATATAGGCTACATAATTAATGGACAAGGTGGAGGCAAAGAACTCCACAACCCTAGGCGAAGTCGAGTAACCTCCGCCAAGTCCATTAATTCCATATATCGGGACATCTCGAAGGCCGTTATCCTGCTTATCCTCCCGTTGCCACTCATGTATGTAAGCAATAGTCATGCATCTTTACCACAAAATATGTGATTCAGTTTAAAAAGAAACCAACTGGTTCAATTTGTTGTACTACTTTCTTTGTCCCGATATACAGTTTACCTAGCCTGGCTAACGTCAGACTTCATCTCATTGAGATGGGGTCTGGGAACTAGAAATTAATTTTCTCGTATTTAAAACGTGGTTTACAAATGCCCAGAGCCATTTATTGGGCGCTATACGAATGTCTGTCAAATGCGTCTGTACGTAGCTCATAACGGCTTCGGTGTGTCGTCATCGTCTTGCTGCCCTCCCTCTGTTCTGTGATTGGTTCCTTCGTTGAGGTGAAAACGAAGTCCATAGAATCCAGGCTGCCTAGCAGCGTGAATAAAATCGTGCGCGTAAGGCTTTGCACTTCATCCACTAATTCCATATATCAGGACAAATCGGTGTCTATTATCCCTTACTTACAGAAAACAGCATTTATTGTCTCCAGGGGATAAAATGAAATATAAACTATTGTACATATATTGCACTAGAGAAAGCGACAGTGTGTTCTACAATATTGAAAGACAGGTGTCCAGGTTACCAACTTTCCAGTCACGGTCTTTAGCCACAAACCCCCATCTCCCCCTCAATTCACACAGATTTAAGATTTTGGAGTTTTTGATGGTTTTGTTGGACGGAGCTAAAACCTGGGGACCAACTAAAAGCATGCATCTGTGCATGCTGGCATTCAGCTGGGGGTTTTTCAGCACAGAAGTCTACCGAGGGTCTAGCCGCTACCCACAGACCCCGCAGCAGGAGAGAATCAGTCATGGGTTCCCCGTCAGTGTGGAGAGAGAAAAAAGTTAACCTGTCTGTCGCTTATTTTTCTGTTGTGTCATGGGACATGAACTAACTAGTCTTGTTACTTGCAATCTCATTGTGTCCATCATGGAGTTTCTTAATATCTTTTGACATTGACTTGGACCTTCACTAACAATATGTTTTTTTGTAAAAGATATTCACTGTACTCACGAATGAACAATCAATTTGCCACTTATATTGTATCGTATACATCAAATGCTCTATACTTGCTGATTTCACCTGGACTGGTATACAAATTAATTGGAAACTCATTTTTCTTTGGACACCTTACTGACTGCTGATTTATATTCTGAGATGGAGAAAGACTGACAGACTGAAAGAAAGAAAGGAATGAGAAAGTGAACACGTTTGCTGAGGTGAGAAGAGAAAGAGACGAAGGTGTGAAAAAGATGACTGAAAGTCACGTAGGAGATGAGGCCCACCGCTGAAGAGGCAAACCAGAGAAATCAGTCAAAAGGACGAGAGAGAGAGAGAGGCGACGTTACTCACCGGGTCCACCTTTTGGTACAGGTCGTAGATGAAGCAGGCCTCCACCGCCATGCCGCCCAGAGCCAGAATCAGCAGTGCAACCAGCACAGGCCACGCCATACTCCTCGTCTTCAGAGGCCGCGTTCTGGGCGGTAAGGGAGGATGCGAAGTGTAGGTGCCCACCATGGGAGGAGGGGGATAAGCACAGCCAAAGTCTGCCATGGTGACTGAACGCCAAAAAATCTCCTGCTGAAAGCACTGTCACGCAATGTCTCGATCTAACTAACAGCCCAATAAACTCGATTAAAGATTCACTCTGAGGTTACCTAAACATTGTCCTTCTCAAGATTCAAGGACCTCAACGAACATCTTGTGTATTACCTTTTCGAAAGAAAAAAAGAACCGCTACAGATCTCCTAGTTCTTCTTTAGTTGAGTGATGACGCCATATGAGACCCTTCAGAGGCAGCAAGAGGAAGCACAAGCTCACCAGTGTGAATGAGAGAGAGGGTGATTGTGCAATGAGCTTATAACCTATCCATATACCCCTACCTCTAAGCTGTCACACACAACCTCTTCCTCTTTAGAGATGACACCTCCTCTCACACGATCTCCCCCCAGAGTGTGTGTGTGAGAAAGAGAGAGAGAAAGAAAGAAATAAGAGAGGGGGAAAAGAAAATCATATATAATAGTGTATAAGAAATCCAACACTAATCCAATCAGGCCAATATTAGTGTATAAGAAATCTAACACTAATCCAATCAGGCCAATATTAGTGTATAAGAAATCTAACACTAATCCAATCAGGCCAATATTAGTGTATAAGAAATCTAACACTAATCCAATCAGGCCAATATTAGGTGTTTAGTAACTCTAAAAACCAAGTGTCTTAAGTTTTATAGTGGTCAGTTATGGCCTGAAACAAAGTTCAAAATATGTTTGCATTGCAACAAAATTAGTTGCAATGATGAGCTAACTTTATAATGGTTAGTGATCTGTTTTTTATTCACAGTTGAAGTCTAAGGCCCCTATTTTCCACTCTGGCCCATGGCGAAAAACCCAAAATGTATTTTGGTATTTTGAACGTCTCATTTTTAAACAATGCGCCAGGAGGTGTGGCAATGAACAACCTAAGGAGTGGTCTGGCGCATTGTCCTAGAATCGCTATCATACACTACTTAAAACACATTACGCCACTGACCAAGAGAAACCTGGTCAGAAGTCCATGGCGAGTTGTTCATATGTTATTTTAAGAGCACATTATCAACATTGATGGACACGTGCACAATGCACCATCCTTCTATCATCCATGAACGAGCACCAGAGCACATCCATGCTATACATTACAAATTACATGATTACAATGGGAAACATAATTAGAATAAAGATATTACGAAATACATCTCACAATGAGTAATTATTCACCATCATTTGCAAATTGGTAATGACGGTTAAAAGTGATTAGGCGAGAGGCACATATGAGCACAGCTGAAGACGCACTGTCACGAGATATAAGCAACTCCCCTGCAGGATAAACGTTGTTTTATTCAGTCATTCGAACATTATTAGAGTAAGTGTTGCTTTTTATGTTTTCAATAGTAACCGATTGTCAGTCAATAGTGAAAGTAACTAATTGTGTAGAACTGTTTTGTCGTTGACTGATACCACGGTGAAGTTAGTTTCAGTACAGCCTGTTTTACACCTGCCATAGGATTCTAATTGCTTAACGGCTCTATTGTGATGTCATCAGCCCATGTTAAGTCTATGGGGAAATTTTGACTAGTTTTTAATTAATAGTTTAAAAAGTATAAAAGTTACAAAGCTGAAAAATACATAGCACCCATGTCCCAAGTAAGACCTACGTAACATAGTTTGAATGAAGTTTCTACGTTAAACGGTTGAAGCTGCATTAAATGCGTTAGAAGAAGAATAAGAACTAGAAAAGCATTTCCTGAAGGAAATACAGTGCATGAAAATGCAAAAAATATGATGTAAAATATCATACAGAGTAAAAACAAACTATATTGGTTGCTAGGTAGATAAGGTTTAATATAGTTGGAATGATTGAACGGTTAAATAGGTGGATAATTTGAACGGTTAAATAGGTGGATAATTGAAATGGTTAAATTATTTAGGTAGATAATTGACGATAACTGACAGTTGGCATGGCTCTAATGTTTGCTAGCAGTTATAAGATAATAATGTTAACCAAGTTACTTAACTTAGTTAACTTAGCTAATGTTTTCATATTTAGTAGTTATGCTAACTAGCATGCTAACATGCTAACTATGTTAACCATGTTACTTAGCTAACTTAGCTAATCATTTTTAGCAGTAATGCTAACTATGCTAACTAGCATGTTAGCATGCTAACTATGCTAACCATGTTACTTAGCTAACTTAGCTAATCATTTTTAGCAGTTTTGCTAAAAATGCTAACTAGCATGCTAACATGTTAACTATGCTAACCATGTTACTTAGCTAACTTAGCTAATCATTTTTAGCAGTTTTGTTAAAAATGCTAATTAGCATGCTAACATGCTAACTATGCTAACCATATTACTTAGCTAACTTAGCTAACTAGCTACAGTGGGTAGGAGTCATAGTTGATGACAAGTAACAGTTACAATGGCTGAACAGTTAAAAAGTTCAGTAGTTTAAAGGGTTAAATTGTTTAACAGTAAAATATTGTAGTGAGGACTTTTATTTTGAAACAGATTTTGGCAGAGGAAGCAGTTGAACAGGATTTGTAGTCTTAATAGGGCCAGTTTGTATGCTTAAAGCCTGAGACTGGCAGTTGGTCCAGGTGGCCCGAACACCTGCCATAGGATTCTAATTGCTGTGATGTCATAAAGGCCCAATGTTAAGTCAATGGGGAAATTTTGAGTAGTTTTTAATTAATAGTTTAAAAAGTATAAAAGTTACAAAGCTGAAAAATACATAGCACCCATGTCCTAAGTAAGACCTACGTAACATAGTTTGAATGAAGTTTCTACGTTAAACGGTTGAAGCTGCATTAAGTGCGTTAGAAGAAGAAGAAGAATAAGAACTAGAAAAGTATTTCCTGAAGGAAATACAGTGCATGAAAATGCAAAAATATAACGTAAAAAAATCATACAGAGTAAAAACAAACTATATTGGTTGCTAAGTAGATGAGGTTTAATATAGTTGGAATGACTGAACAGTTAAATAGGTGGATAGTTTAAATGGTTAAATTATTTGGGTAGATAGTTGACGATAACTGACAGTTGGAATGGCTCTAATGTTTGCTAGCAGTTATGCTAACTATGTTAACAAAGATAATAATGTTAACCAAGTTACTATGCTAACTAGCATGCTAACACACTAGCATGCTAACTATGCTAACCACGTTACTTAACTAACTTAGCTAATCATTTTTAGCAGTTTTGCTAAAAATGCTAACTAGCATGCTAACATGCTAGCATGCTAACTATGTTAACCATGTTACTTAGCTAACTTAGGTAATCATTTTTAACAGTTTTGCTAAAAATGCTAACTAGCATGCTAACATGCTAGCATGCTAACTATGTTAACCATGTTACTTAGCTAACTTAGCTAATCATTTTTAGCAGTTTTGCTAAAAATGCTAACTAGCATGCTAACATGCTAACCATGTGACTTAGCTAACTTAGCTAACTAGCTACAGTGGGTAGGAGTCATAGTTGATGACAAGTAACAGTTACAATGGCTGAACAGTTAAAAAGTTCAATAGTTTAAAGGGTTAAATTGTTTAACAGTAAAATATTGTAGTGAGGACTTTTATTTTGAAACAGATTTTGGCAGAGGAAGCAGTTGAACAGGATGTGTAGTCTTAATAGGGCCAGTTTGTATGCTTAAAGCCTGAGACTGGCAGTTGGTCCAGGTGGCCCGAACACCTGCCATAGGATTCTAATTGCTTAACGGCCGTATTGTGATGTCATAATCATAATGTTAAGTCAATGGGGAAATTTTGATAGTTTTTAATTAATAGTTTAAAAAGTATAAAAGTTACAAAGCTGAAAAATACATAGCACCCATGTCCTAAGTAAGACCTACGTAACATAGTTTGAATGAAGTTTCTACGTTAAACGGTTGAAGCTGCATTAAGTGCGTTAGAAGAAGAAGAAGAATAAGAACTAGAAAAGCATTTCCTGAAGGAAATACAGTGCATGAAAATGCAAACAATATGATGTCAAATATCATACAGAGTAAAAACAAACTATATTGGTTGCTAGGTAGATGAGGTTTAATATAGTTGGAATGACTGAACAGTTAAATAGGTGGATAGTTTATATAGGTAAATGATTTACTTGGTAGATAAGGTTTAATATAGGTGGAATGATTGAACGGTTAAATAAGTGGATACTTTAAATGGTTAAATTATTTAGGTAGATAGTTGACGATAACTGACACTTGGAATGGCTCTAATGTTTGCTAGCAGTTATGCTAACTATGTTAACAAAGATAGTAATGTTAACCAAGTTACTATGCTAACTAGCATGCTAACAATGTTAAAATGCTAAGTATGGTAACCATGTTACTTAGCTGACTTAGCTCATCATTTTAAGCAGTTTTGCTAAAAATGCTAACTAGCATGCTAACCATGTGACTTAGCTAACTTAGCTAATCATTTTAAGCAGTTTTGCTAAAAATGCTAACTAGCATGCTAACATGCTAACTATGCTAACCATGTTACTTAGCTAACTTAGCTAATCATTTTAAGCAGTTTTGCTTAAAATGCTAACTAACATGCTAACATGCTAACTATGCTAACCATGTGACTTAGCTAACTTAGCTAATCATTTTTAGCAGTTTTGCTAAAAATGCTAACTAGCATGCTAACATGCTAGCATGCTAACTATGCTAACCATGTGACTTAGCTAACTTAGCTAATCATTTTTAGCAGTTTTGCTAAAAATGCTAACTAGCATGCTAACATGCTAACTATGCTAACCATGTGACTTAGCTAACTTAGCTAATCATTTTAAGCAGTTTTGCTAAAAATGCTTATTAGCATGCTAACTATGCTAGCATGCTAACTATGCTAACCATGCTACTTAGCTAACTTAGCTAACTAGCTACAGTGGGTAGGAGTCATTGTTGATGACAAGTAACAGTTACAATGGCTGAACAGTTAAAAAGTTCAGTAGTTTAAAGGGTTAAATTGTTTAACAGTAAAATATTATAGTGAGGACTTTTATTTTGAAACAGTTTTTGGCAGAGGAAGCAGTTGAACAGGATGTGTAGTCTTAATAGGGCCAGTTTGTATGCTTAAAGCCTGAGACTGGCAGTTGGTCCAGGTGGCCCGAACACCTGCCATAGGATTCTAATTGCTTAACGGCCGTATTGTGATGTCATAATCATAATGTTAAGTCAATGGGGAAATTTTGATAGTTTTTAATTAATAGTTTAAAAAGTATAAAAGTTACAAAGCTGAAAAATACATAGCACCCATGTCCTAAGTAAGACCTACGTAACATAGTTTGAATGAAGTTTCTACGTTAAACGGTTGAAGCTGCATTAAGTGCGTTAGAAGAAGAAGAAGAATAAGAACTAGAAAAGCATTTCCTGAAGGAAATACAGTGCATGAAAATGCAAAAATATGATGTAAAATATCATACAGAGTAAAAACAAACTATATTGGTTGCTAAGTAGATGAGGTTTAATATAGTTGGAATGACTGAACAGTTAAATAGGTGGATAGTTTAAATGGTTAAATTATTTAGGTAGATAGTTGACGATAACTGACAGTTGGAATGGCTCTAATGTTTGCTAGCAGTTATGCTAACTATGTTAACAAAGATAATAATGTTAACAAAGTTACTATGCTAACTAGCATGCTAACATGCTAGCATGCTAACTATGCTAACCATGTTACTTAGCTAACTTAGCTAATTGTTTTTAGTAGTTTTGCTAAAAATGCTAACTAGCATGCTAACATGCTAGCGCTAGCATGCTAACTATGCTAACCACGTTACTTAGTTAACATAGCTAATCATTTTTAGCAGTTTTGCTAAAATTGCTAATTAGCATGCTAACATGCTGGCATGCTAACTATGCTAACCATATGACTTAGCTAACTTAGCTAATCATTTTAAGAGGTTTTGCTAAAAATGCTAACTAGCATGCTAACATGCTAGCATGCTAACTATGCTAACCATATGACTTAGCTAACTTAGCTAATCATTTTAAGAGGTTTTGCTAAAAATGCTAACTAGCATGCTAACATGCTAGCATGCTAACTATGCTAACCATGTGACTTAGCTAACTTAGCTAACTAGCTACAGTGGGTAGGAGTCATAGTTGATGACAAGTAACAGTTACAATGGCTGAACAGTTAAAAAGTTCAGTAGTTTAAAGGGTTAAATTGTTTAACAGTGAAATATTGTAGTGAGGACTTTTATTTTGAAACAGTTTTTGGCAGAGGAAGCAGTTGAACAGGATGTGTAGTCTTAATAGGGCCAGTTTGTATGCTTAAAGCCTGAGACTGGCAGTTGGTCCAGGTGGCCCGAACACCTGCCATAGGATTCTAATTGCTTAACGGCTCTATTGTGATGTCATCAGCCCATGTTAAGTCTATGGGGAAATTTTGACTAGTTTTTAATTAATAGTTTAAAAAGTATAAAAGTTACAAATCTGAAAAATACATAGCACCCATGTCCCAAGTAAGACCTACGTAACATAGTTTGAATGAAGTTTCTACGTTAAACGGTTGAAGCTGCATTAAATGCGTTAGAAGAAGAATAAGAACTAGAAAAGCATTTCCTGAAGGAAATACAGTGCATGAAAATGCAAAAATATGATGTAAAATATCATACAGAGTAAAAACAAACTATATTGGTTGCTAGGTAGATGAGGTTTAATATAGTTGGAATGACTGAACAGTTAAATAAGTGGATAGTTTAAATGGTTAAATTATTTAGGTAGATAGTTGATGATAACTGACACTTGGAATGGCTCTAATGTTTGCTAGCAGTTATGCTAACTATATTAACAAAGATAATAATGCTAACCAAGTTACTATGCTAACTAGCATGCTAACAATGTTAAAATGCTAAGTATGCTAACCATGTGACTTAGCTAACTTAGCTAATCATTTTTAGCAGTTATGCTAACTATGCTAACTAACATGCTAACAATGTTAACCATGTTACTTAGCTGACTTAGCTCATCATTTTAAGCAGTTTTGCTAAAAATGCTAACTAACATGCTAACATGCTACCATGCTAACCATGTGACTTAGCTAACTTAGCTAATCATTTTAAGCAGTTTTGCTATAAATGCTAACTAGCATGCTAACATGCTAGCATGCTAACTATGCTAACCATGTGACTTAGCTAACTTAGCTAATCATTTTTTGCAGTTTTGCTAAAAATGCTAACTAGCATGCTAACATGCTTGCATGCTAACTATGCTAACCATATGACTTAGCTAACTTAGCTAATCATTTTTAGCAGTTTTGCTAAAAATGCTAACTAGCATGCTAACATGCTTGCATGCTAACTATGCTAACCATATGACTTAGCTAACTTAGCTAATCATTTTTAGCAGTTTTGCTAAAAATGCTAACTAGCATGCTAACATGCTAGCATGCTAACTATGCTAACCATGTGACTTAGCTAACTTAGCTAATCATTTTAAGCAGTTTTGTTAAAAATGCTAACTAGCATGCTAACATGCTAACTATGCTAACCATGTTACTTAGCTAACTTAGCTAACTAGCTACAGTGGGTAGGAGTCATAGTTGATGACAAGTAACAGTTACAATGGCTGAACAGTTAAAAAGTTCAGTAGTTTAAAGGGTTGAATTGTTTAACAGTGAAATATTGTAGTGAGGACTTTTATTTTGAAACAGTTTTTGGCAGAGGAAGCAGTTGAACAGGATGTGTAGTCTTAATAGGGCCAGTTTGTATGCTTAAAGCCTGAGACTGGCAGTTGGTCCAGGTGGCCCGAACACCTGCCATAGGATTCTAATTGCTTAACGGCCGTATTGTGATGTCATAATCATAATGTTAAGTCAATGGGGAAATTTTGATTAGTTTTTAATTAATAGTTTAAAAAGTATAAAAGTTACAAAGTTGAAAAATACATAGCACCCATGTCCTAAGTAAGACCTACGTAACATAGTTTGAATGAAGTTTCAACGTTAAACGGTTGAAGCTGCATTAAATGCGTTAGAAGAAGAAGAAGAACTAGAAAAGCATTTCCTGAAGGAAATAAAGTGCATGAAAATGCAAAAATATGATGTAAAATATCATACAGAGTAAAAACAACCTATATTGGTTGCTAGGTAGATGAGGTTTAATATAGTTGGAATGACTGAACAGTTAAATAGGTGGATAGTTTATATAGTTAAATGATTTACTTGGTAGATAAGGTTTAATATAGTTGGAATGATTGAACGGTTAAATAAGTGGATAGTTTAAATGGTTAAATTATTTAGGTAGATAGTTGACGATAACTGACACTTGGAATGGCTCTAATGTTTGCTAGCAGTTATGCTAACTATATTAACAAAGATAATAATGTTAACCAAGTTACTATGCTAACTAGCATGCTAACAATGTTAAAATGCTAAGTATGTTAACCATGTGACTTAGCTAACTTAGCTAATTGTTTTTAGCAGTTATGCTAACTAGCATGCTAACATGCTAACTATGCTAAGCTAGTATGTTAACCATGTTACTTAGCTGACTTAGCTCATCATTTTAAGCAGTTTTGCTAAAACTGCTAACTAGCATGCTAACCATGTGACTTAGCTAACTTAGCTAATCATTTTTAGCAGTTTTGCTAAAAATGCTAACTAGCATGCTAACATGCTAACCACGTTACTTAGCTGACTTAGCTAATCGTTTTTAGCAGTTTTGCTAAAAATGCTAACTAACATGCTAGCATGCTAACTATGCTAACCACGTTACTTAGCTGACTTAGCTAATCATTTTTAGCAGTTTTACTAAAAATGCTAACTAGCATGCTAACATGCTAGCATGCTAACTATGCTAACCACGTTACTTAGCTGACTTAGCTAATCGTTTTTAGCAGTTTTACTAAAAATGCTAACTAGCATGCTAACATGCTAGCATGCTAACTATGCTAACCACGTTACTTAGCTGACTTAGCTAACTAGCTACAGTGGGTAGGAGTCATAGTTGATGACAAGTAACAGTTACAATGGCTGAACAGTTAAAAAGTTCAGTAGTTTAAAGGGTTAAATTGTTTAACAGTGAAATATTGTGGTGAGGACTTTTATTTTGAAACAGTTTTTGGCAGAGGAAGCAGTTGAACAGGATGTGTAGTCTTAATAGGGCCAGTTTGTATGCTTAAAGCCTGAGACTGGCAGTTGGTCCAGGTGGCCCGAACACCTGCCATAGGATTCTAATTGCTTAACGGCTCTATTGTGATGTCATCAGCCCATGTTAAGTCTATGGGGAAATTTTGACTAGTTTTTAATTAATAGTTTAAAAAGTATAAAAGTTACAAAGATGAAAAATACAAAGCCCACATGTCATAAGTAAGACCTACGTAACATAGTTTGAATGAAGTTTCTACGTTAAACGGTTGAAGCTGCATTAAGTGCGTTAGAAGAAGAATAATAATAAGAAGAAGCCTAGGAAGAACAGTACAGTGCATTTTCATGCACTGTAATAAGAAGAAGCCTAGGAAGAACAGTACAGTGCATTTTCATGCACTGTAATAAGAAGCCTAGGAAGAACAGTACAGTGCATTTTCATGCACTGTAATAAGAAGAAGCCTAGGAAGAACAGTACAGTGCATTTTCATGCACTGTAACTAGAAAAGCATTTCCTGAAGGAAATACAGTGCATGAAAATGCAAAAAATATGATGTCAAATATCATACAGATTAAAAACAAACTATATTGGTTGCTAGGTAGATGAGGTTTAATATAGTTGGCATGACTGAACACTTAAATAGGTGGATAGTTTATATAGGTAAATGATTTACTTGGTAGATAAGGTTTAATATAGTTGGAATGATTGAACGGTTAAATAAGTGGATAGTTTAAATGGTTAAATTATTTAGGTAGATAGTTGACGATAACTGACACTTGGAATGGCTCTAATGTTTACTAGTAGTTATGCTAACTATGTTAACAAAGATAATAATGTTAACCAAGTTACTATGCTAACTAGCATGCTAACAATGTTAAAATGCTAAGTATGTTAACCATGTTACTTAGCTGACTTAGCTCATCATTTTAAGCAGTTTTGCTAAAACTGCTAACTAGCATGCTAACCATGTGACTTAGCTAACTTAGCTAATCATTTTTAGCAGTTTTGCTAAAAATGCTAACTAGCATGCTAACATGCTAACCACGTTACTTAGCTGACTTAGCTAATCGTTTTTAGCAGTTTTGCTAAAAATGCTAACTAACATGCTAGCATGCTAACTATGCTAACCACGTTACTTAGCTGACTTAGCTAATCATTTTTAGCAGTTTTACTAAAAATGCTAACTAGCATGCTAACATGCTAGCATGCTAACTATGCTAACCACGTTACTTAGCTGACTTAGCTAATCGTTTTTAGCAGTTTTACTAAAAATGCTAACTAGCATGCTAACATGCTAGCATGCTAACTATGCTAACCACGTTACTTAGCTGACTTAGCTAACTAGCTACAGTGGGTAGGAGTCATAGTTGATGACAAGTAACAGTTACAATGGCTGAACAGTTAAAAAGTTCAGTAGTTTAAAGGGTTAAATTGTTTAACAGTGAAATATTGTGGTGAGGACTTTTATTTTGAAACAGTTTTTGGCAGAGGAAGCAGTTGAACAGGATGTGT
Organism: Alosa sapidissima; assembly: GCF_018492685.1. Lineage (NCBI taxonomy): Eukaryota > Metazoa > Chordata > Actinopteri > Clupeiformes > Clupeidae > Alosa > Alosa sapidissima. The sequence goes on along the minus strand of NC_055959.1, from coordinate 2,796,802 downwards.
AGTCTTAATAGGGCCAGTTTGTATGCTTAAAGCCTGAGACTGGCAGTTGGTCCAGGTGGCCCGAACACCTGCCATAGGATTCTAATTGCTGTGATGTCATAAAGGGCAATGTTAAGTCAATGGGGAAATTTTGATCGTTTTTAATTAATAGTTTAAAAAGTATAAAAGTTACAAAGATGAAAAATACAAAGCCCACATGTCCTAATTAAGACCTACGCGTCAATGTTTGAATGAAGTTTCTACGTTAAACGGTTGAAGCTGCATTAAATGCGTTAGAAGAAGAAGAATAAGAAGAACTAGAAAAGCATTTCCTGAAGGAAATACAGTGCATGAAAATGCAAAAATATGACGTAAAAAAATCATACAGAGTAAAAACAAACTATATTGGTTGCTAAGTAGATGAGGTTTAATATAGTTGGAATGACTGAACAGTTAAATAGGTGGATAGTTTAAATGGTTAAATTATTTAGGTAGATAGTTGACGATAACTGACAGTTGGAATGGCTCTAATGTTTGCTAACAGTTATACTAACTATGTTAACAAAGATAATAATATTAACAAAGTTACTATGCTAACTAGCATGCTAACTATGCTAACCATGTTACTTAGCTAACTTAGCTAATTGTTTTAGTAGTTTTGCTAAAATTGCTAACTAACATGCTAACATGCTAGCATGCTAACTATGCTAACCATATGACTTAGCTAACTTAGCTAATCGTTTTAAGCAGTTTTGCTAAAAATGCTAACTAGCATGCTAACATGCTTGCATGCTAACTATGCTAACCATATGACTTAGCTAACTTAGCTAATCATTTTAAGAGGTTTTGCTAAAAATGCTAACTAGCATGCTAACATGCTAACTATGCTAACCATATGACTTAGCTAACTTAGCTAATCATTTTAAGAGGTTTTGCTAAAAATGCTAACTAGCATGCTAACATGCTAGCATGCTAACTATGCTAACCATGTTACTTAGCTAACTTAGCTAACTAGCTACAGTGGGTAGGAGTCATAGTTGATGACAAGTAACAGTTACAATGGCTGAACAGTTAAAAAGTTCAGTAGTTTAAAGGGTTGAATTGTTTAACAGTGAAATATTGTAGTGAGGACTTTTATTTTGAAACAGTTTTTGGCAGAGGAAGCAGTTGAACAGGATGTCTCAGTCTCACGCATGTATAGGCTAAACTGTATCAGACCGGTGTAACGTCGGTAAATCTTCCATTGCACAGAATGAGTTTTGTAGCACATGCAACAAATGACAGTCGAAAGATACAATTACAGTGCTGCTATCAATTTGCTTGGTATAACCGCATTTATAGTTTTGTACAAATGCAATCAATCAAATTGGCCTCCATCACTCAACCAACGCTAACGGTAAAATTACCTAGGTCCTTATTGATATTATAAGATTAACGTACCTGTAGTAAAAACCAAGCATGTCCGATAAACATCCTCAGATTTATTTCGGCTTCAAGAAGAAATGGGAATTACATTTCATGTGAACATCCTATCCTTATTAGACGTTCTCTGCGGTAAACTACACTCCTTGTAGGAAGCGTCCATTGTTTTTCCAACCCACTTTTAACTTCCAACAAAATTACGTCTCACTGCAACGATGCGCCATCTAGTGGACAAACGACTACTTATCGCCAATACTGGAAATGCAGCCATGATGATGATGATGATGATGATGAATATTTATTTTGGCTTTCTTTTAATCCTACTGAATTTGTAGTTATGTATCGGCCGTTCTAATACCGATAGTATGTGGGTGCCTGTGTGTGTGAGCATGTGTATATGTGTGCACCGCCATCTACAGGCCAATGAGTTTACAGTCACTAAATGTACACATAACCTAATTTTTTTAGACCCCCCCATGGATGGAATTCTACGAAACTTGGCATACCCCCAGAGAATGCCAGGTCAATCATACACATAAACTTTGGTGCAGTTCTAAACATCTGAAGATAGGGGCGATTAAAGCAGAATAATATTGCATTTTCATTTTTTACCGGGGGGGGTGCAAATCACAAATGAGTGATTATGGGCCAGATTGATGTGGGCCCTTGAGACCAACATACCATAAAAGATTCTTCATCCTCAGTGCCACGGTTCAGGTAGTTATTTAGGAAAAACTGCTCGGGGGGCCCAGCACGGGGGGGAGTGGCCCCCGGGGACGAAATAAAATTTTTCCGTAAAAGTCTAGTGAGGCTACATACCCACCAAATTTCATGTGCCCCGGTGGTTCGGTGTCCCGGGTATCGTTGACCAAAAATTCAGGAAGTAGATGACGAAAAAAAAAAAAACTTTGACAATCCCTATATGACCGCTTCGCTAACGGCGGTCATAATAATATGTAAATCTAAAGGAAGAATGTATTTTAGGTCTATGTATTCAAAATAACTAACGACTACACTGATGCCTTTTTTTGTTGTTAATACCATGATACCAAATAAGTTCTCTCTCTGAAGTGGTTGTCATGTTTTTGGTATTGCTGACTCTTAAGCACTGGTTTCATAAAAATGGTACACACCTCCCAGGTAACTATTTATTCTACCCAAATAACTATTGTGGGATTAACTTGACAGCAGAATAAAACCATTGAAGTGAAAAAATACACTATAAGAGTAAACTGATGCCAACCATTCACCTTGCTTATGCCACTTTTGCTAGGGTCCAAAATAGTTATCTGCTGAGGTGGACAGTATGATTTGGGTATTATTTACCCTTACAAATATAGCATCACCTTCAAAGAAGTGGAACATAACTCCCAGATAACTATTTGATATAAAGTGTTTGGCTAAATCCAGGTATTGCCATGACCTCATAAGTGAGATTTCAGAAGGGTAATGTGTACTGAGCATAACAATAGAGTGCAGAATTGAAGTTTTATCTATCTATGTAAAGGACATCATGGAGTAGACAAAGTAGTATCCCTCTTCCTGGATAATGAGGCCCCCATCTTTGTACTCCATCTCATGTATAGCATCACCGTAGTCATGCCAAAGCATGAGTCCATCAGCAGTAGGTTTCTGATTACCTGCAGTGACGACAACAAAGAAAGACAGTGATGATAAAACAGTTTTAGAGTATTGGAGTATGTGAGATACTGTAAGTGGATACTGTATGAGTGTAGCACAATTTGAAAGGTCTCACTGGTCACATGTGCCAGAGGTTTGGAAGGTTGTTTAAGCTTTGCTCTTGGTGCACAAATCTAATAAAAACTGGTTTTGAATCATTACTGAAAGAGAAAAAAAGGTATGTGACAAAAATGTGGCTGTTCACAAGAGGCATAATGAGGTACACAAGATGCATAATGCAGATGTATAGCTAGTTTATTGAAGTACTGGTGATAGCAACCCCTTCTGTCTGACTGTTGTGATGAGGAGGGCACAACTTAACTCACAGTGCTTATCCACAATCTGGATCAAACTAGTAGGCCTTGTAGCTGCAAGCAGGCTAGAGCTATCTACCGTAATAATAATATAATATCTATCTATCTTGTATAATATAATATATAGCTATCTTGTCACTACACCTTATGTCTCACCTCACTCCTTCCTTATATCTGCTATATGACGTCCAAACAATTTTTTGATGTCCATCTTCAGAAGAACTACTTAGCACACCAAAATTGCAAAAATACAGTATAAAGTTATCAGAATATAAATGTGATAGTTGAAGAAAGAAGCACATTAAATGTTTTTCAGCTGCCTTCGACTATTTGACAACTGCCATTAGTGAAATGTACCTATAGCATGCAGCTTGAATGATGCTTATATGTGCTATTCAACTTCTTTGCAACTCTTGTAATTGCTTTGGGCACTAAAATGAATTGCACAACCAAATATATTTTATTCATTTGCCCTCATATTCAGCTACAAATGCGTTTGCAATTATGACAATTGGAAATGTATCATTGTTGTAATAAACTGAAAAGGGCAACATTATAGGCCTAGGGTAAATTAATTCAACATTACAGTTATTTTCCATTGACATTCTAGATCATTTGAATAAATTGATTATCATGGTTTTGATAAAAGATGAAGTACATCTGATTTGGATTTTGAATCATGTTTAAGTACAGTGTTGGACAAAAAATACTATTATATTGTTTTTGTCATTGAAATGTTAGTGTTAATGTTAAATGTATTTTGATAATTTCCAAGCAGTTTACTCATTCATAGATCATTAGTCATGGCCCAACATTCTTCTAGGTCATTTATGACAACAAATTATTAGAGAAGTAATTCATGCTCAATAACACTAATCCAAAAAAATCTATGGACACCAAAAATTAAATAAAAAATAGAAAGGTAACGTGTTTACTGTTCACTGATACTAACTTCTTGTTTTTTGATTTGCTGGCAACTTTCCTTTTTTAACAATAACATCTTGTATATATTCAGTGGTAAACTGGCGATTATATGGGACAATACACAAAGACAAAGAAAACTATATTAATGTGTGCTGAACTCATAGAGTGAAACAGCAAACAGGAAGTTTCTTATACAAAAAAAGTATTACAGTTTGAATGCATATTTGTATGTTTTTGTTACATTTTTCCAATAATAAAATCAAACAAACATATTCACATGTGCTCCTCTGGTGTGGAGGCGGAAGATGAAGCAAGCCTCCACCATCACTCCACTCAGAGCTACAACCACCATCCAGAACAACAGGTTAAGATTTACATCTCTCTGTGTCTTTGGTTGACTTATTTCAGGGGTGAAAGGATAGCGTCCCTCCTAGCTGGCTATCCAGCATGGATACAGCTACATCATCATCAGCCATACTCTAGAACTTATATTACAGCTCAGTGGCAGAAAATATCATGAAAGAATTCAGGTACTTTCTCAGGCTTTGTGCAAGTACATAGGGTATAACACACCCCTCGCTTTTACATCATCAGGTGCACAGGAAGAGCAGAATGGGTGGAGGTAAAAGGGAGTCATGAAGTCCAACAAACTGAGATCAACCTTTTGAGTAGTACTTTTACAACAGCGACTAGTCAAGAGTCATGTAAGAGACAGGAAATGTAGAAGAAAAAATTACTCATGATTTAAATTGTAGTCCCTCTTAACATTATATTATTTCATTACCACAATGCATTCATTGCACATCATGTTATTACAGTGCATGAAAATGCACTGTACTGTTCTTCCTAGGCTTCTTCTTATTCTTCTTCTTCTAACGCGTTTAATGCAGCTTCAACCGTTTAACGTAGAAACTTCATTCAAACTATGTTACGTAGGTCTTACTTAGGACATGGGTGCTATGTATTTTTCAGCTTTGTAACTTTTATACTTTTTAAACTATTAATTAAAAACTGTTCAAAATTTCCCCATAGACTTAACATGGGCTGATGACATCACAATAGAGCCGTTAAGCAATTAGAATCCTATGGCAGGTGTTCAGGCCACCTGGATCAACTGCCATTCTCAGGCTTTAAGCATACAAACTGGCCCTATTAAGACTACACATCCTGTTCAACTGCTTCCTCTGCCAAAAGCTGTTTCAAAATAAAAGTCCTCACTATAATATTTTACTGTTAAACAATTTAACCCTTTAAACTACTGAACTTTTTAACTGTTCAGCCATTGTAACTCTTACTTGTCATCAACTATGACTCCTACCCACTGTAGCTAGTTAGCTAAGTTAGCTAAGTAACATGGTTAACATAGTTAGCATGCTAGCATGTTAGCATGCTAGTTAGCATTTTTAGCAAAACTGCTAAAAACGATTAGCTAAGTCAGCTAAGTAACGTGGTAAGCATAGTTAGCATGCTAGCATGTTAGCATGCTGGTTAGCATTTTTAGCAAAACTGCTTAAAATGATTAGCTAAGTCACATGGTTAGCATAGTTAGCATGCTAACATGTTAGCATGCTAGTTAGCATTTTTAGCAAAACTGTTTAAAATGATTAGCTAAGTTTTCTAAGTCACATGGTTAGCATAGTTAGCATGTTAGTTAGCATAGTTAGCATAACTGCTAAAAATTATTAACTAAGTTAGCTAAGTAATATGGTTAGCATAGTTAGCATGTTAGTTAGCATAGTTAGCATAACTACTAAAAATGATTAGCTAGTTCAGTCATTCCAACTATATTAAACCTCATCTACCTAGTTCAGTCATTTGAACTATATTAAACCTCATCATGTTGGTTGCCAATTAGCACATCATCTGTTTTAACAATATATTTCACACCATATGTTTTGCATTTTCATGCACTGGTAATTCCCTGGAATTGCGTTTTCTAGTTACAGTGCATGAAAATGCACTGTACTGTTCTTCCTAGGCTTCTTATTACAGTGCATGAAAATGCACTGTACTGTTCTTCCAAGGCTTTTTACAGTGCATGAAAATGCACTGTACTGTTCTTCCTAGGCTTCTTCTTATTCTTCTTCTTCTTCTAACGCATTTAATGCAGCTTCAACCGTTTAACGTAGAAACTTCATTCAAACTATGTTACGTAGGTCTTACTTAGGACATGGGTGCTATGTATTTTTCAACTTTGTAACTTTTATACTTTTTAAACTATTAATTAAAAACTAATCAAAATTTCCCCATTGACTTAACATTATGATTATGACATCACAATACGGCCGTTAAGCAATTAGAATCCTATGGCAGGTGTTCGGGCCACCTGGACCAACTGCCAGTCTCAGGCTTTAAGCATACAAACTGGCCCTATTAAGACTACACATCCTGTTCAACTGCTTCCTCTGCCAAAAACTGTTTTAAAATAAAAGTCCTCACTACAATATTTCACTGTTAAACAATTCAACCCTTTAAACTACTGAACTTTTTAACTGTTCAGCCATTGTAACTCTTACTTGTCATCAACTATGACTCCTACCCACTGTAGCTAGTTAGCTAAGTTAGCTAAGTAACATGGTTAACATAGTTAGCATGCTAGCATGTTAGCATGCTAGTTAGCATTTTTAGCAAAACTGCTAAAAACGATTAGCTAAGTCAGCTAAGTAACGTGGGTAGCATAGTTAGCATGCTAGCATGTTAGCATGCTAGTTAGCATTTTTAGCAAAACTGCTAAAAACGATTAGCTAAGTCAGCTAAGTAACGTGGTTAGCATAGTTAGCACGCTAGCATGTTAGCATGCTAGTTAGCATTTTTAGTAAAACTGCTAAAAATGATTAGCTAAGTCAGCTAAGTAACGTGGTTAGCATAGTTAGCATGCTAGCATGTTAGTTAGCATTTTTAGCAAAACTGCTAAAAACGATTAGCTAAGTCAGCTAAGTAACGTGGTTAGCATGTTAGCATGCTAGTTAGCATTTTTAGCAAAACTGCTAAAAATGATTAGCTAAGTTAGCTAAGTCACATGGTTAGCATGCTAACATGCTAGTTAGCAGTTTTAGCAAAACTGCTTAAAATGATGAGCTAAGTCAGCTAAGTAACATGGTTAACATACTTAGCATTTTAACATTGTTAGCATGCTAGTTAGCATAGTAACTTGGTTAACATTATTATCTTTGTTAACATAGTTAGCATAACTACTAGTAAACATTAGAGCCATTCCAAGTGTCAGTTATCGTCAACTATCTACCTAAATAATTTAACCATTTAAACTATCCACTTATTTAACCGTTCAATCATTCCAACTATATTAAACCTTATCTACCAAGTAAATCATTTACCTATATAAACTATCCACCTATTTAAGTGTTCAGTCATGCCAACTATATTAAACCTCATCTACCTAGCAACCAATATAGTTTGTTTTTAATCTGTATGATATTTGACATCATATTTCTTGCATTTTCATGCACTGTATTTCCTTCAGGAAATGCTTTTCTAGTTCTTATTCTTCTTCTTCTTCTAACGCACTTAATGCAGCTTCAACCGTTTAACGTAGAAACTTCATTCAAACTATGTTACGTAGGTCTTACTTAGGACATGGGTGCTATGTATTTTTCAGCTTTGTAACTTTTATACTTTTTAAACTATTAATTAAAAACTACTCAAAATTTCCCCATTGACTTAACATTGGGCCTTTATGACATCACAGCAATTAGAATCCTATGGCAGGTGTTCGGGCCACCTGGACCAACTGCCAGTCTCAGGCTTTAAGCATACAAACTGGCCCTATTAAGACTACAAATCCTGTTCAACTGCTTCCTCTGCCAAAATCTGTTTCAAAATAAAAGTCCTCACTACAATATTTTACTGTTAAACAATTTAACCCTTTAAACTACTGAACTTTTTAACTGTTCAGCCATTGTAACTGTTACTTGTCATCAACTATGACTCCTACCCACTGTAGCTAGTTAGCTAAGTTAGCTAAGTAATATGGTTAGCATAGTTAGCATGTTAGCATGCTAATTAGCATTTTTAACAAAACTGCTAAAAATGATTAGCTAAGTTAGCTAAGTAACATGGTTAGCATAGTTAACATGTTAGCATGCTAGTTAGCATTTTTAGCAAAACTGCTAAAAATGATTAGCTAAGTTAGCTAAGTAACATGGTTAGCATAGTTAGCATGCTAACATGCTAGTTAACATTACTGCTAAAAATGATTAGCTAAGTTAGCTAAGTAACATGGTTAACATAGTTAGCATGTTAGCATGCTAGTTAGCATAACTACTAAATATGAAAACATTAGCTAAGTTAACTAAGTTAAGTAACTTGGTTAACATTATTATCTTATAACTGCTAGCAAACATTAGAGCCATGCCAACTGTCAGTTATCGTCAATTATCTACATAAATAATTTAACCATTTCAATTATCCACCTATTTAACCGTTCAAATTATCCACCTATTTAACCGTTCAATCATTCCAACTATATTAAACCTTATCTACCTAGCAACCAATATAGTTTGTTTTTACTCTGTATGATATTTTACATCATATTTTTTGCATTTTCATGCACTGTATTTCCTTCAGGAAATGCTTTTCTAGTTCTTATTCTTCTTCTAACGCATTTAATGCAGCTTCAACCGTTTAACGTAGAAACTTCATTCAAACTATGTTACGTAGGTCTTACTTGGGACATGGGTGCTATGTATTTTTCAGCTTTGTAACTTTTATACTTTTTAAACTATTAATTAAAAACTAGTCAAAATTTCCCCATAGACTTAACATGGGCTGATGACATCACAATAGAGCCGTTAAGCAATTAGAATCCTATGGCAGGTGTTCGGGCCACCTGGACCAACTGCCAGTCTCAGGCTTTAAGCATACAAACTGGCCCTATTAAGACTACACATCCTGTTCAACTGCTTCCTCTGCCAAAAACTGTTTTAAAATAAAAGTCCTCACTACAATATTTCACTGTTAAACAATTCAACCCTTTAAACTACTGAACTTTTGAACTGTTCAGCCATTGTAACTGTTACTTGTCATCAACTATGATTCCTACCCACTGTAGCTAGTTAGCTAAGTCATATGGTTAGCATAGTTAGCATGCTAGCATGTTAGCATGCTAGTTAGCATTTTTAGCAAAACTGCTTAAAATGATTAGCTAAGTCAGCTAAGTAACATGGTTAGCATATTTAGCATGTTAGCATGCTAGTTAGCATAGTTAGCATAACTGCTAAAAATGATTAGCTAAGTTAGCTAAGTCACATGGTTAGCATACTTAGCATTTTAACATTGTTAGCATGCTAGTTAGCATACTTGGTTAACATTATTATCTTTGTTAACATAGTTAGCATAACTACTAGCAAACATTAGAGCCATTCCAAGTGTCAGTTATCGTCAACTATCTACCTAAATAATTTAACCATTTAAACTATCCACTTATTTAACTGTTCAGTCATTCCAACTATATTAAACCTCATCTACCTAGCAACCAATATAGTTTGTTTTTACTCTGTATGATATTTTACATCATATTTTTGCATTTTCATGCACTGTATTTCCTTCAGGAAATGCTTTTCTAGTTACAGTGCATGAAAATGCACTGTACTGTTCTTCCTAGGCTTCTTATTCTTCTGATTCTTATTCTTCTTCTAACGCACTTAATGCAGCTTCAACCGTTTAACATAGAAACTTCATTCAAACTATGTTACGTAGGTCTTACTTAGGACATGGGTGCTATGTATTTTTCAGCTTTGTAACTTTTATACTTTTTAAACTATTAATTAAAAACTAATCAAAATTTCCCCATTGACTTAACATTATGATTATGACATCACAATACGGCCGTTAAGCAATTAGAATCCTATGGCAGGTGTTTGGGCCACCTGGATCAACTGCCAGTCTCAGGCTTTAAGCATACAAACTGGCCCTATTAAGACTACACATCCTGTTCAACTGCTTCCTCTGCCAAAAACTGTTTCAAAATAAAAGTCCTCACTACAATATTTCACTGTTCAACAATTTAACCCTTTAAACTACTGAACTTTTTAACTGTTCAGCCATTGTAACTGTTACTTGTCATCAACTATGACTCCTACCCACTGTAGCTAATTAGCATGGTTAGCATGTTAGCATGTTAGCATGCTAGTTAGCATTTTTAACAAAACTATTAAAAATGATTAGCTAAGTAACATGGTTAGCATAGTTAGCATGCTAGTTAGCATTTTTAGCAAAACTGCTAAAAATGATTAGCTACGTTAGCTAAGTAACGTGGTTAGCATAGTTAGCATGCTAGCGTGTTAACATGTTAGTTAGCATTTTTAGCAAAACTGCTAAAAATGATTAGCTAAGTTAGCTAAGTAATATGGTTAACATAGTTAGCATGCTAGCATGTTAGCATGCTAGTTAGCATAGTTAGCAAAACTGTTAAAAATTATTAGCTAAGTAACATAGTTAGCATGCTAGCATAGTTAGCATGCTAATTAGCAATTTTAGCAAAAAAACTTGGTTAACATTATTATCTTTGACAACATAGTAGCATAACTGCTAGCAAACATTAGGGCCATTCCAACTGTCAGTTATCGTCAATTATCTACCTAAATAATTTAACTATTTAAATTATCCACCTATTTAACCGTTCAATCATTCCAACTATATTAAACCTTATCTACCAAGCAAATCATTTAACTATATAAACTATCCACCTATTTAACTGTTCAGTCATTCCAACTATATTAAACCTCATCTACCTAGTTCAGTCATTTGAACTATATTAAACCTCATCATGTTGGTTGCCAATTAGCACATCATTTGTTTTAACAATATATTTCACACCATATGTTTTGCATTTTCATGCACTGGTAATTCCCTGGAATTGCGTTTTCTAGTTACAGTGCATGAAAATGCACTGTACTGTTCTTCCTAGGCTTCTTCTTATTCTTATTACAGTGCATGAAAATGCACTGTACTGTTCTTCCTAGGCTTCTTATTCTTCTTCTTCTTATTACAGTGCATGAAAATGCACTGTACTGTTCTTCCTAGGCTTCTTCTTATTCTTCTTCTTCTAACGCGTTTAATGCAGCTTCAACCGTTTAACGTAGAAACTTCATTCAAACTATGTTACGTAGGTCTTACTTAGGACATGGGTGCTATGTATTTTTCAGCTTTGTAACTTTTATACTTTTTAAACTATTAATTAAAAACTAGTCAAAATTTCCCCATAGACTTAACATGGGCTGATGACATCACAATAGAGCCGTTAAGCAATTAGAATCCTATGGCAGGTGTTCGGGCCACCTGGACCAACTGCCAGTCTCAGGCTTTAAGCATACAAACTGGCCCTATTAACCCTTTAGGCGCCAGAGGTTTTTTTCCGAAACGATCAATTTTGACATCTTCATTTCAAAAGGCTATATCTTAAAAGTGATAAGAGATAGAGACTTTCTGTAAATTAGAGAAATATTAAGGATGACCCAAAGTGTATGTAGAGATTAAATGTTTATATCTAATTTGCATATCATGACGTCATATGGTGGCGGCCATCTTGGATTATAGAATTTTCATGAAAAGTTGCATGTTTGAATGATAAAATGCACCACTTCTTTCCCCCCAAAATGTCCCTCACCTTCTGTATGCTATATTGCACAATACTGAATGCTCAGGTAAATAGTAAGTAGTGAACAAACTGTGTAAATCATTACTAATAAATGGCAGAAACAAACCAAATGCATGTAGCGGTAGACTGGCCTTTTGCTGTAGAGATTTTCCATTTACTACATACAGTAGGCACTCTGATTCCATGTATGGGGCACATATATATTATTCAGATGACACACAAACACAAGTAGACAAGACCTGTTTAGTTCAAAAGCTCATTTGCCACGGCAAGGCACAGATCAGGAGTGAGATGACGAGACAAGACAAGAGACAATGTTAGTATTTTTTTTTCTTTTTGTTGTTTTTGTTGATGTTTTTTTGTTTTTTTTCTTAGCTGACAAAGACACACACATCACAAGGACATGAACACACAAAAAGGAACACATAGTGTACTGTATGTCCTAAATGATCAGGGAAGTAGATAGCAAATCAACAGTGTAAATCATTACTAAATGGCTGACTTTTTTTTTTTTTTATGTAGCAGGCCTTTTGCTGTAGAGATAATGACTCCCTATCCCTATCCATACAGGGCCGGCATTCCCATCATCTTGTGATAGACTATGCATGACCTAATGTGTGTGTGTGTGTGGGAGAGGGAGAGAGCGTGTCACCACCTCCACCATGCGAGCAGCATGGCCAGATCTGCCTCGCGCGCGCCGAGTGGAGAGAATTTGCGCAGCTCGGACTAGGCCTACTGTCATTCTCATTGCGACTCCCCACACTGCCACTACGTTCCCCCCTAACTGTCCTATGAGCACTTCGACCTCGTCTAACATACCCAGTGGCATTAGACAAAGGCTCCACCACGTTACTGTCGCCGCGATTGTGGAGAGGCACACGTTCAGAAGACAGAAGCTAGCGCTATGGATATTAGGCTACCTCAAGCCTCGTTCGCCACACCACTAACACCCTGCTAACTTCCCGATGAACACTCCGAACCCGTGAAACATTATTCCCACCAGTGACATTGGGCAAACGATTCAACGTTTGTGCTTGGTGTAAGCTAAACTATGGAGTAAACTCTCACTTTGTCCAGCTGCATCATTGCAAGGCAGGGACGCATCTGAAGCCTCACTAAACGAATCACCGTCATTTTCTGAAGGCAGATATTCCCCTTCAGAATCAGGGTCCGCGAATAGAAGACCCAACACTTCATTTCAGGTAAACTTTTTTGATGCCATTAGACGATAATCTAATGCAAATACTCGCTGACGTTGACAATATCGCTCTGACAAAGTGGCTCACACGCACACTAGCTCCGGTATTTCATGCACTGATTCAATGCGCTTGTAGCTAGAAACTTTTGTTTAAAGCGTGTCCTTTTTTCGACTCGGGGATGACGTATGACATGTCTGCCATCTAGTGGAGTGGAAGTCGAACGAAATATGACACCCTATTTGACTAAATCGGCCGTTTTATTCAGTACCGCATCTTGTCGACTATAGTCGCCTGTGGCGCCTAGAGGGTTAAGACTACACATCCTGTTCAACTGCTTCCTCTGCCAAAAACTGTTTCAAAATAAAAGTCCTCACTACAATATTTCACTGTTAAACAATTTAACCCTTTAAACTACTGACCTTTTTAACTGTTCAGCCATTGTAACTGTTACTTGTCATCAACTATGACTCCTACCCACTGTAGCTAGTTAGCTAAGTTAGCTAAGTAACATAGTTAGCATGCTAGCATTTTAGCATGCTAGTTAGCATTTTTAGCAAAACTGCTAAAAATGATTAGCTAAGTTAGCTAAGTAACGTGGTTAGCATAGTTAGCATGCTAGCATGTTAGCATGCTAGTTAGCATTTTTAGCAAAACTGCTAAAAACGATTAGCTATGTTAGCTAAGTAATGTGGTTAGCATAGTTAGCATGCTAACATATTAGCATGCTAGTTAGCATTTTTAGCATAACTGCTAAAAACGATTAGCTAAGTTAGCTAAGTAACGTGGTTAGCATAGTTAGCATGCTAACATATTAGCATGCTAGTTAGCATTTTTAGCAAAACTGCTAAAAATGATTAGCTAAGTCAGCTAAGTAACATGGTTAGCATATTTAGCATGTTAGCATGCTAGTTAGCATAGTTAGCATAACTGCTACAAATGATTAACTAAGTTAGCTAAGTAACATGATTAGCATAGTTAGCATGTTAGCATGCTAGTTAGCATAACTGCTAAAAATGATTAGCTAAGTTAGCTAAGTCACATGGTTAGCATACTTAACATTTAAACATTGTTAGCATGTTAGTTAGCATAGTAACTTGGTTAACATTATTATCTTTGTTAACATAGTTAGCATAACTGCTAGCAAACATTAGAGCCATTCCAAGTGTCAGTTATCGTCAACTATCTACCTAAATAATTTAACCATTTAAACTATCCACTTATTTAACTGTTCAGTCATTCCAACTATATTAAACCTCATCTACCTAGCAACCAATATAGTTTGTTTTTACTCTGTATGATATTTTACATCATATTTTTGCATTTTCATGCACTGTATTTCCTTCAGGAAATGCTTTTCTAGTTCTTATTCTTCTTCTAACGCATTTAATGCAGCTTCAACCGTTTAACGTAGAAACTTCATTCAAACTTTGTTACGTAGGTCTTACTTAGGACATGGGTGCTATGTATTTTTCAGCTTTGTAACTTTTATACTTTTTAAACTATTAATTAAAAACTACTCAAAATTTCCCCATTGACTTAACATTGGGCCTTTATGACATCACAGCAATTAGAATCCTATGGCAGGTGTTCGGGCCACCTGGACCAACTGCCAGTCTCAGGCTTTAAGCATACAAACTGGCCCTATTAAGACTACACATCCTGTTCAACTGCTTCCTCTGCCGAAAACTGTTTCAAAATAAAAGTCCTCACTACAATATTTCACTGTTAAACAATTTAACCCTTTAAACTACTGAACTTTTTAACTGTTCAGCCATTGTAACTGTTACTTATCATCAACTATGACTCCTACCCACTGTAGCTAGTTAGCTAAGTTAGCTAAGTAACATGGTTAGCATAGTTAGCATGTTAGCATGCTAGTTAGCATTTTTAGCAAAACTGCTAAAAATGATTAGCTAAGTTAGCTAAGTCACATGGTTAGCATAGTTAGCATGCTAACATGTTAGCATGCTAGTTAGCAGTTTTAACAAAACTGCTTAAAATGATGAGCTAAGTCAGCTAAGTAACATGGTTAACATACTTAGCATTTTAACATTGTTAGCATGCTAGTTAGCATAGTAACTTGGTTAACATTATTATCTTTGTTAACATAGTTAGCATAACTACTAGCAAACATTAGAGCCATTCCAAGTGTCAGTTATCGTCAACTATCTACCTAAATAATTTAACCATTTAAAGTATCCACTTATTTAACCGTTCAATCATTCCAACTATATTAAACCTTATCTACCAAGTAAATCATTTACCTATATAAACTATCCACCTATTTAACTGTTCAGTCATGCCAACTATATTAAACCTCATCTACCTAGCAACCAATATAGTTTGTTTTTACTCTGTATGATATTTTACATCATATTTTTTGCATTTTCATGCACTGTATTTCCTTCAGGAAATGCTTTTCTAGTTCTTATTCTTATTCTTCCGCTAACGCATTTAATGCAGCCTCAACCGTTTAACGTAGAAACTTCATTCAAACTATGTTACGTAGGTCTTACTTGGGACATGGGTGCTATGTATTTTTCAGCTTTGTAACTTTTATACTTTTTAAACTATTAATTAAAAACTAATCCAAATTTCCCCATTGACTTAACATTATGATTATGACATCACAATACGGCCGTTAAGCAATTAGAATCCTATGGCAGGTGTTCGGGCCACCTGGACCAACTGCCAGTCTCAGGCTTTAAGCATACAAACTGGCCCTATTAAGACTACACATCCTGTTCAACTGCTTCCTCTGCCAAAAACTGTTTCAAAATAAAAGTCCTCACTATAATATTTTACTGTTAAACAATGTAACCCTTTAAACTACTGAACTTTTTAACTGTTTAGCCATTGTAACTGTTACTTGTCATCAACTATGACTCCTACCCACTGTAGCTAGTTAGCTAAGTTAGCTAAGTCACATGGTTAGCATAGTTAGCATGCTAGCATGTTAGCATGCTAGTTAGCATTTTTAGCAAAACTGCTTAAAATGATTAGCTAAGTTAGCTTAGTCACATGGTTAGCATAGTTAGCATGCTAGCATGTTAGCATGCTAGTTAGCATAACTGCTAAAAACAATTAGCTAAGTTAGCTAAGTAACGTGGTTAGCATAGTTAGCATGTTAGCATGCTAGTTAGCATTTTTAGCAAAACTGCTTAAAATGATTAGCTAAGTTAGCTAAGTCACATGGTTAGCATAGTTAGCATGCTAGCATGTTAGCGTGCTAGTTAGCATTTTTAGCAAAACTACTTATAATGATTAGCTAAGTTAGCTAAGTCACATGGTTAGCAAAGTTAGCATGCTAGCATGTTAGCATGCTAGTTAGCATAGTAACTTTGTTAACATTATTATCTTTGTTAACATAGTTAGCATAACTGCTAGCAAACATTAGAGCCATTCCAACTGTCGGTTATCGTCAACTATCTACCTAAATAATTTAACCATTTAAACTATCCACCTATTTAACTGTTCAGTCATTCCAACTATATTAAACCTCATCTACTTAGCAACCAATATAGTTTGTTTTTATTCTGTATGATATTTTACATCATATTTTTGCATTTTCATGCACTGTATTTCCTTCAGGAAATGCTTTTCTAGTTATTATTACTTCTTGCAGATGGTAAAGCAAACACTTGACCCTCAATTCCAACTGGTACTGGCGATTAATTTTATACTTTTTTGGATTTTGACAGAGAAGTGGTTTGCTGCTGTCTTAGCTAACGTGGGAATTCCTGTATATCAACAGCCCAGGGTGACAGGCTTGACACTGTATATTGTTGCAGCCAATCACAGCAGCAGTTATTTTGAATATAGCATAATCATGACGGCCAAATTCGCAGGAAGCTTGTTCAAAGCTTGAAACAAAGTTCATAATATGCAAAAGTTGCAATGATGAGCTAATAAGCAATAATTAAGAGAGAGAAAGAGAAAGATAAGAATCAATAACAGAAATCTAACAGTAATCCAGTCAGGCCGATATTAGATATTAGTCAGTTATGGCCTGAAACAAAATTCAAAATGTTTGCATGATAGTTGCAATGATGAGTTAACTTTATAATTATTCATGATATATTTTTTATTCATGGTTGAACACTAAGTATGGCATGTCTTTCGAACCATGATTGCAGATTGGTTATGAGAGATATATGTTTACAGCAACCCAAGGTACACGGTGAACAGATCATGTTCGTATCCATTATTAGAAGATCATGTATAATTCTATTCTAATGTTATTTATTATATAAGGTTCCAGAGCTCTTCTCATGCCATCTCAGCATAGTGCAGTGTACATAGTGTATTATAGCCTGAGCCTATGCTGAAATTCTCTTGTAACGAAGAAAGTTTATTATACCTTTACACTAAAAACAGTCTTGTTAATAGCTACAAAGCTATAATATATCATACAGCAGTAGTCAACCCCTTAAATGGCCCATTACATTGTTCAATAAGAGACTGACTAGACATGATATGAATACCAGGGTTAAAAATCTTCACTCAGACAGTCGAAACAAAAACGGCCAGAGCAAATTAAATGAAATCAGCTTGAATTAGGTCTGTGATCAATTTGCCTGCTTGGCTGGCACTCTTTCAGGGCTGACATCTTTCAAGGGTGCTGGTATTTACAGGAGGGGAAAGTAGGCCACAACCCCACTCAAAATATCACCACCACCTGGCCTACATCCCCTGGCCCACCCCAACATACCACTTCCTGTGCTCACAAGTGTTCAGAAATAATCATCTCTACAGGACATGTTTAAAGCAAGTTCATGAGATCAGGGCTCTTAGTCCCACGGTCAATTATTGTCCACTGTAGTACATAATCATTATCTACTGTAGATTTTCCCTGGTCGCATCGTTCTATTGAATCAAGTGCCTGGAGGTGAAAAAAAGCATGTCTATGACACTGTCTAATACAGTACTGGATAATAAGGACAATGAAGGATAAAGTTAATTTCAAAAAACTGTGCGCTGATCACTGCAGTAGCCTGAAAGTTGTGGGTTCAATTCCCAGCTTCCACTGTTGTGCCTTTGAGCAAGGCACAGCAACCCATTTGTTCTCATCATTACATCAAATGAAATGCCCAGAGGTGGAACAAAAAGAATGATCAAATGAATTTAGCAAAACAATTATTTCAATTTGACTATAAGGAAATTAATTTATATCTGAAGAACAATTGCACAATGCACTTAACTTTACATAGCCTACACCAATTAAAAAAATACACATATTAACATTAAAAACATCATGCTACTCTACCCTTGCTTTGATGTACTGCATTCATGATCACACTGCCTAGGCTGCTGTGTGAACGCTCTTGTTTGGGTTTTTCCTTACAGTATGTATGTTTTTTTTTTCTGTTTTTTATATCCATGAGTGATGGGCTGTCCTGTGTTGCGGTTGTCTCCTTAATGTGTGTTGTTTTTTGTTTCTTTGTTTTGTGCTTTTTATGTGCTTTTGTAAATTATATTTTATTGCTGATTTGACATCTGGGAACAACTGACCAAGTCAATTGATGGTTCTCATAACATCTTGCCAAAGGACTACAGTTGAAAATTAGCCTGGCTGAATAAATAAATGAAATACAATGTTTTGTATGTCAAGATCCTGTCTTCTGACTTGTTTGCTACACCATATAAGCACCAAAGTAGTTGGAAGTAGGTTGAAGTATGACCTCTGAGTGGTTGTTCACCTTGACAAAGATAGCTTCATTTTTAAACAGATGAAACACTCCTCCCAAGCTATTTGTAGTACTACCTGAACCTGCAGCTTTGGGAGGGAATCTTTTTGACCGTAGGAGAACTATTTATTTTGGGTAGCGGGGTGTGGTCTTGACAACCTCATGTAGGATCAGGTGTTCTTGTGTCTCTTTAAAATACATCTTGGAGTAAATAGATTAATATCCCTCTTCCTGAATGATGAGCTTCCCGTTGTCATATTCCATTTTGCGCATGATGGTTTCATCCATGCCATCACCCACTTCCCAAACGATGACTCCATCCTTGCTAGGTTTATTAGCACCTATTTCACCACACACAAAAGAATGATGAAAATCATGCATTCCTTCAAAATTAATATAAGTCCATACTTTTAGCAGAGATATATGGTTAAAATAAGATTTACCAATCAGATATGCCATTGGTTTTGAGGGTTTCTTCATGGAATTTGACCTCATGGTACGTTGAATTTGCCCTGGAGATTTAAATTTATTGGCCAACATGTCAAAGCTTATATTTGTGGATACTATTTATTTAGCTAACGATTCAAATGTACACTTAAGTGACATAGCCTACCTTCAGAATTGAGTGATGAGTCTTCTTGTGCACTCTAAAAAAACAGAAGAAAATAAAATGAATCCTGTTGCTATAATCTGGGGGCACATTCACACTAGACTGTTTCGCATGGACCGATGGTTTGGTGATTTTTGCTAATGTGAATGCAGTCTACTGCAGTGGTCTGGGTATGGTTCGTCAGAACTCCAGTGCAGTTTGAATGCTATCTGTTCCAATACCAGAAAATAAACTGCTGTTTTTGTGACGTTGCCAAGTGATATTGGTACAAAAGCTAGTGTTTATGACAAACGGATCCGGGTCCACAATCAAAAATGTAATGTGAACGGAGACCAGCTGGGTCAGGGCTAGGGGGGAGTAATCGCACTCAGGTACGGTCCAGTTAAAAGAACCCAGTGTGAAGGCAACCTCAGATATACCAGAGGTTGGTTTGCATCACACACACACCCCGACCCCCACCCCACTGCCACTGGAGGGTTTCTCACATGTGTGAAGTAAGCAGCAGGCTCATAAGCAGCAGGAACTTGCTCATAATATGAAATCTTAAATCTCATCTTAAATTAAGGTTAATTTTCCTCTACTAATTTTGTCTTCAGGTGCAGGAGCTGACAAGCTGAGGAGCTGCACCTGATGGCAGGTGTCCAGTTAAAAGGGCTGCTTCCTCTCCCCTAGAGGAAGGCCATTCTTACTTTGGATTCTGGACATGCAACACTGCACTCAGAGACATTACAAACATCCATGCATTACTGACGACTGACTTGGACCCATCTCACATTCTTTGTTTGTTATTTGGTTAATTTAATTTGGTTAATAAATCCATATGTTAAAGATCCAACCCCTCAACTTCCTCTTTTGTTGTGGCCTTACTCCTAGGTCACTTTGGATAAAAGTGTCAGCCAAATCAATAATACATAACCAACCTCAACTACCATACACAGAGTTTTTGGTAACACTTTACAGTATCGACATAAGAGTGACATGACACTGTCATGACAGTCATGACACATGAACCTTAACCCTAACTTAATTGTTATGACAAAAACTGACAAAACCGATAAAAAATGACTTAATAACCGCAACGTTGTCATAAACGTTTATGACTTGTCACAAATGTCACTCTTATGTCCATACTGTCAAGTAAAGTGTAACCGATTTTTTTTTGGCTGCACGCCCTCCTGCTTTTTTACTTAGCGGTATACATTTTTCCAATAATTAAATAAAACAAAAATCATACTCACCTGTGCTCTAGTGGTGTAGAGGTGTAAGATGAAGCAAGCCTCCACCATCACTGCAGTCTGACCTACAATCACCATCAAGAACAGCAGGTTCAGATATACATCTCTCCGTGTCTTTGCTTGACCTATTTCAGGGGTAAAGGCATAGCGTCCCTCCTGGCTATCCAACATGGACACAGCTACAGGACTAACGTCATCAGCCATACTTTCAGGAGACTCCAACAGGTAGCTTTGTGTTAGCAATAGCTCCCCACTGTCTGAGTAGCTCTCCAAAAGGTTCAAGGAAAATACAACTAGTCACTTGGCAAACCTGTTAAACAGGACTCTCAAGTCTCCCCCTTGAACACGAAACACACACAGTGTGTGAGAACAGTCTTTGATGATGCTGCGCGCCTTACGCAAGATTCGCTTACCCTGGATGGCCTCGAAGGAAGGGAGTGGAACCGGTGATGCGTTGGGCTGTTTTCACCACCCTCTGGTCGTTCACTTCTTTTCGGTCGTGGGCAGAGCAGTTGCCATACCAAACTGTGACACAGTTGGTGAGGATGCTCTCAATGGTGCATGGTGGTCAATAATCTGAGTACACAGTAGGTGGTCAATGGTGGTGATATTTTGTACTGCTTTGCGGTACATCTAGTGCCTTGTTGTGGATGGTAAGTAAACGCATACTGACAGTCATTTCCAACTGGAACTGGCAATCAATTTTAAAACAATGTGAGATTTTGACAGAGAAGTGGTTTGCTACTGCGCTGTGCTCAGCTAATGTGGGAGTTCCTGTATATCGACAGTCCACTGTGACAAGCTTGGTAGCCTACTGTCATATAGTCATTCACTGCTGCAGTTCTATTGAACATATTATAATCATAATCATAATCAGATTCACAGGCAGCTTGTCGGGAAAATTCAAACGTGACACATCTAGCCATAGTCCAGTGGACAGAAAGGTGAACCCGGAAATGTTGAGTACACCAAAGTTTTATGATGGAAATATATAGTATGGGTTCCCAGCATGCAGAAACCGCCGGATGCTAATTTGCATATGTTGGGCAATTTGTGTAATTGAGCTAATTAGCATAAATTAGCATAATCACCTATATTGATCATATTATAAGAGCTGCTTGGCCAAAATGGACTATGTTAGTATTTTTTTAGGGGTTACTGGAGATGCTGAGTCCATATCTGACATTTTCAAGATTCAAAATCACTATTTAAACTTGGTTTGGTCACGTTTTTACTCTTATTAAGCTGATTTTGCTGAGTTTTTAGGGGCGATTTAGACGGATTTTTGGAGGATAAAAATGTTCAGTGTTTAGGAATAATTTGGATCCTCAAGTTATTTCTGAATTCCACAGTCATTTTGGAAATAGCTATTCACTGGCCACAATTGAGTAACAAAGGGAAGAACTAGCCTCTACTACTCCTCACTGTCCTCACCCGTTGTCCTGTCGTCATCTTCTCCAGACTCTTCATCCCTGTCCTTCTGCTGTTTTTGCTGTGTAAATATATTGCCACATGTAACATCACTGCCTTTGCAGAAACAATAATTAGTACAGGCCAGGCCTGCAGCTGCACAGCTGCACTTTCCAGATACATGTATACACATGTATTTTTTTAACCCAGCTTTGCAGTTACAGCTGATAACATCTAACAAATCAGGAGGAGCAACAGGACTTGAATCGAGGGTGGGCAAGTTCCTCTCCTTTCTTCATACTTGTCTTCTAACTCCTTCCAAACGCGGTGATATCCACAGCCGGTGGATCAGGACGGTCTGCTGCTTTCCAAAGCAGCACCTGTAGATGGGCACGTTTTCCATGGAGCGTTCTGTAGGAGACAGTGTCTTCAGTGCTGGAGGAGCCGGGAGTGGGAGACCTCACCGCCAGGGATGAATTACTGCACGGGCCTACCGAGCCCGGCCCAGGGGCCCAAGGGGTCAGGGGGCCCTGAAGCCCAAGCCTTTGCATGGAATCATTGCCTCAATATCAAAACACATCAGGATGTAGGCTATTATTATGTAGTATTGGCCATCCCCAAAATGCACCAGAATACAGGAAATCACATCAAACAAATTAAAACATTTCTGAGGAAGGACCTCCAAACCCCCCTGTTAGATTCAATAAACACTACGTTTATATAACTTTAACCTTTTATTCCAGTTCAGTACAGAGCAACTCCGTAGCTACCATTTCACCTGCCACTGGTCCAACTAACTCATATCCCACACAACACCCAGCGCATCCGCTCCCCGGGTCAAAGGTCAAACATAAGGAGGGAAAATATAAGTTAACAATCTCCCTATCCTTTTTATGTGAAATAATAAAACAATGTAAAAGTAATACCTGTCAAGATTTCAAATAAACATACAAAGTCATCCAATGACTATAAAACAAAAAAAAGACATCCTGATACATTCAGAGTAAGTTTGACAAAATATGAACATATTAACGCAAACAAAGTTTTCACCACAGATTCCACAGTCCTTCACTTAGAGCTTTCAAAAGCACCAGAGCCGATGCTCCCTTTTTGGTGAGACAGTCAGCGAGTTGGCCTTTTGTGTCAGACCAGAGCATCTCTTTGATTTTCTTGCTTTGTATAAGCTCCTTAATGCTGCTTATGTCCAACCTGAGTCTCTTCTCTGTGACCTGTTTAGTTGACTTAAGGGCATCGAACAGAGATCGATTGTCAGTCACACAGACCAGTGAAGGAGCATTCAGTTCAGCATTACCAGTGGTGAGCTCAGACATAAGAGTTGCAAGAAAAACAGCATTGTCTATACCATCTGACATAGCAAGTGTTTCTCCTGCAAGAGTGCTTCGTACAACACGTCTAATTCTCTTGGATTGCCAACAGAGAGGAGAAAACTTCCCTCTTTCTCCCATAAGAACTATCAATGTCCCCCCCTGTGTACCACCATCTGGAAGATTACCAAGAGAAGCATCACTGAAAACAACCAGGTTGAGAACATCATTGTCTCCTAAATGCTGAAACTTGAGGGTCACCCTTTCTGACTTCAGCTTACGGATGATTTTATTTACCTCATGCATAGACTGCACCGTAGCATTTTTGATATTAGATGCTAAACTACATGAGTCAAACATAACATCTGGTCTGGTCTGCTTGGCAACCCATAGGATCTGTCCTATTTTTGACCTAAGCTGCTCTTTCTCAGTGTCATTAAGGGGGGCATCCCTCAGTATAGCACGTGTTGGTTGCATGTGAAGAGGTTGTAAATTCTCAATGTAACTGTGCTGATGTACCTGAACTACACCATTAACAGTAGCAAAATCCATCCCTACATAGCAGAAATGCTCATGCTCCTCGCGCCCTACATGGAATGCAGACTTCAGTAGGGGAATCACATTTGTTGAAAAATCTTGCGAGCCTGCCCAAAGAAAATCATCTACATGGCATGCAAGTACTCCAGTAACCTTAAACTGCTTGTCTAACCAAAAAAAGACGGCTGGATCCACCTGCGACATTTTACCACCTGTGCCCAGCATGATTTCTTTGACTTTGTTATACCAGTATAGAGATGCATCAGCAAGACCATATACACATTTCTTTAGTTTCCATATTACATTTTCACTGCCTGCCTCAGGAGGGGGCCGGATATAAATATCCCTGGAGAGCTCCATGCCCTGCAAGAATGCAGATTTGATGTCCATAGAATGAACTTGCCACTGGTTTTGACAGATTACTGATAACAATAGCCTAAGAGATTCTGAGGCACAAGTTGGAGAATCTTTCTGTAACTCTTGCATATTAAGCTCTTCAAAACCCCTGGCTACTAGTCGTGCTTTAGGCACAATACCCTTGGGAGTTTCCTTGAGACTACAGACCCATCTGGTGGAGACACATTTTTGGCCTGCATTTTCAACCTCCTCAAACACATCATTATTGTGCCAATTCTTAATTTCTTCTTGTTTTGCTACATCAAATGAAATGTCTTTTGTTATGAGTACATCAACCTCCCTGTCTTCTGACTCAATGTTAAGACTATCAACATGTGACATATCAACTGACTCCTTTTGTCCCTCACAGCCATTAGGTTCAAGATGCTGTAGGTTATACCAGTTTTTGTTCTTTCCTGTGACTTTTCCTGCTCTGCCTAAAACTCTGGCTGTATGTTGAATGCCATCATCTCTACTCACAAATGTTACAGTCTGACCTGTTCTTAACTTTACACCTGCAAAAGGGGCAGGGTTACCACAGGCCCTGTGTTCTGTGTCAGTTTGTGTCACATTAGTTTGTGTCATGGGTGGGTGCAACACTTCTCCTGTATTCACATCCATGTCACTGATGTTCTCCTGTTCATCGTCAGTATCCTGATCACTATCTGAGCTGTCTACTGCAGTGTTTGTCATGCCTTCCTCACTTTCTGCTTTTCTGTTAGCATCATCTTGTGCAATCTGCTTGTCCTGCTCCTGTGTGTTCACCTTACAAAGCCTAGAGTGATGCACTCGAACAAGAATACCACCATGTCTTACAAATACAACAGCTCCATCCTGACCAATAACCACCCCTGGTCCCTTCCACTCAGTGCAGTCTGCTCGTTTGTAATATACTCTGTCCCCTGTCACATATTTGTCATCTGTAGGTCTAAGCTGCTTGCGAAGTGCCCTCCTAATTCTCTCTGAGCATTCGGCTTCAGTGAATGCTTTCCTGGAAGCATGCAAAGCTGATATGTGTTCTCCTACCCTAGCACTTACAGTGGTACCCTCTAAGGCAGGTAGCTTATCAACTAATACAGAGGGGAGGTTAGGATTCTGTCCAAATACTAGTTGATGTGGGCTATAACCATGAACACTAAGCATACTGTTCTTGGCCATAAGGGCCCAGTCAAGAGCTGTGTGCCAGTCACATCCATTTTCCCGTTTCACTTTTTGGATGATTTCGGTGAGTGTCTGATTGTGCCTCTCCAGAAGGCCGTTGCTCCAGGGACTGTATCCTGCTGTTGTTCTTGTCTCAATGTTGAAGTTTTCTGCCATGTCTCTGATTTCCTCATTATTGAATTCTCCACCGTTGTCACTGTATAGTCTCCGTGGGGGGCCATGTACACTTATCCATGTGTGAATGAAGGAGTTGACGATTTCACAGGATTTCTTTGTTTTCACAATGTTTCCAGCACTGAAACGCGTGAAATGGTCGATGATATGGAGGTACCATACGCCTGGTTCCAACTCATGCAGGTCCACTGCTACCGTTTCATTATACTCTGAGGCCAAGGGCAAACCTGCAGCAGGCTTTGGTTTTGTCTTGCTGTACCTCTTGCATATGTCACAGTCCTGTACTATTTGTTGCAAAATAGTAATACATTCTTTATCCTCATTTCCTGCACTACGAATGAGCCTTTGTAGACGATCTGCAGAAGCATGGCCAAACTGTTTGTGAAGCTTCAGGAGAACTTTGTGTTTCTCATCAGTGGACATGTTTTCTGTCACAGTAAGGACTTCATCTTCAATCTCACCTTTTTTAGGATATTTGTCTCTAATGTCTACACAGTAGTGGCCAGAGCTAGTGAATTCAAGAGGCACAGGTTGTCTGAACATCACAGCTCGGTCGTTTTCCATGTCCAAAATGGTTCCTGCTTTCTTCAAAGATGTTTTGCTCAGCAGCAGTGGGATATCAGCTTTGACCACTTCAGCTTCAACATGACATTTTGTCTGCCCTATTTTGGCAGGCAGTTTCACTTTTCTGGTGGAATATACTAAGTTTCCATCTCCGAATCGAAATGGCCTGCAACTGGGGATTTCAGTTTGCAGCATCTTGTTCACTTGGTCTGTGCTGAGGTCTTTCACATAGTTTTCCAGCCATTTCTCCCCACATACAGTACGAGTACAAGCAGTGTCAATAATAGCTGACCCCAGGGATTCAACCAAGAAGATTTCTGAGTCAGACATGGAGGCTTTTGTAAACAGTGTGATGTTACATTCCTCAACATTTTCTTCTTCAGTTAGCTTTACATGTTCACTCTTCTTATGAGGACAATCCTTAGCCCAATGAAACGTGCTCTGACAGATGGCGCATCTTGATCTCTTACCGAATTTATCCAGTGGATTGGTACCTGGTAAAGGCTGCCTCTGTTGTCCAGTCTGTAACGTGTACCGTTGTCCTCGTCCTTGCTTTCTTTGCTCTGTAAAGAACGCCACGTCCTGCTGGTTTACTTGTATTCCGTTTGACGTGCCTGGCGTTTTTCCTCCGAAAATCCTCTGAAGTGCTGACTTCATGTCGGCGAACTTTAAGTCCGTGCACGCTGTCAGTGCAAGTTGCCTGTTTTTCACATCCAGACAAGCCGTGTCCAAGAGCTTAAATGCTAACACAGCATCGGGTAACGTCATGTGGTACTTTTTCATCCGGTTATATCGTTGCTCAAAGTCAATTATATAGTCCGACATGGACAAAGAACTGTCTTTTGTAATGCTATCAAAATGGGAATACGCTTCATATGCGCGGTCTTTTTCCTCCTTTAGGAACACACTATCTAGTTTTGCTAACAACGTATTCATACCGGTATCACTGTCCAAGTCAGCTGCGGGTATTTCCATGGCTGTTTCCCGGGCTCTTCCTTGGAGCCCCAAGGCGACAGCGAGTGCATGTTTCTTTTCGTCGAGTTCTGTAACCCGCGTCCAGACGTTGATTTCATTTTTCCAACTTTCGTATGGCCGGGTCTCGTCAAACTTCGGCGGAACTTTGTAACTAGCAGCCATCCTCTGCTACCAATGTTAGATTCAATAAACACTACGTTTATATAACTTTAACCTTTTATTCCAGTTCAGTACAGAGCAACTCCGTAGCTACCATTTCACCTGCCACTGGTCCAACTAACTCATATCCCACACAACACCCAGCGCATCCGCTCCCCGGGTCAAAGGTCAAACATAAGGAGGGAAAATATAAGTTAACACCCCCTTCCACATATGCGACAATTAATGGGGGGCCCTTAATACATCTGGGCCCAGGGGCCCGAAAGTTTATAATCCGTCCATGCTCACCGCTAGGTGGAGGCCCAAGCAAAAGGATCCGAAGAGAGCCCTTGTAAGGGGTACTAAAAAGCTTACAGAGGCCTTCAGTAGAAGCCGTAGGAGGAGACCAGCCATCGCCTGAGCCTAGCTACGGGAGAAATGCTTGCCTGAAGAGGGTCTCGATGCAGTGGCCACGGCGGAGAAGGACTTCACGCGACTGGGAGAGCGGTCTGAGGAAGCGGCCTTGGAAAATAAGGTAGTGACGCTGGCCTGGGCGCTGACTTCACCAAGAGAAGACCTTGAGCCCCTCGGACAGCTTTAGGCTGGAGTTGGCGGTGGCCCTGGCTGCGGAGCAGAGCAGAGTCGGTAGCTGTAGCCGTGTGCAGCGTGGTCCGGCTGCGATGGAACTGGAGGCTGCTGCCCCGACTGGCGAGACGACGGAGTGGAGCATCGGAGGTGCAGTGCCAGTTACGGCAGGGCTTAAATTTCACTGCGGGATTGCGGGTATTGCGCATAATTTGTTCAAGTCCCGCAACTCTAGCCATCATAATGCGAGAAATTCCCGCATACACTTTTACAGCCTGTCTGATGACGTTAATAATGTATAATCATGAAGTGGCGTGAATGCGGTGCTATTGACCGGACGGATCAACTACCGAGTTGAATTGAACATAGCCTCATGCAGACGCAGACACACACACACACGGAGAGAGAGAGAGAGAGAGAGAGAGAGAGAGAGAGAGAGAGAGTGAGAGAACCACTTTGCGCTTACGCAAATAGGCTACGCAACCATGGCAAACTTTTACATCTGGAAAGAGCTCCTTGGTAACTATCCTGCTAGCTCAGGTCACGTCAACACTTGATCCCAGAAAGATTGTCTTCGACTTGTTCGTTTTTTGAACATTTATTTTATCTAATGACATAGAAAACATAATGAATTGCATCCACATATGCACTATGCACAACTTTTATTCACTGGTGACTAGCCTAAAACCGTCAGGCTGAAGGGAGGCTAATTACTCTCACGTATTTCTAAAAGTGACAGGCATTCAATTACACCTACTCAACACCCATAGATATATATATATATATCTATGCTCATCACCAATGAGCATAGATATATATATAAATTGTTTTAATATTTATGATTTTACAAAGGAATTGTCGGTGTACAGGGAACCACAGGCAGAACAAAATGTTGCTATCAGTATTGATAAGGACAGAGTTCACAAAATGCTTAGGGGGGTGAAGGAAAGGAAGAGCCCTGGTCCAGACAATATTGGTGGCCGCCTCCTCAACAGCTGTGCAGAGCCTCTGTCTGACATACTCACCTTTATTTTGAATAAGTCACTCCAATCACACCAGGTCCCTCATCTCTGGAAAGAGTCGGTGATTGTGCCTGTGCCTAAGACCAAGGGACCTAAATCACTTAATGATTTTAGGCCAGTGGCTCTCACTTCCCTTATTATGAATCTCCTGAATTAGTAAACAGGAGATTTTAGCAACAACACAGTCGCAACTCGACCCCTTACAATTTGCCTACAGGGCAGGTAGGGGGTTCGAAGATGCTACAGGCAGCCTGCTCAATTCAGTTTTTAACCACCTGGAACGGGCAAAAAATTTTGTACGATTACTATTTATTGATTTTTCATCAGCTTTTAATTGTATTCAACCCCATATTTTAGCAGACAGACTTTTAAAGACACACAACATAAACCCAGGGCTAATAGCCTGGTTAGTTGACTTTTTAACCTCCAGATCCTAAAGGGTTAAAGTTAACGGTGTTTTATCTGGCAATCTTTTATCTTCTACTGGCTCCCCTCAGGGATGTGTGCTCTCCACTCTCCTCTTTGTTTTATACACAAATTAATGCCGTTCACAATATGATGGAAGACAGGTTTTTAAGTTTGCAGATGACTCTGTCATTGTGTCTCTTCTCAATAACACCGAGACGGACCATGGACCCATAGTGAATGATTTTAATGATTGGTGTAAGCGCTCCTTTTTAAACATAAATGTAGCAAAGACCAAGGAACTAATTATTGACTTCAGGAAGCAATGCCCCCCTCTTCCCCCCACTATCATTGATGGTCAACCAGTTGAGGTAGTACACAAGTATAAGTACCTTGGCATAATTATTGACAATAAGCTATGTTTTAATTCATACACTGATGCTGTTTGTGCCAAAGCCCATCAGCGCATGTACTTTTACCGCAAACTGAGGAATTTTAACATTGACCCTACTTTTATGAAAATGTTTTACAGTATTCCTGTTTTATTGAGTCTGTTTTAACCTTCTGTTTTATCTACTGGTTTGGTTCTCTGTCCATTAAAAACAAAAATAGACTGGAGAGTATTGTCAGGACATGTAGCAAGATTGCAGGCATCAACTTCCCCTCTCTCTCTCACACCTACACTAAAAGAGTGGCAAAGAAGGCCCAATCTATTGTAGCTGACCCCCGCCATCCCTTGTCCTGCCAGTTTAACCTACTCCCCTCAGGCCTTAGGTACTCCATGCCCAGATGCAGGTCCAATAGACTCAGAAACTCTTTTATCCCGACTTCCATTTCCATTTTAAACAATCTGCCTGAACGGTTTTAACTACATTTGCGTGTTATGTATTGTTGTATTGTTACATATTGTTGTGTGTCTGTCCTTATGTCTGTCTGCTGGCTGCGCAATTAATTGCCCCTCAGGGACAATAAAGTTACCTTGACCTTGACCTTGACTTGACCAATGTGCACTCAATTAGACCTACACACCACATTAAAGATATGTCTGTTATAGTGTTATAGTTTAAACGTCAATATGAAGCATTCAAATTACTAAATATGTTTAGATACTAGTAATTACTAGTAAAATGCTATACATTAAAAAATACATTATCAACTAAATACACTCTATATGAATTTAACATTGTGTGTGTGGAGAGAGTCAAGCAGAATCTAGGATGTCCACTCCCACTACAGTATATATTACTGATGACGTCAGGGTGGTGGGGGCCCCAAAATCAAACACATTTTTAAAAAAGTATCGAAGAAGTATCGAAATCGCAATTCTTGACTTGGTATCAGAATTGAACCCCCCCTCCCCCCCAAATTGTGTAAATCCCCCCTACATGAATAACCTAAGGGGGGAATTCCCCCCTATTTTGAAAAATGAATTTTAAGCCCTGTACGGTGCCAGTGTCAGTTACGGTGCCAGTTATGGTGCTCAGTGCCGGGGAGTCTGTGGCAGTGGAGGCTAGGCCCCGCCAGGTGTTGGAGGAATGTTGCAGTGGTACACACTGCGAAAGTGCGACCTAAGGACGTTCTCTGAAGGGAGCTGGGGACGAGAGGCGACAGACCAGGTGACTGCTAGCACGCCCCGCATTGGGCTGCTGGTGGTTGTGGTTACCCAGGGTGAGTAGGGCTCTTGCGGTGTGTGCACCCCACCTGCTGTGTGGCAGTGCCAGAGACTAATTGCTGGACTGAATGTGGGAATGCCAGCGCCGAGGACGGCAATGGCTTGTTGGGGGAACTGTGCAACGCCAGCGTGCTGGACTGTGCTTGAGATTCCCATGATGTTTTGCGCTGGGGATTCTGGGAGAACTGAATGATCATCTCAATGCCAATGTTTCCCAAAAGGCTTGTCCCAAGGAGAACAGTATTACCTTAAACACACATGAGGAAACTGAACAGTCCAATCAGTAGAGTAGGATAAGCTAGCCAACTATTTGCCAACTATTTCCAGGCTTCAACCAGACAGCTAAATGTGGTAGAGTTGTAATAGAAATAGTAGGCCTAAGCTATAGGCTAATCTGCATAAAGTGTGCTGTCATAAATATCAGACATTCAGTATTCTCTCTTTTTATATCAAGATATAAAATAATACAGATATATTACATTGTAATCCTCTGGTATTCTAAGGTAGGCTATTGAAATGTCTAGCCCCCCCCATCCAAAAAAAGAAAAATTGAGGTTCGTATCAAACCGTGGGTCAAAAATCGTGATACGAATCGAATTGTTAGGTGTATCGTTACAGCCCTACTGTATATCGCTACAGCCCTATCCTCCAAAAATCTGTCTAAATTGGACCAAAAAAACTCCGCAAAATCAGCTTAATGAGAGTAAAATGTGACCAAACCAAGTTTAAATAGTGATTTTGAATCTTGAAAATGTCAGGTATGGACTCAGCATCTCCAGTAACCCCTAAAAACATACTAACATTGTCCATTTTGGCCAAGCAGCTCTTATAATATGATCAATATAGGCTATTATTCTAATTTATGCTCAATTACACAAATTGCCCAACATATGCAAATTAGCATCCGGCTAATGCTGGAAACCCATACTATATATTTCCATCATAAAACTTTGGTGTACTCAACATTTCCGGGTCCACAATGGGCTCTATGGGCTGTCCACCGGACTACCAGTCTGTGCTGTCTGTTTCCTGGGGTGCCTTTCGGGCCTATGACCATCACCAAGTGCATCACTAGTGATCATCAGTGGCCATGCGCAATGAAAATATCATGCTAAAGATAGAAGTGCTAAACATGGTCAATGAGTTATTGAGCATGGCTTGAATCAAATTCTCAAGGGTTTTCAAATTGATGGTAAGGCTAAAACTCGCCATTTCCGACTGTTGCCAAAAAGAAATGTAAGTGTTCATCGCCATTAAAATAAATGATATCATGCAAATAAACTTCCACCCAGTTGGTAGCCTACTACAATGGCATCGGGCATTCTGATTGGTTATCGAAGACGAACGCCGGTTCCTGTTTTCATGAAGTTCCTACAGGAATCCCCTACCTGTATCACTGGAGCTGTAACTGCTCAATGCCAGTCACATGCAATCGGTTTGGACAATATGGAGTCTCTCTTGAGGTTGGGCATACTAGTGTCACTACTTGCCTCCTTTGCGGACGTTGTGGTCACCTTTTCTAAGAACCAAGACGTCGAGTTCACGTTTGTTTTACCTGCCGGCGCAACCGAGTGCTTTTTTCAGACAGTTATTAGTCAAAGTAGTTTGGAAGTTGAATATCAGGTAAGACAACATAGGCTACCAGTCACAGTTTACCTTCATGCCACATTTAACGTGTTATTCTGTATTGTTTAGTCCTGCAATCAGTTAAGAAAATAACTTCAAACCTATAAGCAAGTTATATTTAGGTAACCTGTAAAAGCCCACTATCAGCCTGCTTCAACAAAGGAAATGGAACGTATTATTCCCACAAAGGGTCAAAGTGCACTTAGTGTAGATAAGATCAGGCAGGTAATAAACAGTAATTTGTAAACGCTAACTACCTGATCCTAAAGCTCATTGAGGGACTGAAACCCTAATACATAATCCACATCCTGTTTTTCTTTAACATAACTGTGGTGCAAAAGGCGTACCATGTTGTGTAATGGCAACATATGGGTTTAAAGGTTTAGCATAATGCGCATACATAGATAAAAATAAATAAAAATAAAAACACTTGACAAGTCTAAGGGCATTGCACATTTCAGTCTACATTCTAGATCTACGCCTACGCGTGCTCTGACTGTGCAGCTCGCTGGCCAAGCCAGTTGAACTGGTTAAGTTTTCCAAGTCAAAGTGAAAGTAGGACAGTTGTGGTAGGAAACCTGGCCTGATAGTGCAAGATAGGCGGTATTAACCACCTGGTAATAGTGTTGTCACGATACCAAAATTAAAGGAACCGTATGTAAGAAATGTATTTCAATTAATCATAAAATGGCCCTGATATGTCACTAGACATTAAGAAATCATGTTCATTACAAATACTTATCACTGACAAGAGTAGTCTGGCCAGGATATTGTCATTTAAAAAGTGAAGTTGCAGCATGTTGATGTTGTGTTTTGGCCTGATGCGCCACCCTCCACCTATTTACTAATCACAAAGTCAGTAGTGTTTTGGCATCTGGGTTGGCAACCTCGAGTCAGGGGGGAGAGAGAGGGGATACACCACTCTACAGTAATTTGAAAGTGATTGCAGTACCAATTTTGGCCACAATCTTACATATGGTTCCTTTAATGTTTCGATACCGATACCAAGTCAAGAATTGCGATTTCGATACTTAAAAAATGTATTTGATTTGGGGGCCCCACCACCTTGACATCATCATCAGTAATACTGAATATACTGTAGTGTGATCATTCACACCAGTGGCCATCCCAGATTCTGCTTGACTCTCTCCACACAAACACACATGGAAAATGATGGCTTATGTCATATTTCATATATTCTGCATAATTACTAGTAAATATATTTAGCAATTTGAAACTATTCTAAAACTATAACTATTTTTAAACTATTACACTTAGGCATATGTTTAATGTGGTGTGTAGGTCTAATTGAGTGCACATTGGTGATGTGTAGGTGCCTGTCACTTTAAGAGATACGTGAGAGTAATTGACCTTGACCAGAGACTTTCTAATGAGGAGACACAGCACTCAAAAAATCCTCCATAGAAATGCATGGGGTTAGTTTGTAACGCCAATATGGCCGTTGTCTACACATATCCCACCCCTTCCTCGGCAAAACGTCGACATGTGAATAGGCGTGTTCGACTTGAGGCAGATCTGTGCGTATCTGACTTGATGTGATGCATGCTGGGTTGAACACAATGCATACTGGGATGGACGCAATGCTTGCTGGTTAGCAATTCTGTCTGACTTCTGTCAGCCGGGGAGGGACTTACCACCGTGACACCATGTCACATGACCTTAAAATATCGCGGGAGTCTTATGCGTTCTACATACTCGACGCACCCGACCGGTAGCGCGACACCGTGACGTCAAAATGACGTAGATCTTGCTGGTGCGCCAAGATTTTAGCCAGGTAGCAAGAGGTAGCGCACCACTCATTTTTTTTCAGACGAGCGCGAAACAGGAAGATGGACTAGTTCGAGGGCAAGCGAGAGTTGCAGTGTTTTGTTACAGTCGTGAATTTGTAATAGTTTGCTGGATAAGTTAATAAAGTTACCAGCGAGAGTTGCAACACATGGAATTAAGAGGAAAGAATAGAAACGATTTATTTTCAAACAAAGGATATCTATTAAGGCCTGAACAAAATCTCTTTCCACTTCAGGAAATTACACAAACTCAGCCAGCTGCTAGCTAGCTAGCCAGCTAACTAAACTGTTTAAATTATTAAAATTTCCCTCGGGATGACTAAAGTATCTATCTATCTATCTATCTATCTATCTATCTATCTATCTACCTGTGCGCACACCTTGGAAACTAGATGATAATGATGGTGGTAGTTGTGAATAGTAGCAACCAAAGTCTGAAGTACCATCACAGAGGCTAGCTAATAGCAGAGCCCGTTTACATTCTCTGCTACTAGTGTTTCTTAATGCAGCTTCTTCTGCTGTGTAACGTAGTTAGCATTAATCTTTTCACAACAGCGACACCTCTGTTCAGGAGAATATTGCAACTAGTGTCGTGACCACGACGCGCGAGTATAAATGGTTACGGCGCTTCTGTGACGTCACATTTTCGCGCTACAGGTCGGGTGCGTCGAGAATGTGGAACGTTTTAGCCTACAGACAGATCTTGCAGTTGCCTTCCACGAGCTGCACGAGCTAAAACACGCCCTCATGACGTCAGTTCAAAGACGTGATAGGGCCATTTAGGAGGAATGTCCTCATGACGATTATGACGGGAGTCTCATGCTGCTTCCTTATGTTGGAATATGCGAAAATAAACAGAAATCGAAGGGATACCTTCTTATACGTGATTTCTGCAACTATGGTAGGCTAGCCTACTGAAAACGTTTGGATATTCTGTTATTTTCTGCTGTTGGCTAAATAGATAGACACACATATAGGGGAAACACTTGATATTGAATTTATATGCTACAATGCAGGCCTGTTAACTGTATGACAACAGTGGTTTATTTAAACTACATCATAAGAATTTATTTCGTCAGTCATCATGCTCATTTTAATGAGTAAGAATGAAAGTTCTGCTGTGTTTATTGCAAACAACATTCCGCGATGTCTCCCGCGAGTCACGTCAGCAGACTGTAGCCTGTCTGTCCGGGATGAGCTGCCCTCTGTTGTAGCTCCTCCCGGCTAGCCTCTGAAGATCACGTTTACGTAGAAAGCCAGACCAAGTCAGATCTGCCTCAAGTCGAACACGCCTAATACGAAACAAACTGCAAATGTCTTTACATGAAAAATTGTCTTTAAAATTGACAAACATCATTTTGCTATTTTGCACGCTAAAATCTGATTCATCACGGGTAAAAACAATAAAGAATGGGAACGTAAATTGGATTATGTATTCTAAGTTGTAATTCCTCTGTATGTCCTGTTGGTGACCTCAGTGAGAAGTACTGTTAAGACGCTCTTAGCCGGTAACGAGTACTCTGGAGCACTCGTAGATCTACGAGTGTTTTCACGACGCTCTTAAGCTACGATGGTTTCGGGAAACAGTCGGCAAATCTTAAGACGTTCGTAAGAGGGACTTTACGGCGCTCTTAGGTATGAGCTACACCAGGCGCGTAACTGAAGCGTTCCGTTCGCGACGCGTAATAATGGTCTATTTTTTTTTTAACGTACGCCCCACTGTCACGTCTGGTGTAGCTACTTCCATTGATTATAATGGAAGCTAATTGTTGCAGCAGACACAACACGAAAGGAACGCTTCAGTTACGCGCCTGGTGTAGCTCAGCCCTTAGGCTTAAGATGCTTTCGGGGAACTGGGCCCAGGGCAGGCCCGTCCAAACAGGCATTATTGGAAGCAGTGACAAAAAGCCTATAATGGACCTAGCTGGGAAAAGGCTTGCTATGGTGAGTCTGTTATAGCCTATTTACTTGTATTGTAGCCTATGCAACGCTATTCTATTAAAATTCTATTATTCTAAACGTTGTGTGCTAGTTTATTCAACGATATAGGCTATGACCGCTATGTTCTTGCACTATTTCACCCCTTGATCATAATGATTCAGTTATCCAAAAGGATGCTCTTTATTATATGGCAAAATAACGAATAAAAGTGAGGTGAGGTGCCCCCCCGTCAGTGGTCATAGCCCCCCCCACCCGTTGCTCTCTGGCGCCGACGCTGTAAGATAGTCTAATAATAATTTTAAAAAAAGTCTAACAAAAATTATTTATTATATATATATTTATAAAAGTTAATTATTATTTTAGGTGCTGTGTAGTGATTTCGGGTGGTTTCATTCAAGCTGATTGGACTGCAAGTAGCGTCTTTTTACGCACAGAGTGATTTAGTCTAGGCTACAAGTTCTAAATGAATAATCTGCTAAAATAAACTGCGTCTGATATTGACAGACACAGACACACTTCGTCTGTTTTATAACCCAGAAGGATGTATCAAATGATAGCTCTGTGTCTCCTCTTTCATCTGACATGCGTGGCATATCTATGCGATCACAGGTCCGCAAGTAATTCAAACGAGAGTAATGGGTGTGCAGCGTTGGTTTTTGTACATGACGTTATTATTTTGCAGTCACTTCGTCTGCTTTCATAAGCCAGAAAGATCAACATACTTGGTACCAATGGATAGCCCCGTGTCTCCTCTTTCATCTATGCGTTCACGGGTTCATCAGTAATTCAAACGAGAGTAATGGGTGTGCAGGTGAACGCAGAGAAGTATAGACTGTAAATATGATGCAATTTGATTTAATTTTATGATTTTTTTTTATTTTCATACTTTTACGTACAGACAAGTGCGTGATGGGGAAAGCCCCACTTCTGCTCTGTCACACAATAAAGGCTTCTCGCTGCTATGAACAGTTGCGGAGCAATGTAACAGAGAAGAAAGGGTGCACTTTGCGTCAATCGGCTTCGAAGGGTTAAAATCTCACGTATCCCCTGATCTTGCTCCAGTGGCGAGATCACAACACATGATTGGCTATAGAGTGGCGAAGTCCCGCCCCTTCCGTTTGCCTCGATGGGACCTATCTTTCAAAAAAATTTGAACGGCAGTCTATGGCGAAAAAGAAATTATTTTCTGGTCCCGGTCAAGCGCGCTGAGAGCACCGGTGCAGGGCGTGCGAACGCACCCCCACTTTT
Source organism: Alosa sapidissima (assembly GCF_018492685.1). Classification (NCBI taxonomy): domain Eukaryota; kingdom Metazoa; phylum Chordata; class Actinopteri; order Clupeiformes; family Clupeidae; genus Alosa; species Alosa sapidissima. Next base: position 2,759,150 of record NC_055959.1, on the reverse strand, counting down.
CGGGGGTAAAAAAAAGGGCAGTTGTTGACCACAACACCGACACGGCATTGCGCAGTGGTTCTCAAATGGGGGTACGTGAAGGCACTCGCAAGATTGCAGTAGATTGGTGTCATGAAGCCTTGCGCACGCGCATTTCTGCTGAGATGGATGCCCGATGAGTGCCCAAAAAGCGTTGCCATATGGCCGCCAAGTAGAGGGACTTGCCTAAAAGGACTTTGCCTTGACTCACGGTTTTAGTCTAGTGAATAAAAGTTGCACAAGGATATGTGGATGCAATTAATTATGTTTTGTATGTCATTAGATGAAATACATTGTCAAAAAATGTACAAGTCGAAGAAAATCTTTCTGGGATCATAGAAGAGATAAGTGTCTTGCAATGTCCATTAATGATTTTAGCGAGCACTATTGTCAAACGTGACCTGAGCTAGCGGGATAGTTAGCAAGGATCTCTCTTCAGATGTAAAAGTTTGCGATGGTTGCTTAGCCTATTTCTAAATTACATTTAACCCAAAAAGTAGGCCTAAATGACCAAAATCCCACAGCCTAGGTGGGTTAGCAACACAAACTTGAGAGATGCAAGTGAGCAAATAAACTTGATATTACCCTATTATTATGTGTTACCATAGCATCACTTGAACTAGCAGCCATGTCTCGCTGTTTATAGCATGACAGCTGCGCTTACGTGTGTGTGAGGAGAAAAGATGCACAGCCACAGGTTAGGGGAGGAGGCGCTAGAAGCATGCCTTGTGCACACGCATGTTACTTCAAAAGAACACGTCATTCTCAAAAGTATCGATACTAATAAAATTAGGCATCGTGACATTTTTAATTTCAGGGTATTGCGATACTTTTGTAGTATCGGTGCACCGTGCAACACTACATGGTAGCAGAGTAGCCCACCATTCATTTCAGAAGTTAGTGTTTGTAGGCTAGTTCTTTAAAATGTAGGCTACCTAAAAGTATTGTTTTACAAGTGTGCATACTTTTTTTTGCCTCATACCTGTCAAGGTCCTAGCTGGCTCATCACTGGATGTTGGCTTCACTCTCCTCTCCCCCAGTGGGTACAGGCAGGTGTCTGATTTCAGGAGGTCCGATGGCATCCATACGTGAGTGTTTACATGTTTACAGATGTGGTAACTCATTGCTTAACTCACCTCACCCAAGCACACACCCCCCTGTTTCAGTAAAAGGCTGCTTATAGGCAAGTGGTTTTGAACCACCAGACATTTTTTTCTGTGGTGATTGGATAACTCTGAGGTTTGGCTGCTTTTTGACTCAGATATGAGTTTTAGTTGCGTCACTGTGGTCACTGCTTAAAGCAATGGCTTTAAAGCCTCAGCTACGGTGCCTATGAAAAGTACTAACACCCACCCCCCCCCCCCCCCCCGGATATTTTCCTGTTTTATTGCTTTTATAAATGGAATCTTGGTCAATTTAATTTGGCCTATTTACATTTTTTTTTTTGTAAATTAATCTTTAATGTCAAAGGAAAAGTAGATACAAAGTACTGTCAATAAAAATATATGTAGGCCTAATGCAAAATAAATTATTGCATAAATATTCACCCCTTCAAGTCAGCATTAAGTAGATGCACCTTATCCAAGGAGGGTGAGTAGTTTTATAACCACTGTAAGTATGTCATCGGCTCTTTCAATATGCCAGGGTGGACCCGACTGAGGACGGAGACTACAGAGTCTGTTTCGACAACAGCTTCAGCATGTTCTCAGAGAAGATGGTGCTAGTGAGACTGGTCATGAGCGGGTCTGCAGACTCCCTGGGAGAAGGCAACTGGGAAAACACACCTGAATCCGACAGCATGCTGGAGTACAAGCTGGTGGACATCAGGGTTAGGAGTTTACAACATTTGTGGATAAGAAGCCACAGTGATATATAAGATATAACAAATAGAATAGATTTAATAAAGATTTAATGTATACAGTAATCACTTATCATGCATGTTATTGGACTGCTGTCATTGGACTTATAATGAATGTCATTGGACTGGTCTCTCTCTCTGCCACAGGACACAATTGATGTGGTGCACCAACGTCTGGAACGCAGTCGGCAGACACAGGCGGCGCTGCGGGCATTTGAGACACGCGACCGCTACCTGCTGGAGGACAACCTGTGGCGCGTCTCCTTCTGGTCATGTGCCAACCTGCTCGTCATGCTGGCTGTGGCCCTCGCACAGGTGTACACACTTCGTCGCTTCTTTGACGACAAGCGGGTCCGCACCTGAGAGCGGATTCAGAATGCTTTATCTTCGTGGCCATTTCAGATGTCACAGTGAGGAGAGCAGGGGCTAGCAAACAGCAAGAAAACAAGGAAGCTGTGGAATGACAGGGAAGCTACTATGAACCTTTGTGGTATGAGATTTGAAGATCGTTTAAGGCCGACGTGAAGAAATGAATGTGTTGTGAGATGGAGAGGGTTGATGAAGATGATTGATGAGGGTAAAGTTAGACAAAGGAAGAGTAGTCAGTTATAATGAAGGAAAAAAACATCACAGATGTCTCCTCAAATGTGTGTTGCTGGTTCAGATGTGACTTCAGTTCAGTCTGGAGAGTTCAAACATGTGTACTGTAAAGCCAATCAAAATCAATGCTGACAAAGGCTATCTATGACTGTTTTAGTAAGTTTTTTTAGCCAAAGACTTTTAATTACCATCTCCATGACATAGTTGGTTTGATTTAGAAATGCCAAATGCGGTCATCAATGAAATTAATCCTACCCACAATCAGTGAATATTTCCCCCTGGTCGTCTCTAGGCTTTGCGATACTAGGGCTCTCCTGTGGCCGTCTCATGAAATGATCTGGGCCAGTTTTGTACTAATTTCCTTTGAAGTCACCTTCTGTCTGTTTTGTGGTTAACATCTTGATGTGACCTTTAACTTGTTCATGGGACTTTCCACCTTTTCATCTAGATAGTTTTTTTTATACATGTTTGTTAGTTGCAGTGCCTTCCAATGTGAAATGCATGGGTTCAAAAATAAGAAAAGGACTGCAAATGATAACTGATTTGGATAAATCCATGTCATTTTATGGTTGTCCTAAAACAATGCATGTGAATGTAAAGCAATGGGTAGCAGGTATGTATTTATTTATTTATATTAAAATTGACATTTTAAGGCTTTTATGAATATTTATAAAGGGCAGTACACACGATCATTTCACAACAGAGATTAAAAACATGTTCCTTTTAAACAAAATTTGAACTACCCATTCAATTTACCAAATTCAATTACCCATTCAACTTAACCAAACATTTTACAGCTGTACAGTTACTATTTCAACACAGAAATAACACGACTGAATGAAGCCATCAACTATACACCTTAGTTAAATATCGGAGTGCAAAAATCCAATGGTTGGACTGCAGTCAAGACAAGGCTACCTATTCTCCCAAATACATCAGCATTTTAACTTGAATTTGTCATTCAAGCTAGCTTATCACTCCATCTCCTCTCAAACCCTCACAAGCACTCATTTAATTGAATCCCTTAATTCCAATTTTCTGCAACAGCCACCGTCAACCAATAAGCATTACCTAAACGTAGTGATGAATGCCTGCACTCTTACTGTACAGATTGTGCCAATGACCTGGTGGGGATGAGCTACTACTAATTAACATGAAGGCAACCTATGTCCTCAGAGAGACAGGTGAAGGTGATCCCTAAAACGTCCCCTCTGCAACAAAGCTGCCATACCACAAATATTTACAGTTACCTACACAATCTAACCACTGGAGTCAAATTTATTAAGACGTATGTCTGTTATAATTCCTGTGCTATGTTCTTTGGCGGTTCACACTACGCTTCTGAGAAATGTCCCCATCTTCAGGTGATTTTAAATACATTGCACAGTTCTAAAATAATTAATATGTCCTGGGGATGATGAATATCTCCTGTTCCCTTTTGAAAAAAGATTTAGCTCATATGAATCATATAATCATTTCTTACAGCACACAAAACTGTTGTTAAAGGGAATTCCTACACACTGGGACAATAGATAGAAATGCACTCTGCCCTTTTCTTGTTACAACAAGAAAAAAAGAGAAAGATGGTTCTTGTAGATTAAAACTACAGAAAGCCTGAAAGTTCTCATATCCACCCACACACACATACGTCCTAGTTGCCCTCAATGGTAGCAGTGGCAAAAGTCTCAAATTCTGAAAATTGACAAGCAGCCTGAATTCTGAAACTAGAAATTCAGAGCTTTCTGAAATACAGTACTTGATTTAAAACAACAGAATACAGAGGGATTCCCTTACATAATCCATGTGAAGATTTTTTTTTGTTGCCAAAGCAGGCAGTTCGTAACCCTTAACCCAGAACCCAGTGCACGGTTATTCCCCCGAACCTTCCTCTTCGGTGAAGTCCTCCCATGGTAACCCAGCGTCACACAGAAACCCTTCCCCAGCTCGCGGAGGGCTCACCACTGGTTCCGCCTCGGAGCAGGACGTCTGTGCAGGGACAACCGTAATGACAACAACAGTGTGAATCAACCTTTCTGGAAGAATTTGGGAAAGTGCGTTGTGTGTGTGTGCATGCATGAGTGCGGGTGTGTGCATGTGTGTGTGTGCGTGCGTCTTGGACCAGGCTACGGTTTTCTCCTAGCCTTTCATCATGGGCTGCATCTTTGAAATCTTATCAGCAGGAAACATCATTTGCAAAGCAAACAGGGTATATGTACAATGATCCCTACAGATAACTACCTCTTCACTGGTTCATCCTGTTTACCGTTCACAGCTCACTTAAGTCCTATAACTATAACCTATAATTTACATTTGCTGCACCATTTCTTTTACTTTCTACTTTGGAAGTATGAATGTTTACCCCATAACTGTATGAAGTGTACAGTAAAAGCATCTGTGGAAGGAAAACGGACAGGGTCATTCAAGGTATTAGGAGAGACCTGAAGGAACACCAGCAGAGGCCTACTGGACCAAATGCCAAGACTAGCGCGTCCACAGCAGTTTGCCATTCCCTTAGCCAGACATGTTCAACCGAATGGGGCAGAGGAGAGAGTGAAAGTGGCATGCAAGAGAGAACAGCTCTGTCAAAAGCCAGGAAAGACAGAGAAGTGAAGGGAACCACACCAGACACAAGGACAAACCAGGATAGTGAGCTTCAGTTCTGAGACCGTTTATTTGGAAGTCCATTAATCGCTACAGAGGCACTTAAACAAGGATTTGTAGTGTCAATAGAATACAAAATTGAAGAACAACCTATTGGGTTCTCCATTTCTCTCGTCTCCCATCCTCTGCCTCAACCCTCCATCCTCCCCCTCCATCCTCCACACCTAACAGCGCATGGAGGACGAGAGGAGGAGGGAGGTTCGGAAGCAGAGAGACGGGAAGCAGAGCAGAGGTGGACACAGACAGCGGCTGGCTGAGTCACAACCACAGCCGAATGCACCGAGTGCAGGAGGGTGTTGCGTCGGAGACGGCGGGTGGGTGGGTGTGTGGCCGCCTGGCAACGGCGCCATGGAACACGGAGACGCCGAAACAGATTTATTTTTTTCTGCGGTCAAATAAGGCTAAAGACTCCACTCCAAAACGAGTGTCGTGAAAGATCAGGCGTCAACGTGGGCGACAACACGTGTGTAGCAGGCCCGATTGTGCTATGCCACGTTGTTTAGCGGTTAGCCATTCGCTGAAGTCGCCTGTCCCCACAGTCAGGCCAGGCCAGGCCCAGGGGACGTTGCCATGGGACAGGCTGCTACGGAGGACGAAGGGAGGTGAAGGGAACACCTTCTGCCTGGTGTGTTGGCGGCTCGGGGAGCTCCAGTCATTTGCATGTTAAGCTCCTCACCTCCCTCGTTTCCCACAGACTCAGGTGAGTCATGCGTGGGTGTCCTCTTTCAGTTATGAGGCCACGGAGATGAACGTGGGGGATCATATTTATAGGCAGGTCATTCAATGAGGATCAACAAAATGAAACAAGAAAAGAGATGAGTCACAGACCCAACCTCCCTCTCCTTGACAACGGCACTCATAACCTATTCTCATGTTGGGGCATTGGGTGTGGGGGTGGTTGGGGTAACACCCTGCACTCCCTGAAGGCATCGAATAGAAATCACCCGCCAAAATATAATGCAACAACAATATATTCATAAAAGAAGACCAAAACGGAAACAGGTCATCAGTGCTGTTCAGGCTCTCTCTCCCCAGGTTTCTCCACATCACCCAAGAATTCTGCAAAACAAACTGTTGGTTTGTGCATCAAACAGTTCTGGAGATCCTGGGGAGTTATTCTAAGAAAAACCATTGTCTTCTTCCCTCAACAAGGATGGAAGGGAAAAAAAAAACTCAGCTCAATTCACCACATCTAAAACATTAATCACAAATGCCCAAGAGATAAATAATACCTTTCCACATTGCAGTCTGTGGTTTCCCCAGTTCCCTAGTCACCCATTAACAGTTGTGTTAGTGTCTCTATTAGTAATCACACCTAGAATATTAAAACATAAGGGTGGCTACAGAACGACTTCCTCAATGACTCATCTTTTGCACGGCCTACTGTACGTGGACTGAAGTTCATTTAGGAAAATGACGACTCTTGGAGATAAGTCGCCTACTATACAATTGCGAGAATCCGAAAAACAAACGTGGGGATCAATTGAAAAGACCAAAAGTTAGAGACCCCAAAATCTTATTACTATTTCTCCATGCATGCCTTACATGGTCCGGATCACAGGCATCCACCCAACCACACACATTAAGTCTCCAATCAGGTATGGACCAACTCCTAAATGGATTAAGTGCTCTCTACGGAATTATATGGGCCATTCAGTTTTCAATGCATCCAACAAAAAATATGCCAAACTATTTCAGATAGTATAACACCCAGCAAAATATTCACCAAACAGGACTTTAGGTGACACCTGCAGTAATGCTGAACTTGCAGTAATGCTGAAATGCTGAGCAAATATTCAAAACTGTGTTTGATGGTACTTAAGTAACATTGTAATTTGTTCACAGATCTTTAATTATCAAATAATTCAGCTTCAGTGCTTCAAAACCCATCAAGTTTAATGCTTAAAATAATGAAATATTTTTTGAACATAATGCCATTACATTATAAACCATACTATTTATAACAAGAGTAATAAGAATAATTTTATTTTAGAATGTTAACTAATCATGTACATATTTCCCACATGTTCATCATTAGATAATGACACCATATAAACTCATGAATGTGTAATTCACTAAAGAAACGTAATCTTGTTATTATGAAGTGTTGCCCAAAGTTTAATGAATGCAGCATGGAGGCCAGTCTCTGAAGAGCTTAAAGGTTGGTCGTTGGTCAAAACTAGACTAAGTTATTACGTCTCCCTGCACTCAAAGAGCACTCTAAAAGCCACCCCTAATACATCAGCGACAATAAACAGCAATGGCAGCCTATTTCAGATTATAGAAAACCTATAGAAAGGAACCACAGGATGAGTTTGTACAATACACACAGATGAGGTTTAAAGGTTGGGCTCGGGGGCGGTTATTTTACAGGGAGAGTGAGGGGGTAGCCTGCATTAGAGTGAAGAAGCGCCTGCCGAGTTCCCTATTTAAAATAAAAAAATAAAATAAAAATAAAACACCTCACTTCAAAATGATGCCAAGGTCTTTCAACTCTTTCAGGAGGTTCAGAGAGAGTGCCCCCTTGTGGCACACTCCCTGAACACGCACACGCATACATAGCATTAAACACATTTGCCAAAAACAAAAAAGAGAAAGCGTCTCAATTCAGAATGAAGTCCACAGCATTCATGAGCATCGCAAACACATCAGCTTGTTACTCAGAGTAACCCAAACAACCTGTTCTCCGTTAACATGCAGACCCTGTGTTTTTCCTCTTTCATTTATTGATCACTGACTGATCTTCTCCCTCTCTCTCTCCCTCTCTCTCTCTGTATCTTTCTCTCTTTCCCCTAGATTTGAATGAGTAGGATGGATTAGCAGCTTTCCTATACTGGGAGAACAGGGGTGGGCTACAACATTAGGTCTACTCGTCAAGCTGGATGTATCAAGCAAGATAAAAAAAAAAAAAAAAACACAAGCACGCATATTTTTTGGGAGCTCACGGCCCGCTCTCCGGCTGGGGCTGCAGGGCCCAGGCTGGCCCCCCTGCTCCGGCTCCAGGCCTGGGCCTAGTCGAGCAGGGAGGGCTCGGCCGGGCGGATTATGGTGGGCCGATGGGGGGCGCCCGGGGGTCTTCGGCTGCAGGGGGAGAGAACAGAGGAAGAGAGAGAGAGAAACATAAGGACAGGCCCGCTTGCAAAATGAGGAGTGAGAGAGAGAGTGAATATTGAACACAGAAGCAGCAGGCACACCATCAGACACAGTGAAGTACAGACAGAAAGACAAACCGAAAGAAGGATTAACAGACATATAAAGACTGAAGATAAAGGAAGAACGAAAGACAGAGGAGGGAGGAGTGAGCAAGACAGGAAGTGAAAGCGAGCACATGCACACGCTGCGTCACAATGCCTAGAGGTGTCCGTGAGGAAAGCCTGCCGAGCAGCCAGAGAATGAAGAGTGAGAGTGAACCGGCATCTGATGCCTGCAAAACGCACTGCAACCCTGCACAAGGGCACGCCGAGCTCCACACCCACAGCAATGCCACCACTGGGGGCAAATGAGAGCCATAGGCTAGCATGTGGGCAGATGGGTGATGGAGCGTGTGTGGCACTGCAAAGACAGCGTGACGGGGCGCCACAGCACACCTGGCAGGCATGTCCGCGCCCCTCTCTGAAGCTGGCACAGCGGAGGTGGGGGGGGGGGGTTGGGGTCTTACCTGGGCACCCCAGGGGGCACGCGAGCGGGCCGTGAGGGTATCTGAGGAGGGGCGCTGAATGGGTCCTGGGCGCTGTTGTTGCTGAAGGCGTTGATGGGCGGGCCGGGGCGAGAGGGGATGGGGGGAGCCGGGGTGGGCATCAGGGTAGGGGGCCCCGGGGTCGGACCACGCACCGCTGGGGGCCTGTTGGGGTGGTGGGCAGCCACGGCCGGTCGACTGGTGGGTGGAGGTGTGGGGCTGGGAACGCAGAAAGAGGGAGAGGGAGGGAGGGTGAGAGAGAGAGAGTGAGTGAGAGAGGGAAAGAGAGAGAGAGTGAGAGAGAGAGGGAAAGAAGGAGAGAATGAGACAGAGAGGGAAAGAAGGAAGATAAAGAAAGGAATACCAAATGGTGTTCAAACAAACATGGCATCACCAAACAATCTACATACAGTGACAAAAGGTAGCCATTCATCAACACTGTTAATAGATTCAGAGTAAATATCTGTAGTTAGTAAATAAATGTTTACAGTTTATACAAAATACTGACAAAATGACTGATGGAAATTAAGACAAAATGATAGGGAAATAGTCCCTCGAATGTGCAAAATGACTTTTTAAATTCCTAAACCATGAGTAAAAACAACAACGTGTAGAACATCTTCATATTTCGGAACATAGGAATCGATAGTCATTGGATTGCAGTGATTGGAACATTGCCATCATTGCTCTACAGAAGTTTCAAAGGGTAAAGAGCTGGACAGTGACTACACATTGGTGGGGTGGGTGTCACTAGACCCAAACACTCTACTGGGGCACAGTCCAGTATAATGAAATTACTGGGGCACAGCAGTTGATTACGGGGGCCATGTGCCCCAGTACAATGGGTCTAGAGACGGCCCTGTGTGGGAGCTCGGCCCCTCTTCCCTCACCTGGGGCTTATCCAGCCACTGTCGACGGGCGGGGGAAGGGGCACGGTGATGGTGGTGGTGCTGATGTCGCCGATGATCTTGAGCGCCTCCTTGAGGGAGTGGTACATGCGCAACATGTCGTCACGCCGCTGGGCCTGGTCTGCTGACTCCTCCATCAGGCTGTTCTGGTCGCCCGAACTGTACAGGTAGGAGAGCAGCTCGCAGTGGATGAACTCCTTAGTCTGAGGGAGGACAGATGCCAGGGGAGGAGAATGAGGAGGAGGAGGAATAGAGAGAGAGAGAGAGAGAGAGACAACAAATCTCAATCAATCACTTTTGATCAATGAATTCATCAAAAGTTTCAGAAACAACTATAGAATCTTGGTTCAGTACCCATCTCAACCTTACACACAAATGAAGCCAAAAAATATTACTAATACTAATATCCTTTACAACACCCCCAGGCCATTCTGGTAATGTGTTTGGAATCCGCAAGCAAAGAGAGACCCAAGAGACCCATTCCTCCCTACTCCACCCATGTCCCGGGCAATCTGTCCACTCACACTGTTGATCATGAGGTACATGATGGCTTTGGGGATGAGGTCGCGGACGGTCTTGTTGACGATGCCGATGTAGGAGTCCACCAGGTTCCTGATCGTCTCCACCTGCCGCTCCAGCTGCGGGTCCATGGAGAAGGACTCGGTCGGGCCAGAATCCTCCTGGTCCACCTACAAGTGCGTTTGCATTAAGTTTATGTTTATACCTACACCTTTTCAGCTTCCGTTTACAATTACATGTATTCATTTGGCAGACGCCTTTATCCAAAGCGTCGTACAGAAATAGAATAACATTTAAGCTATTAACATGTAAGCATTTTAACATTTATCAGACATTTTCATCCAAGCCTGGTGACACTTTCATTCACAGCAGCACAATTTTATCACAAGGTGCTCGACTTTTTCTGAAAAAAAAAAAAAAAAAAAAAAAAGTTTGTTGTGGGCAGGTTGCTCTAACAGTTGGACTAATGGTACGCAAAGCAGGACACAGCTGGACTCAGAACCAGACTGACCCAAAATGGAAACTGAGTAACTAATTTACTCTGGGAATTTCACAGAGAGCTTTTATAGCCTGACTACTGCACCAGTGCCAAGTGAATGAAATTGGTTTAGACTGTGAAAAGTGTCTGTGTGTGAGTGTGATGATTTGGATTTGTGGATGTTTCATTCAGCACACTCTTGTCTTTGAACAGTTTTGACATTGATGAGGTTGTAGGATTGATCTGTTAATGTCAAGTGCCTCCATGTGTAGATGAGCATGAACATAAACACACACCTGTGACCTGATCCTCCTCCCAGGTGTGTGTGTGTGTGTGTGTGTGTGTGTGTGTGTGTGTGTGTGTGTGTGTGTGTGTGTTCCACTGCCTGCATGATTTGGATTTATGGATGTTTCATTCACACACGCACCTGATCCTTCTCTAGGTCTCAGGTGAGTGAGTGAGTGAGAGTGTGTGTGTGTGTGTGTGTGTGCGTGTGTGTGTCATTCACACACCTGATCCTTTTCTGGGTAGACGCCTGCCCTGAGGAACGAGGCCTTCCAGCTGTCCACGTCCTCCTGGGAGTCGCAGGCCAGCTCGACCTGGCGCAGGTCCTTGTACACGTTCCTGGGAGAACAGTGGAAATAGGTCTCTACGCGGAACCACAGTGGCACGTGCTGTATAACCTAGCAAGGCACTGCCCTGGACACACAGGTTCAGTCACTCACACACACCCACATGCACACTTGCACGCACGCACACACAAACACACTCCCACATGACTGACCTTTGCTCAGTATTGAAGATAGCAAAAATGTGCTTAGTGGACATGAAGCCTTTCTCCACGTCCCGTATTTTCAGGTTGTCCAGAGGCAGCATGTACTTCTTCTCCTTCTCCTGTACGCGGAGGAAAGAAGAGAGGAACAGAGGAAGGGTTGAGTGTGCTGGTCCAGAACAGAGGAAGGGTTGAGTGTGCTGGTCCAGAACCACTGACGGTTCAGACTTAAGGCCCATTAATAGTTCAGGTGACAAGTGTCACGCAACAATATATGAAGAGTTCGGTTCAAAAAGGCTTTATCCTCCATTTGAATGAATTTTCATAAATCATTTCTTTACATTTTGTTTTCCAAGTAATTTCAGTAGAACTGTGATAGGGTATTGTTGTTTGATTTATCTTTACTCAAAACAACACAATTGCAATTGTATTGATATTACCTGAAATACACAATTATGGTAAATGACATGACTTTTTAATGTTTTTAAAAATGGAAATATAGTGTTTTTGGAACCAATCTCTTCATATGATGTTAGAGACCAAATCTGTGCTTGCTAGCGTGTCGTGGAGCTTGTCACGTACATCAAAAAAATTAGAACTGCACAAATACTCTACTGGAGTTTGAGTTCTATTGTGTGCTACCCTGGTCACTGTGTGTTGTCTGTTTTCTTTCGTTTTGTGGTGAGATGTAACGCTAATGTCCAAGTGGTTAGAGAAACTAATGGCTGTTCTATTTGACAATATGTCTCTGGCGCTGGACAATGAAAGCCTAGAGCTCCAATGTGTCACCTAAACTGACCTTTAAGAGGACTAGTCTAGTCTAGAACACATTTCACATTTCTTTTGAGGTTTGTACTGAATGACACAATAATGTGCATCTTTAAGTGCATCGCTAACTGAAAAACACTGAAAGCAGAGTACATCATTGCCTGTACTTGTAAGATCTCTGCTGTCAGGACCCGTTTTAATGGATCTACTGTGTCAATCAAACCTCTGCCAAACCCAGCAGGGAGCAGACACGACTGTCACTGAGGACAGGCATTAACCTTTCCGCTCAGGTTTAAAAGAATTTCTCAAATCAGACTTAAAGACATGAAACTTATGAAACTGGTTTTGATCAAAAAAAAAAAAAAAAAAAAAAAAAAAAAAAAAAGTCTAGCGAGACGTTAGAGGACACTGTAATTTTGGCAGGTTTTTAAATCACAGCTTCTTCTTTCCATTGTGCGTTTAGCCACTCCCCCTAGACTGCCCTGTAGCCCGGATGAAAATGTAATCAAACCAAGGGCTTCCATAGTGGCTACATGTTGCTATAAAGATGGAGTTGACTAGATAAAGTCTGGCAACACCAAAAGTTATTCAGGTTTTATTTAGTGTGCGTGCTTGGATTTCCATAGAGACGTTAGGTAGGGTTAACAGTCGTGTTCAGCTTTTGAAACAGACTCATAAGAGGGTTTTCTCCACTGAAGACAAGACAAATGACCCAGAGCTTGATCCAAAGTAGTTGGCAAATTTTCCCCAAAACCCACAGAGAACATTCACATGAGACTACAACCACAAACTACTACAGCCAAACATGTTCAAATAAAAAAAAAGACAGAAAGAAAGAAAGAAATCAGCAGAGTCAGCACTTTCTGCTTCTCTAGTCACAGGGTAAGAATTGTATTTCCTGTGACTTTTTTATGGAGGGGGAAGAAGAAGAAGAAGGGAAAGAAGGAGGAGGAGGAGGAGGAGGAGGAGGAGGAGGGGGGTGTCTGTCTGTAGCCCACCATATGGATGTGCTAGACAAGAGGATGAGGAGAGGAGGAGCATGCTTGTGCTGCAGGGTGGGGGCACTGCCAGCCGCCTCCACTGCTGAGAAGAAACATCTGGAAGCATTTATGTCCGCACAAACACAGAGAACAGAGCTCCAGTCCCAGCAGTTACATCACTCACAGAAACACCACCACCCCCCCACTGCCGCCCCAAACAGACACACTCACACCACACACATACACACACACACACACACACACACACACACACACACAAGCTCCCTCACACATATCCCAACCCCCCCTAGTAACCCAGTACGATTTCCTGCAAATTCCAAAGTCGGATCCCGGCTGGAACGTTTCAGCGCGCCTGCCACGTCAGTTAGCTTCCACCACCGACCGTCCTCCCTCTTTCTCTCCCTCAACTCTCTCAGAAGAGAACTGTTCGCAAAGGCGCACCGAAAAGCAGCAGTCCTAAAAGCTATGCAAAGACTCTCGCTTGAAGCGTTAATATAAATATATATATTACTTTTTTTGCTCAGTACAGTTGAGGACTCTTCTGTTGCGCTCCTGGGGTTTTGCTCTGGAAATGGACTTTGCTGGCCCACACAGCTTCGGCGGGACACTGGGGGTAAGTGCACTGGACACTGTGTGGGTTTTTGAACATTCTAACATTAGATTCCGTTCCGCAACAATTCAAGGTTCTACAATTCTATGTTGAATTCAATTAACGTTCATTTTCCAACATTCCCGTCACACCGGTGTGACGGTACACCTTTAAGGGTTAAAGTCTGTTTTTACACTGCACACACATGCAACTGGCACACTAAGATGATGGAATCTTAAACATTTAGACGAGAAATTATATGCGGTATTAAGGAAGCTACATAACACTTCTCTTTTATGAAGAGTAGAAAAAAAAATGCATCTAACAAGGAACACATGTGGTTGACATCAAACGCAACTGGGGAAAGTCATAAGTCAGTCAAACTTTATAAAGATGTTGGGTTAGTGCACACGTTTTGTGTGCACAAGTCACTTTAAGCATTTTAGGGAGGCTCCAGACCTCCTGAAAGTCAGACGTGAGTGGTAACCACAGAGCAAGGGACTTTTCCATTTCCTAGCATGAGGTCATTTCTCCATAATTTTCTTGCTGCACGTTGGCCGCTGCAGCTATAAGAATGTGTTTCTGTATGTATATATGTGTGTGTGTGTGTGTGTGTGTGTGTGTGTGTGTGTGTGTGTGTGTATTTGTCTACCCTTTCATTTTGTGTGTGTGTTGTAACTTTATCAGTGTTGGGTTGCGTAGTGTGTTTACTCTCTCCCCCCCTCTCTATGCCGTCTCTAGGGCACTGACCAGAGGCCAGGCCAACCTGCCAAACCCCCTGGGCTCTCCCTCCCCCTCGCCTGCCCAGTGTTCAGACTACCTGTTCATTACTCTATGGCTGAACAGTAGTCCGCACATTGGTTAGGCTGGGCTGGGACACACACACAAACACTCTCCCGCTCGCTCTCAAATCACTCAGAGAGGATTGCAGAGAAACAAAGTCTACGGCTGGATCAGATGTGTAAAATAAAAATCTTAAATCTAAAATCTGTTATTAATGTGTGCTTGTTCTAGGAGTTCAGGCTCTGGGCTCTGCAAATAAAGTTGAACCGAACTTGAATGATACCAATATGATTAGTCATGTGATGAGATATTTCAGACTTCCAGGCAGAGGAGGGCCGAGTGAAACAGAGAAAGTGAGAGAGTGACGAGTGAGAAAGACAGCTAGTCATATGGTAGAAGAAACAAGGAGGAGTGGTAAGAAAACCGAGAGCAGGCTCACCTCCTCGTCTTTGTACCAGGAGAGCGACTCTGCGGTCAGGACAAACCAGTATTCCTTGGAGCCTCCTTTCATGATGCTGATGTTGATGGTGAGCCAGCCTTTCCGGATCACCTGTGGGGAAGATCAGGGGGAGTGGGGGGGCGGGGGGGGGGGGGGGGGCGTGCAGGAGGGACCGAGAGAAACTCATGAGCCTCAGTTTCAACAGGACAATCTCCCCCCCGGCTGACAAACGGGGAACCCAGGGAGTAATACTTACCAAGCAATGACCACTGCTATAATACTACTTCAGTCAAACAAAATAAAAGTCTCCAACCACATTGAGTCTATATGTGGTCCTTATTCACTAGATGAAACAAAATGTCAAAAATACCTCTTGATGTCCACAGCACTCACAGCAAAAGCAACAACAACCAAAACAGCAGAGTTGTGAGGCTGGCCCACGGTTCAAAGACATACCAAGCAAATGATTGGAGACCATAAAAAAGAGCAGACCTGATCTTTTGTGTTGGCTTTACAGGACCAACTACAACACTCACAAGCTCATTAAAATAGTTAAGGGTGCTGAACACTTCCAGAAGCCTACAGAGATCGTGTCTGGGAAAGAGAGAGAGGGAGAGGGAGGAGTGATGCAGAGGAGAGGCTGAGGCTTTTCTTTTCTCTCTCCCTACCCTCACCACAAACTGGTGGGATGGGGTAAAGCGAATGCCATCTGGACCAAATGGCTGGAAGAGGTTAGTTCAAAGGTCAGCTGTGGTATGTTAGGGGTCAAACTGACGGGTCAGTAGAGGGCTCACTAGCCTATGGAACAGAGCTAGTCAAAAAACAAGCTGGGTTAGTGGAGTTAACTGGACACTGACGTACACTCCAGTGTGTGGACAAGAGATTCACTGAGGGAGAGAGGAAGAGGGGAATGAGGGGATAAAGAAGCGTCTGAGAGGAGTGTGAAAGAGACACACACACACACACACACACACACACACACACACACACACACACAAAAGAGGGGAGAAAGGGAAGTGGCGGGCAACAGAGCACTGTAGAGAAATCTAGAATGTTTCCCAATTTGGAATGTTTTCCATCAAACTGCAGAGGCTCATGGATCTCATGCAGGTATGCAAGATGGCAGCCCCATGACATTGAAAAAAAAAAGAAAAAGTTAACCACTGCACAGATGTGGTCTCCCACATTCATGTTGTGACGTTAGAGGCTTTCTTTGTAAACGTGTGCCAGTGCTCTCTTGCTCCTCCTTCCCCCAACCCCCGGACGCTGCCAAGCATACTGGAGGGAGGCTGTAAGACCTTCATTAGTGTGTGAGAGGAGCAGGCCAACAGAAACAATCAGAGGGGTTAAGACAGAGGAGCTAGACGTCTAGTTTGCCTTGGTGGGGAGCAGCCTTTCACATCCCTTATCCAACCGTGCCTGGCGTCTGACACCGCCATTTAGTGCTACAGGAGTATGTTTTAATATAGTTAGAGGAAATGTTTATACAAAGAAAGAGTGAGACAAACAAAGAAAGAACAGAACCAAACTGTGGAGACAGTCCATTCATTTCTTCATTCAGCTTAATAAGGCAGCCATGTTGGACCAGCCAACTCTGACTGACATAGAGGCTTTTTCTAGCATGTGTAGTTATTCAACATTTTAATCTCGTATTAACATTTTGTTGAACGCTTATAGCTCTTCCATCTTGATTCTCAGGGTAAGGAAAGGGTAAGGACAATAGTTGAACTCAAACAAATCAAAACCATTCATCTTTGGCAACCCAAAGAGAACATGTCTAAAGTTAAACACAAAAGTCAAAATTCTAATTACTAATTGACACTCAATGAAGAAAAACATGCTCAAAAAAAACATTTTTCCATGAAAGTCTTGTAGTCTAACAGCCACTTGACAATTCCGTTTGTAAGTCACTACTCAGTAAACTCAAATCACTGTTCAGAAGATCTGATCTGTCAGTTCAATTACCTTCAGATATTCAAGCGGGTGAAAGAGAAAGACTATAATTGGAGGGTTTAATGAGATTTTCAGAGGGGCCCACCCATCCCAAAAGGGCAATGACTGTCTGCGTCTGATTTCCTTGGCTGATAATTAGGCCGCAGCATTAATTTGAATGAATCGGCACCAATCTCCTGTGTTCTCACCTTTGTCTCGGTCTCCCACACACCCACACACACACACTCCACAGCCCACACTTATAGCCCTTATTTACCCGGGGGAAAAAAAAAAAAGAAATATTCTCAATTTCACATGCCAGGAGTTTGTTGTTCAGTGCACCACAAAATGAGATACGACCAGAAGTGTCAGAATATGACCCGGAGGAATTAAATACCTTCACTTCCACTCTGTAGTAGCATGGTAACATAGTCTGGTCTAACTCGTCTTGTGTTCCACAGAAAAAGAAACTTAAATATGGAGTTCTGCTGGCGTGAGATTGAGCATGCAATGAGAGAATTTTCATTTTTGGGATTATCTATTCCTTTGGATGGTTAGAACCCTCAATAAAATAAGGATCAGAAATGTCACATCAATAGTAAATTTAAAATGAAACCATGTGATTGAGGAATGAATATATGTGGGTGTGAAGAAAGGAAATGTCTCCAAGACCACAAACCAACACAGACATGACACTTCTATAAATAAGAACACAAGATTGAGTGTTTGTAGTAATGACTTCTGTTTGCAGCATCTGATTGGTTCATGTGTGAGTGACTGTAGTGATGACCTCTGTTTGTAGCATCTGATTGGTTAATGTGTGAGTGACTGTAGTGATGACCTCTGTTTGCAGCTTCTGACTGGTCCATGTGTAAGCGTGTGTCATAATGACTTCTGTTTGCAGCATCTGATTGGTTCATGTACGAGCAAGTGTAGTAATGACTTCAGTTCAGAGTGTCTGATTGGATCATATGCGAGTGAGTCTATAGCACCTCATTGGTTTATCCCCTTTCCCTCCCTCCCACTCCATTCGCGGCGGCGATGCTACAGCCGAGTCTCCCCAAGGCAAACTCGGTTTCCCCCACGCCGCAGTCGAGAGCCGCAGAGGGGGGCTGCCATTGCCACAGGAGCGCCGAGGCCTTGGGCGCTTCCACACACAAACCACAGCTCCACACATAATACCCATGTCCTGGTAGCCAATGAGCATGCAGTGAGAAGCGGACACTTGCACTGTTAGTGATGGTGCAGATGTTTACAATGTGCACAATTACATAAATTACTTGTGTTTGTTAATGTGCACACCGATTATTGGGCGCACATACAGTGGGTTGGAAATTTACAACGTCACCGATTACTGGTGACAGCGAGACCATAAAAATAATATATCGATATGTTAGCGGATTGACATTTGTCTGCGTTTGATCTTTTAGTACCACCGGGGCGGTTGTACCTTTTCCGTTTCGGCCTCACCGAAGCCACCTTGCTGTGGGAGAGAGAAACACCTCATCAGCCTAGTGGCCTCTCCTAGCACCTCTCCCATGGGGGAGGGAGGTGGGAGAGGGACCAGGACCCCAGCATTGGTCTCCTCGAGGAACACCAGACGGCTACCCTGTTATGGCCTCGGCTCTCCTGCGAGGGGCGCCCCCTACTGGTCAACTCTAACTGGGTGTAGAGGTATGGGGTTTGTGGGGTACTTACCAATATTTCACCCTGCAGTGCGGTGGGGGGAGGGGTTCAGAGGTAGGGGGAGGGATGGCAGAGCAGATTACAGTAAAAAGAAAATGCAGAATGACAGAGAGAGAGAGAGAGAGAGAGAGAGAGAGAGAGAGAGAGAGAGAGAGAGAGAGAGAGAGAGAGAGGTAAGGATGGAGAAAGACAAGGAAAAGTATGATGGAGGGAACAAGAAGGATGTGAAAGAGAAGACAGATGATGGAGAGAACCCGATTGGGTGAGTAAAAGAGATGGAGATGGAGAATGACAGAGGGACAGAAAGAGACAGAGAGAAAGAGAGAATAGTTACGTGCAATTAGATTAGATTCACTTGAAGTTGAACAAACCAGTTCAATACAATTGGCAACTTCATTAATGGCAACCGCGTCCATGCACATTCTGAATTATAGCAAACAAGAGCATACGTTCATTAGAACATGACAAACAACATGACAAAGAGTGGAAAAACAATAACACTGTGATTATTTGTTTTCCGTGCTGCAGAGAATCATGCCTGTTGAGTGTCCAGGTGCAAACAAACAATTAACACAAGCAGTGCTAGTTAGGAGATGCTTCATTCCTTAAATGCAAAGAGGGAAGGGAGGGCAGCAGGGGTAGGAGGGGAGGTATGTACTGATTACTTTGCCCACCCTAAAATGGAATTAGGGAGACTCTCTGGGTTCAGAGTTGCTCGCTGAGATATGGAGCATTCTGGAACAGCGAGACTGGGTGGCTGTGCAGGGTGAGCTGGGACATTTGACAGATTCCACCACATACAGGTACAGTCATCATATTGATCAGGAAACAGGAAGACACAGGATATGCAACCAAAATATAACATTCACAGAGTGGTAGTTTGGGCATTCAACTGGAGGTCTTCAGGAAATTCTAGTATGTGATCAGTACTGTTGATTTCTTGGAATCAGAAGGAGAGGTTATAGATGTGGTGGGGGGGGTCATTATTAAGGGGAGAGGTCAGAATCTGACTGCTTATGATGAGGACTTCTGAGGGGAGTCATTTGGGGTCAGAGTGACGAGACAGGAAGCCCGTACCTGGTTAGGAATGGCCCTCTTCTTGTTTGCATGGGTGTTCCTCTGCTGTGCGCTGTTGAGAGAGAGACACGTTTCAAACCAGATACAGACAGACAGACAGAAAGACAAGACAGAAAGATGAGACAGGGGTAAGGTAGTGGTCAACAAGCATGTTCATACTCACCACTACCTCATTAACGTCTAAAACGCACGTCTAAGAACAACAATGTACATTTAGCTGCGTCTAAACTTATACCCATCAAGAGTCAGGGGACTCTAGAAGCTGGGTGGGTGACTTGGGAAAGAATGGCTGCTCTGAACCCAAGTAAAGTTCTGCGTGAGGAGGGGAGGGCACCGCAACCCAGGTGTGTGGGGGTATGGGGTGGGGGGTGGACCTGGGAGCGCACCTGTTGTTGGTGAACCCTGGAGAGCCACCGTCGTCCAGCCTTCGGAAGTCAAGGCTGAAAGTGACGTTCACGAGAACCGTTAAACAAAAAAACAAAAACACACTGCGCCAGCAACCCATGCTCATGTCCCTCTAGAGGCAAGCTGACCCGGGGATGCAGAGTGCATTTGGGGGGGGAGAGGGGAAACCAGTCAGGCACTTAGACGATGCAGAGCGGTGTCACTCCAGTCAGAAACAAGGTGTCATACTCAACAGAAGACCTCTCCTTTAGGGTGGGGCGACCTCGTGCAGCAACTCATCAAAAGCTTTCGCTCTCTAACAATGGGGGATCTACGAACACCATGCAATGAGTTCTCCTGGTGCAAGCGTTAGGACCGTCTGCCTCTGCTGACCACAAAGCGGCTCAGAATTAGCCACAGTAAAACTCCAACCCGGTTCATCGTCCAGCATCACAGCAGGAGGGGTGCAATAGCACTAATGGGTGTTAAATGAATATGTCTGTCAAAACAACCAAACGTCAAACCAAATCAAGCCCAAACCAAACAAACCACTTGAAATGATTCTGTCAGGCTTGTGGAATGGAATTCTGGACGACCTCAGAGTTCCAAGAGCAATGCCACGCTGGGTCATTGTGGCTCTTCCATATGTTAAGCTCTTTATCCTCAAGGTGAGTTTCTCAGAACATTTCAATACAAGCAGCGGGAGGTTAAAGGACATTCCTTAATGCACCCGGACGCACAGACAGACACATACACACACTCACTCACTCTCTTTCTCACACACACACTCACACACACACACACACACACACACACACGCACACACACGCACACACGCACACACGCACACACGCACACACGCACACACACTTCTATCAGGGAAAGGCTTTGGGTGCAAATGGAAGGATTAGGAATCCAAGGTGAAGAAGACCGTGCCGAGAAAATCCATACTTAGCAAAGCCTATGAAGTCCTCGTGGTTGGTGTTGATGTATGACAGCTCGATGTCAATAAGCAGAAGAACCTACAACCAGAGAGAGAAAGAAAGAAAGAAAGAAAGAAAGAAAGAAAGAAAGAAAGAAAGAAAGAGAGACAGACAGACAGACAGACATCATGAGAGTGACACCATGAACCACAATCTAACACACTGAAACATTTGGAGCATCCTCATAACACACCTCTCAAATGACATGACAGTAAAGGGAAGACTTCCTGTCTCTGTGAGTCATTTGTCATAGCAGCATAGCCAAATGAATAGAGCTGGTGTAATGGTATGAAATGGCCTGGGTGTGTTCTGAAACGAGCCGCAGCCTCACCTGGTCCTTGGTCTTGCTCTCTCGGTCCCTGACGTGGGTGGTAACAATCCTCTCAGTCTCCTCTCGTAGTCTGGGGTAAGAGCCGAGCTGTGGAGCCAACCACACATCACTGCAGCGCAACTCACACTTATCATAGGTCATAGATGAACAGCACATTCACACACACACACGCACACGCACACGCACACGTACACGCACAAACTCACGTCATGTGATCATCCATGCACACACAACTAAGAGAACTTTAACAGGATAAAATCTGGGGTGGTAAGTGGAGTGGATGATTAAATCCAAACACATTGATTTACTCTTTCACACAAAGCAGTGCTCACTTATATACACACACATACACACACACACACACACACACACACACACACACACACACACATTTTCCAAAGCAGCAAGGAATACACCATGACCACACAGATGACCACATGACTACACTGAGAATGACCACATCTCAACATGAGGGAATGATTTGCATGTTCCTGTTGGTTTGGAACACAAGGCTTTAAAGGTGCGTGACTGCTCATGCTACTGATTGGGGTCCAAAAGGAATTCAAAATGAATGGAGCAGATGGTCATGTGTGGGCGATGGTGCTTCCTATCACTTTTTCTCTGTGCTCAGAGGTTAGTTGAGAGAAATTGAGAGAAATGGAATAATAAAGTGGACAGAACATGAAGAGTTTGGTAATAAAAGACGAGAGAGGAAAGTGTAGTTCCTCCTTCGTCCATGTGGGGCACACATTAACCCTGTTGCTATGGTAACACCTGAGGGCTCCATAGAGAGCCTGAGGTGGTAAACATGGTTCTGCTTCTCTTGGACCTTGGCCTTTGCTATTTCCCTGTAGCTGAACAGACACAAGAAGGTCAGCCACCTGCTAGAGGTCAGAGCTGGGAGGAGAAATCTTTTACCACCAAACCGAGTGTATGTTGTTTCGAGACAGGCGGGGGGGGGGGTGATGGGATTGGGGGATTTGGATATGAATAAATAAAAGAATCATTCTGAGAGGCCAGGAGCCAGATGGCAGCGCTGAGATGGTGCAGAGATTATGAGGGACGCTCCTCAATTTGGCAAAGCGATTTGCATGAGATTGGCGGCACGTTGGTGGTGGTGGTGGTTGTGGTGGGGGTTGGGGTTATGAGAGCGGATATATTCACACGCCAGGCCTGAAAGCGAAACGCAATCATGGAGAGTGACAGAGGGCTCTGGGAATGACAGCCTTCATGAATGCCTCTACTGATTGGTGTGAGGGAGCAGTGTGTTGACAGAGGAGGGGAAGGTGGAGGCGATTGCGGGAGAAATGGGGGTGGTGGGTACAGGGGGAATAGCATCCACCCCAAGGCTGCAAGATCTTGTTGCTTTTCCAGCGATCTTTCTTCCACAGCCTTGGTTTGTGCCGGGCCGGCGCCGGCCCGCTGCCGGTTACCTTCTCTGCGCTCCTCCTGACGAGCGTGGTGAGCTCAGACACCACCAGGTCCACGCATTTCAGACTGGGCGCGGTCAGTTTGCGGATCTGCTTTTTGACGATGGCCTCGAAGGCCAGGTCGGGGGTGAACAGCCCCGTTCTGAGGCACCATGAGGTAGGAGGGGTTACAATCAAGAGAGGGCACCAGAGGAGGTGGACAAAGAGAAGAAACAGAGAGAGAGAGGGAGAGAGAGAAAGAGAAAGAGGACAGGGCAAAGAGGACAAGGGAAAGAGAGAGGGCCAAGAGACAGGGAGAGAAAAACAAGAAGAAACTTAGTTTGGTTAGTCAATTATCTAAAGTCTACACCAAGACTAAATAGAAAAAGCGGTTCAAACGTGGGACAAACCACCGGTACCACACATCCATATCGCTCTAAACAATACTTCCCTGGAAACACATCCGACAAACCTCACTAGTGGCTGCTGCCAGTAATCTAAGACGAGAGGTATGCTTCAAGGCAGAGGGAGAGATGTGTGGTGAGGGAGAGATGTGTGGTGAGGGAGAGATGTGTGGTGAGGGAGAGATGTGTGGTGAGGTTTCTCCGGCAGCTTGTCCCTTGAACCGCCACCCAGAGATGTTCAGCTGAGACGCTTTGGGAGACGTGCGTCCCTGAGCCTCATCCCTGCACATCCACGAGACGGCCACAACACCCCAAACACACCACGACAAGCAGAGGAGCCCGCAGAGCCTGGGAGAGGGGGATCACACTGCCAGTCACCCACACATGCCAACCTTACCCACCCTTAATCGCCCCGCCCCCCCACCCCCCACACCCCAACCACACATACACACCCATAACCCCCCCCCCCCCCCCCCCACACACACCATCTCCATCCCAGATCATCTACCCTTAACTCTCTCCCAGACTAAACACTACTATGGTGGACACGGCAGTGTGAATCACCCCTCACCGACTGGTTGGAGGCTCCCTGTGGCCAGGCATAGGGGTGGGGGGGGGGGGGGGGGGGGGGGGTGGATTGGCAGACCACCGCCCCCTGCTGTACCTTGCCGGTGCAATCCCTGACTGTGTTGATGAGCTCCTGAATGACCAGATCGATACATTTGATACAGGGCTCTTTCACCTTAACGATCTGCTTTTTCACGATGGCTTCGAACGCCAGGTCTGGAGTGAACAGGCCCGTTCTGAGAACGCACAAGAGGAGACAGACAGACAGACGGAAAGACAGACAGACAGACAAGCCAGACAGGGAGACAGAGGCAGAGTGACAGGCAGACAGAAGACATGAGGACCCAGTGAGACAGACAGACAGACAGACAGACAAAGCAGAGACGAAGAGAGAAAGAGAGACAAGCAATTTGATAGCATTTCGTTAAAATAGATGAGGACACATTCCAAACACATGTACACATGGGGAGAGGTTTGCACAGTTGTGTTGGGAGAGAGAGGAAGAGGTAAGAAGGAAACCAGCAAACGAGCGAGAGAGAGAGAGAGAGAGGGAGAGGAGAGAGAGAGTGAGAGAGAAAGAAAGAAAGAGTGTGTTGGGAGAGACAGAAATAAGTAAGAAAAACAGTCAGGTGGCAAAATGAGCAAGATAGAGAGCAAGAGAGAGCAAGAGAGAGAGAGAGAGAGAGAGAGAGAGAGAGAGAGAGAGAGAGAGAGAGAGAGAGAGAGAGAGAGAGAGAGAGAGAGAGAGAGAGAGAGCGTGATGGGGGAGAAGGGAATACACATGTTAAGATCTCCACATAAAAGCACTACTCTAAACATATCCAGAGACTGAACGATGGGGACAGAGGGTTCTAAGACATATCAATGGCATGTCCAGCATGTCCAGGGGGGGGCAAAGGGAATAGGGGGGGAGCAAAGGGAATAGGGGGGGGGGGGGGGGGTGGTGAGCGCAGTGATGGCATGATGAAAGGATGAGTGTGCCTCTCTACGGGTGTCCCTCCTCTTTGCTGCGCTGGGCGTTAAGTTAGAGGGGGAGACGGGGAGCTGGGCTCTGGCCAGACTTGCCTGACGCCGTGGACGTTCTTGATGGCGTGGCTGATCTCCTTCCTCAGTTCCTTCTCGTCAAACACAATCTGAGAAGGGGAACGGAAAGGAGACGGCGTGAGTCATGGTCTCAGAGAAACCACACACACGCAGAAAACACAGGGTTCCCACTCTAAGTCAAATGTAAAATTCCATGACTTTTCCCTAACAAAAAAAACTGAATTTCCATGACTCATAATGAATGGTACAATATACTGACCAAAGATTTCAGAGCAGCCGCGTACTAGTGCTCAAGTATCTTGGACTTTTTTTTAGAGCAGAAGAGAAATACATGGGCATTGAATAACCAAAGTTGGGCTAACCACAACAACTCAAGCAAGCAGTAAAGCTAATGACCAGATATACACCAATTGTGAGTGGAAATATTTGTATTGGTATACATGTTTATTTATATATGTATTTTGGCAAGTAATTTTTAAACTGCTACA
This sequence comes from Alosa sapidissima, assembly GCF_018492685.1. Lineage (NCBI taxonomy): Eukaryota > Metazoa > Chordata > Actinopteri > Clupeiformes > Clupeidae > Alosa > Alosa sapidissima. The sequence goes on along the minus strand of NC_055959.1, from coordinate 2,733,775 downwards.
ACAAAATTCCTTGATATTCCACGACTTTGCCCCCAATCATGATAACCAGGGTAGGAATTTCACGGCGGCCACGACGGCCATGGCCGTCGTAGCCCCTTGCGTTGGCCGTGAAGCCCCTTTGAAAATCATAGGTTTACAGGCCACGGTGGCCTTGGTGCCCCCTTCTTTCAATATTCTGCTTTGTGTCCTACTAATAGCGATTTTTATTTAGCCTGTGGCCTGTCAAAATAATCTTAGCATTCACAGCGCAAATTAATTTAGTCTTTTACGCAGTAGAGAAAGTGACAGCGCAAGAAAGTGCGTCCAAATTCACCCATTCTTCTCAGTTGAACTACTCGTGAACTAGCCTATTCATCACACAGACATCACAAGTATCACATGAAAGAGCTTTTTCTCAGCTTTTAAACGATGTTAGCCGATAATTGCTGTGTTGAACGGTTCGCGAGAAAAGTAAATAATATAATTTAATTTAATAATACATTCTACTGAAGGTTTTGCGTCCATGATCTCCCTACCCATTCATCTCGGTAGAATACTTCACGAACCCTTCTTTTAACACATGACAAACCACATATCAGAATAAACAGCAGACCTTACCGAACACAAAAGTGTAAAGCAGTCCCCTGTACAGTTAGACATTCCAGAGTAATCCAGTTTTGAATTTGCAGTAAATTTTGACATGCATGGATGTCTCCAAATTTGGGCTTTAAGTTTTACAATGTGTTTAAATTGTTCCACATGATTTCATAACGGGCCAAATACAAAATAAATGTTACAAATATCGCCTAGATATTGGTAAATCAGAGGACAACTGACTAAGAGTTTGTGAAAGTAGCCTTAATGATCACAAAATGCTAAGCATGCATCTAGGCTATTTGAGTTTCTTAAAGCTGAGCTGTGCTTAAATTTAAATTGTTCAATACATGATTTCATAGCAGGCCAAATATAAAATACATTTTATATATAGCCTAGATATCTGTTTTTATTAGATGATCAGATGATTTACAGTTATATGTAATATGTCATGTTTCATGTTTTTGTAATGTTTCATACAATGATGCAGGTCTACTGCAGTGAATAGGCTAAATAAAACTTTGATAATTTTTTTATAGCCTACTACTGTATAGTTAACTTTGGCCTTGGTGCCCTGACATGTGGCCTTTGTGCCCCCCAGCAAATATGCCCAACTGAAGGCCAAGTGGCCTTGCCCCCAGAATGGGGAAATTCCAAGCCTGATGAGAACGTTCCCTGACACACACACGCACACGCACGCCAATCTGGTCCTTAACCAATCCAGAGGGTAAGATGGACGCATTACCTTGACCAGCTCAAAGGGGAAGCGCTCGTGAAAGATGCGGTTGATCTTGGCTCCCCCCGATAGCTCCTTAGTGTCCACCTGGTCCCCGGAGCCCTCAATACGCTTCTCAAAGTCCACTCCGAACTGCTGCACCATCCTGCAACGGCAAGGTCGAATGGCGCTCCATGAGAGTCCAGGTGATGTTCAACTATGTTGTGATATATATGGCACGCCTTCAACCCCCGAGATGCCCTTACTCGCCAAACACACCTCCCAGTCCGAGGACCTCCTCAGAACTACATCATGTGACTTCTGAGAAAAAAAAACCTCAGGAACAAGTAGCTCCCCTCCCTCAGTCACACTAGTTCAATCATGGAGAAAATCAGGCCTGATTATTTTGTTCCATATTGAGATCCCGCTTATTTAGCACTATTTAATGATTTCATCCATTTTTTAAACTTGAAAAAGATCACAGTAGATAGGTATCACAGGTATATTATGCTATTATTCTATATAATAAATATAATTCAACTTTAAAACAAATACAAACTAAAGGCAAAAAAAGATCACGTACACAACAGTTACCACTGTAAACTCAAGGGGTGCGTTGGATATACAGTAACTCAAGACAAAATGAAAGCATTATTACAAAATGGAATACAGCAAAATGATCATTATATTTTGATTATGTTGTTTTTTATAATCATTGGAAGTCAATACTGAAATTGATTGGATCAATAAGATTAATGGCAGCGTCCATTTCAGGGCGTAGTCTACTCACTGGAGGAGAGCCTTAGTCTTGCGGGTGGGGTCGTCCGGCCTGAAGTTCTTGAACTCCTCCACCTCCTTCTCTAGGGAGAGGAGCTGAGACTGCAGCTTGCTACGTAGGCCAGGCAGCGTGTCACGGATGTGGTTGGTCAATTGCTGGTGGAGACAAGTCATTTTATCTTAATTTATTTAATTTGTTTATTTGATAGGGACAATGCTCATTGATTGACAGGCAAAATGCTGTAAATAAACCAGAGTTAGCTGTGCATGCTAATTTTGATCCGTTGTGCTAAAAAAACCAAATGGCTAATATTTTAGTGTTGGTGGACAAAAGACTATAAAAAGCCTCCTCCTCCTGTGGACTGAGTATGAATCCAGCAGGAGGCAGCACACCTGGTTGAGGGTCTTCTGCAGGTGTGGGGTGCCCATGCGCTCAGCCATGTGTCTATAGCTCGGGTGCGACAGGAAGAACTTCCTCTCAGCCGCCAGCGCAACTTTGATGTCCTTTCTACCATCAATGTCCTTCTGACTGCGGTTCACCACCCCAATGTAGCCTGTGGCATGCAAACACACACACACACACACACACACAGAGACACACACACACAAACATACACAGGGTGAGTTTTGGGCAGAACTATGCCGTCTCTGGGTGTGTGGGCACATAGGTGTGTGTGTGTGTGTGTGTGTGTGTGTGTGTGTGTGTGTGTGTGTGTATGCATAAACATGTGTGTGTGTGTGTGTGTGTGTGAGCGTGTGAGGGAGTGTCCATACCCCTGCGCAGAGGCAGCAGTTTGTTTTCCAGGATATCTCTGGCGTCTGTCCCTTCGTCCATCAGATCCAGTTTGGTAATGACGCCAATAGTGCGCAGCCCTGGGGAACAGGTCAATACAATCAGCTCTCACTCCTCATCCCTCCCACAACTGGACACACTTATGGTGGAAATGACTATGCACTTGCTAGGATTGTCATCTGCATCACATCCAGTACATACAAGATGCATTTACTATCATAAGCACAACATTTGCCTGTGTGAATATACATACAGTAGCAATCATAATGTATATTAAGACTTTTGTCCAGTGCTCAAAATATACACAGCAGACAGGATCAACATAAGGAGTGTTAGTAGAAATGAGTGCACACTCATTAAGCATACAAAATATATACCTGGTATAGTATTAGTAATGTATTTATTTACATGTGTGAATGTAAGTATGTGTATTATCTCTACAATACAATGATTAATCGATTAGTTGTTGACTTTTAAATTAATTGCTAACTATTTCGATAATCGATTTGTGTCATTCCAGGCATATGAGGTGCTGCCATCAGGCAGAATGTATAGGGTGCTGTCCTTACAAACCAACAGGGCTCGCAAATCATTTGGCATTACACTGCTGAAAAAGTTAGAGAAAATAACTTGATCCTTTCTGTATGATAATACTGCACTTTGGTATAATATTAAAATATCTCTGATGATATTGCACCTTACTATTAAGATAATCGTCAGATTAATCAACTCTGAAAATGATTGTTAGTTACAGCAATTTTGCCAACGTCTTTCAAACACCATGTGCTCCGCACGAGACATGCAAGAGCAGATTCCATGATATCTTAGTTTGGGTAAAGACATTTCTTTCGTAATGAGTGCTTTTGTACATGTACTCATGACAGCTATCTAACTAATTGGCAGGCGTGTGGGGACTGGCTGGCGGCAGCCTCGTCCCTCTCCCTACGGGGTCCTACCCTGTGGGTCCACCTCCTTGGCTATCTTGAGTGCGTCCGAGTTGGCCAGGTCCTGGTTGGCGGGCGTGACGGCCAGGATGAGGCAGCTCTCCTTGGTGATGAACTGCATCAGCATTTCCCTGATCTGGAATTCAATGTCCACAGGCTGGTCTCCCACTGCAACCTTCGTCATCCCCGGGAGGTCAATTAGGGTCAGATTCAAAACTGAGAGAGAGAGAGAGAGAGAGAGAGAGAGAGAGAGAGAGAGAGAGAGAGAGAGAGAGAGAGAGAAAGAAAGAAGCATGAGACATTTCTAATGAAGCGGCCATCACTAAGTGCTTATTTCTGTGTTTCTGTGTAAGACTCAAGCCTGTGCATGTGTACATTTTTGGTGTGTGTACACAGAGAGCAAGCACGCAAGCACACACACACACACACACGCACGCACACACTTCAGCACAGGTGTCTATGTTTACACTAGGACAAAGGCACCTGGGGAAACACTCTCAGGTGCGCTGTTTGGACAGTGTGTGTGTGCGAGTGAGAGTGTCGGTAGTGTGGGAGGTTGTACTTGTCTGCATGTTTGTGTAATTCCTAGCTATAGTCTCCTCTGCACTGTAGCTTAAATACAGTCTCCTCTGCACTGTAGCTTAAATACAGTCTCCTCTGCACTGTAGCTTAAATACAGTCTCCTCTGCACTGTAGCTTAAATACAGTCTCCTCTGCACTGTAGCTTAAATTCTATTGCTGTAGCTGTAGCTCTGTAGCTGAAATGTTATTCTTTTGATGTAAGTCACTTTGGATAAACGCGTCTGCCAGATGAATACCTGTAAATGTACGTGTGCACCCGCGCGTGAGACAGAGAAATAGAGAGAGTGTGTACAGGGTATACAGCGGGGAAAATAAGTATTGAACACGTCAACATTTTTTTCAGTAAGTATACTTCCAGTGAGGCTATTCGCATGAAATGTTCACCGGACATTAGTATTAACTTAGGTAATCCACACATATATAAAAATCCAAACATTAATGTCTAAAAGGATACAAGGAAGTTTATTGTCACATGCATATAGTTACTGGAAGTAAGAAATGCAGTGAAATTATGTCAAATTATGTAAAAGTAGTGTTATGAGTAAAAAAGTGGAATGGCACAGGGAAAAAGTATTGGACACGCTAAGAAAAAGCAGTACACAAACGGAAGGAATGGCAAAGAACAAACTGGAATCTATAAATAGTTCGAGAAATTATCCCTCCTATCTGTGCAAATTGATATAAGCTGGGTTAGTACATACTGGTGGGCTATAAAAAGGTTTTTTGTTAGCAAGGTGTCACACAAGTAACATTTCATGATGGGTAAAAGCAAAGAGCTCTCCCAAGATCTTTGCAACCTTATTGTTGCCAAACATATTAATGGAACTGGTTACAGATGCACTTCAAAACTTCAGAATCATCCAGCAAGCAGTATTGGAGCCATTATTTGCAAGTGGAAGGAACATCACTACATCATCAACTGGCCATGCACAGGATCTCCTTTCATGATTTCTGACCAGGAAGTCTGAAGGATAGTCAGAAGAGTAGCCCAAGAGCCAAGGACCACTCTGAGAAAGCTCCAGAAAGATTTGGAGGCAGCAGGTACAATTGTTACAGAGAAAATCATAGGTAATGCATTCCACCGCCATGGCCTCTATGCACGCTCATCAAGCATGATTCTATTGCTGAAGAAAAACATGTCGAAGCTCGTTGAAAGTTTGCTACACAACATTTGAACAATCCTATGAAATACTGAGAGAATGTATTCTGGTTAAAAATGTAACTTTTCGGATGTCATACTACACACCATATTTGGAGGAGAACTGTGCATCACCCTAAAAATACCCTACCAACAGTGAGGTTTGGAGGTGGTGGCATCATGGTGTGGGCTGTTTTTCATCTCATGGTACTAGCAGACTTCATACAGTTGAAGGAATGATGAATGGAGTCATTTTGTTCTGGGAGAATCTTTACATCCACCAGGATGATGAGGATGAGACATGGCTAGACCTTCCAGCAGGACAATGATCCAAACCATTCAGCAAAGGAAACTCTCAATTGGTTTCAGAGAAAGGAAAGCAAGGCCCTGACTTCAATTCAATTGAACAGTTTTGGAAGTTAACTAAAGATCAGGATTCACAAGAGGGACCCCTGAAATCTTCATCATACAGGAAATGCCTTGAAGCGGTCATTACGAATAAAGGCTTTTCCACAAAGTATTTAAGAAATTTCAGCAGGCGTGTTCAATACTTTTTTCCTGTGTCATTCCACTTTATTGCACATAACTGGACCTATGGACTTTAATGTTTGGATTTTTTTATATGGGTGGATTATCTGAGTTAATACTAATGTCTGGTGAAAATTTCATGCAAATAGCCTCACTGGAAGTATACTTACTGAAAAAAAATGTTGACGTGTTCAATACTTATTTTCCCCGCTGTATCTATACGTGCATGTGTGTGTGTGCGTGCGAACACGTTAAGTTTACCATTAGGAGAGAAGACTTTGAGGTTGATGGGGATGGGAGAGATGCCCTTGTTGGAGCCTGTGATGCGGTCCGTCTCCGCCTCAATCTCCGACCGCACCTCCTCAAAGTCCACAAACTTTCTACCCTTACAGTGCAAGAACTCGGCATACTCTGTAGACAGTCACACACATAAGGATTAGACAGTTTGTGCCAAACAGGTAAAAAATGTACTGTATATGGATGGGATTCATTCAATCGTGGATCATATTAATCTAGTCTGGTCTGGCAGATTCCACTCACCTGCTTTATTGTTGACCAGCTGCAAAACAAGGGGCCTGCGAGTGACGATGCCGGATCCACGAGGAAGAAAGTCCCTAAAAAGAGAGAGAGCAAAAAAAGAAAGAAATGAGTGACGATATCTAGGTTGAGCATGCACAGTGTCTGTGCCCATGGTGAGAACATTTTCCTGTAAACTAGCCTGTGCATTGGGATCTGTTTAAATGTGTCTAGGGATGTAACGGCCTACACAAGCTGAAATAGTTTCAAAAAGTGTCCCATACACTTTTTTCTTCATGTTTAATTGGCTATGTGCTTATAGCTTAACTTATCCTACCATAACTTGAAGTTTGCTAATTCTGTTATTTGGATGCAATGAGTGAAACCAAAGTGAGCGTTCAAAATAAAACTTTAGGCTACTGTATTCTCCTGATAACGTGAGTGGAATGGATTTAATGTGGACGCGAAAATAAAAAGACGCAGAGTGGCTACATGATACAGTACACATTTTGCGGTGGAAAAGTTCCGCCTTTTAAAATCAGGTGTAGCCTAATCCGAATCGTAGTTAAAACCATCAATTAAACAACAGAATCAGTAGGGTACCAGTTTTGTTCCATTGTACCAGGCCTACTGTATGTCAAAAGCAGGCTCTGATGAAGCTGGGAAGATTAAACACACGGTTTCCACACCGCGGTAATCAACCGTGATAATCATGATATTTGAAATGAAAACGGTAATTGTTATAGTCAACATTTTTATCGCGGTTTACCATTATACCGGTAATCGTTACATCCCTAAATGTGTCACGGGTCAGGCAAGGATAATTCTCTGGGGGTCCACTCCACTCATAGTCTGGCCTTCCCTGCTGGCCCATTGACTGCTGAGTTACTTTCCCCAACCACTTAACCTACATACGGAAGAGCTATTTTCCAGCTGAATTTCACAGAGGAAGAACTGTGTGTGTGTGTGTGTGTGTGTGTATGTGGACATATATATATATATATATATATTAGTGTGTGTGTATTACATAAGTAGGCCTCGCACATCATTGATATTGATTCACAGATGATTGATTTTACCACTAATAAAGCAAGCACAGATTTTTTTTTAACTCATTTTTATTAGGCGACTATTCCAAGAGCAGGAATGCTTTCCACAGCTGGTGCTGTGGTGTGTTTCTGTACAAAACTACAAAAAAACGCTCGTCTCATTTGAGTGAGTAACTAACGTTACCCAAACACTACTAATCGGTCTTTGTTCTCATGTAGACCACAACTATGAGAAGCCCAGACGCCGCCCATCCAGTGGAGTGAGTCAGAGTGTCTACCCTGAGCAGACCCTGCTCTTGCACAGGACAGGACAGGACAGGACAGGCAGGTCCTAGCCAGACTCCAGAGGGATCACACAGCCTCACGGCACGAAACTAGGGTACGCTCTACATCTGATGTCAATCAAAGGCTCTCCTTACACCCCCCCCCCCCCCCCCCCACACACACACACACACACACACACACACAATCCAAACACCCTGATAGACTTGTCATGTACATGTGTACACACACACACACACTATAAACCTTTCCTGTACACACGTACACACGCACACACACGCCTTTCCTGTGTATATACACACACACAGACATTTTCTGTACACACGCACGCGCACACACAGGAGATGGATGGATGCTTGCACAAAATGACACAATTCAGAAGGGCATAAGCTTGACCCAGATCATATCAGACCAGAACCACCACTGGCCTGAGCTCCTCTGGCCCGCATACAGCAGCCTGTTCTGGGGTTGTCAGGAGGGTGAAGAGGGTGAGGAGAGGGGATGGTGCTACTGGGGTACACCTGGACATGCACTGACCCAGCGATGGAGGCTGAGGCCTGCCGCAAGAGGCAGTGCAAACAAAGCCTGACACCAGTAGTGTCTCCTCAGATCTTTTGACTTCAACAGACAGAGTCCGTCAGAGAGGAAATAGGAAGTCTCTTAGTAACCGCTGGGGAGAGTTGTTATGTGATAATCCATAATGGCCTTCAGAGATTTTTATGGGCCACTTTTATGGAGCACATATATATACACAAAGCGCATATGAACTCATAAATAACAGTGGAAAGGAAGGGAGGAAAGAACAAGAGAACAAACAAAAGAAAGAAGCGCCCATTACTCAGCTGACTCTATGAACAGCGTTTGACTTGTTACACATTAACCTGTGGGCAGAGTCTGAGAGTAGCCAAGTGGACGCTGGCCTAGGCGTGGACCAAGCGGTGCAGGTGAAGGGGCAGAGGGCCTGGCCGAGGAAAGGACACCAAGGACGCACAGCACAGAGGAGATGACGTAGACATCATTTCCCGGAACTGATAACAATAAGAACCAACTGCCGAAACTGTAAACAGCCCATGACTTCATGACAACATAATGACAACAGTAGCCCAACAACACTATTCATGTTTGTGCAATAGCTGTTTCTCAAAACCAGCCAATGAGAAACTGGCTTTTTGCTAGCACCACGGTTCAAGCGGAAGGAGGCTAGACAAAGCTAAATGGTGGAGGCTGACGACAAAAGCTGGTCACCGAGACAGAGGAAGCTTTGAGGCATGATGGAAATGGGATTCAATCTTCCCGCAAAGCATCCATGCCACAGTCACTGAAGCCTCCCCATCCAACACTTCAATAGTTCCCAATAGCTCACTGACATCAGGATCAAATGAACCTGTTAGCTTTCTGGAGTGAGATCAGAAAGAATCAGAGATGCACTTGTTCAGTAAAAAAAAAGTCATAGACACAAGCAATGACTACAGTAATTTCCTATTCTATTAGATACATCTAAAGTGTTTCATGCCAATGAAAACACAACAAAACTGTGTATTGACCACATCTGCTTAATAACCGCAGTTTATTAAACTTTACTTTATTATGTCAAAAAACTACATTACTATGTGGCTACAAGTGTCGGTGGCATGTATGAAACCACTCGGAGGTGGGTGGAGTGCCCACAAGGTGCCCAAAAGACCAATGATCGTACTTCTCATACTTAATCCAAAACCTTAAACCCTTAGTTCACAGGCGGGAGATTACAGTGAGTGCATGTAGGCAGTAAACAGCCAGATAAAGCCGAAATTACTCACTCCTCATAAAGCAGACCACTGTGAAACAATATAACCATAGAGGATGCTGAGAAATAAGCATATCTAGAGTGTGAGATTGAACAATATGACCATAGAGGATGCTGAGAAATGAGCATATCTAGAGTGTGAGATTGAACAGGACTTCACCATACAGATTGTCTTACAGTTTCCCGGAGAGGAAGGGGCAGGTGGGCCGATGTCCATTATTAATGTCTTGTAAATGATGGAGGAGGCAGAGCAGATTGTGTGATCATGTATTATGCAGTGGAAAAGACCAGCAGTCTGGGACACACACACACACAATCACACACACAGACGCACGCACAGACGCACGCACGCACGCACGCGCACACAGGTATTGAAAAGCCTCAATTGATCTCACAGTGGTCAATAGTTTCCATTTTGATTACAGGGTGGGAATCAAGTGCTTCTGGTTAGTGCATCTCTGACACCGGTCTGCCATGTTGCCGTTCTCCTTTCATCTCTACGCTCCACATGAAAGGGGAACGTGGTGGGGGCTTTGTTAAAGCAAGTCAGCTTTGATGTGGGACTGCTGAAACGTTTAGTGGCTTGGTGGTTGATGGTTGGCACAATGCAACAGATGAAATGCTAGTTCTCCCCCTGCCCGTAAAAGAATACAGTGCAAAAAGAGGTGGCAGCAGGTTCCTCAAAAGTTGCCTGCAGATAGAGGAAGCAGAACAAGGCCCGCAACAACAGCTAGAACAAAATAAAGAAGTGATAACTCCACCACTGATGGTTACAGATGATGTGGTGAGGCCCCCGTCACACAGCTTAGCTAAGTCAGCGTCTCACTCCTTACTCCACTCCTTATTTACATTTATTAATTTAGCACACGCTTTTATCCAAAGCGACTTACAGAAGGAGAATAGCATTCAAGCTACAGCATAGCTAGGAATTACTACTGCATCAGTCAATACTAGTACTAGAGGATAAGATGCCGACATTATCAGTGGCGCTAGTTAAAGAGTGGTAGGAGGAGAAGGTGGTAGAAGGAGGAAGAGGAGGAGGGAAGAGAGGGAAGTGCATGGTAAGTCCACGTTAGGTTTGTTAAGTTGTTAGAAGTGTTAGGAGAGGAGGTCTTCTTGGAAGGCAAAGAGGGTTTCTGAGTATGTGGTTGAGTGGCTAACTTTGGTAAATTCACTCAAAGTAAATAGTAAATCTCCTAATAGGAGGAACCTATTTCATTCTCCATGCAAAACGAAGCCATGAGGCTCGTCTAGATGGACGTTTACCATTTGCTTTCAGTGAACTCACCTTGGTTAGCCTCTCAACCACATACTCAGAAACCCCCATCAAACACCATTAAATTCTATTTCCCTAAACCACGCAGAACACCACTTGATGACGAAATGACCTCGAATTGAGACCAATGCAATTGGAGGCCATTAGTGCTGACTGTTCTAGAAGGGCCTGATGGCAGAGATGACTCCGGAACCATGCTAGAAGCACATTCTAATGACATTAAATGTGCCCCCCCTCCTGCCATTGTGCAAACATGAAATGGGGTAACTTTTTGTTCTTTAGAGTGCGGCTTTTTGAACACAGGCGTAGGACAATGAAAGGACACGGAGAGGGCTCGAGAGGGGAAAAAAACAATACAAACAGGCCATTGTTTATCTGGCCATTTTGTTCATGATTAAATAGAGATTGCTAATCAACGTTTTAGTGGTGACTCTGTATGGGTTAGTTTAGAGCAGGGTGTGAGCTATCGCTATTTCTCTCCCTCCTTCTCTTACTTGCTTACTCACACTCTCCACCTCTCTGTCCCTTTCACTTTCTCACTCTTTCTCTCTCTCACTCACACACACACACACACACATGCATAGTGGCCACACCCATTTGGGGCACAGATGCAATGCCTTGTTGCTGAGTCACGATTTTATTAGATTAAACCCTGAGACATGTGCTTTGCAGTATCAGGACAACCTCTCTTTTTACAGCTCCAGAGAATAACAGCCACCCAGTGTAAACTTAATCACACCCTGAGCACAGCGCTCCACATCAGGCAAACTCAATCAATCCACTGCACATAAATAACTATGCAGCACATAAGTGTTTTGTGAGCGTGGGCGACCGCCTGGCCAAGAATGCCCTCACTAGCAACAGCAAACCCACTTACTTTTGACAAAAGCGGTCAAGAAAAGCCTCTCTTTTAAGAAAAGGAAACATTCCCTTTCACTTGGCTGTTTAAATATTTAACATGAAATCCGTAGCTGCCATTGTGAGATGACATCACACTGGGTTTAAATAAGACTCAGAGAGGAGAGAGAGAGGAAAAGAACTGGGACAAAAACAGGTGCTGCCAGTTTTTCCTGCTTCTTTGAAAGGTCTCCTATCAGCGGTCACACCACCCAACTGTGGGGAGGAGCGCTGAGAGTCTAGGGAACCACGGAACAAGACCCACCCACCCCCACCATCCCACCAATGGGGATGCACCCATAGGGTACATGTGGACTGGTGGAAGATCATTAACCTGAGAAAAGAATCATCACATTGAGTGAAAACAATTCCAGGCATTCTATTTCGACTTTGTGATGAAAAACATCAGCTGAGGTGTGAGAGACTTCACATTTACAGAGATGAAAGGTGACAAAAGCTGCATCGAGCCATTGACACAATCTTTCACAGCAATTGACAAAAAACCTCCAGATAGTGTATACTTCCGTGGCCTACACTGGCACTTTTACAGTATATTACACTTTTACAGACAGAAAGTAGTCTATAGTGGCTGAGACCAAGATCTTGCAACAACGCAGACAGTCTGCTGTGAGTGACCTCAGTCCTGCTATGCTTCGAGTGAGGTCAGCCTTTCAGCCTTTCCTTCATGTCGCCCCATACAACTAGGCTATGTACTGGACTGGCATGAGGGAGGACTTTGCACTTTACATGCAAGCTTATAGGGGAGTGTGTTGACAATGGATTTCTGTGTTCCTGTGCCTAAATGGGAACCATAAAAAGAACAAGGACAGGGAGGTGAGGGGAAGGGAAGGGGTGGATGGTGGAAAATGCTACACTCCTGATTTGTTGTTTTTCTGAATTGGTAAACCTAGATGATTGGAGAAGGTGACACTTTAGCCTATCTCAGCAGCAATCTTATTTGATTGACAGAAGGGGAAACCCACGAGAAACAAACACTATATGACATCTGACAGTTGGCAGATTTTCATGCAAAATATCTATTGATTCCCTATGTTTTTTGTACAACCTGTATTAATGCACTGCATACATTTCCAATGATCTGTAAAAGGCACAACTGTATTAAATTACACTAAATAAATAAGCTACTAATAAGGATGTAACATCTACAGAGGCAAATTAGTAATCACCCAGCTACATGTAATTGTTCCAAAAGCATTGCATCATTGATATTGTTCTAACTAACTTACATTTTAATATTGGACAAACATGTCAAACCTCTCCATTCACAACTGTCATATAGAATAAACACTACCTACTTGCTGGCCATAACATTTCATCGTGCACATTTTGAAAGACAAAGTGGCAAAGGTGTCAACAGGTTTTAAACACGTTCACAATTTTCAAAGGATGATATTCAAACTAACAAGCCCTACATGAGACTAAACATTAAAGCTGTAAATTACAGTGAACTGTAAAATAAAACGACGATTTGGACACACTGCATTATTCGCAAATAAAAACTACTGGAGAGGAAAACTAAATGTTCGCAGGAAGTGCCTAGAGGCAACAATATGTTGCAGCCTTCCTCTTGCAGTCTCTCCTGCAGTCTTCCTCTTTCAGCTTTTCATTCCCTTTCAAAATCAGGACACAGGGAAGACGACCCAAGGCTGCTGGCTCATCTAGGCGTGTCTGCAGATTATAAATAGTCTAAGCGGCCCCACACCTAAGTTTACCTGCGCGCTTAGTGTAGGCCCTACCATCAAAATATCAGCTGACCCGGGAGTGGTTTGCTATAGGTGCATAAACACAATCGAATAACAATCCAGTTCACGTTAAATGTAACCCAGTTACGGTTGTATGAGGTGTAATGAAAAAAAAAAACGCTTCAACTGCATTGCACTTCCAATGCAGGAAGTGCTTCCACTGGTTACACAAGTGTCATTCGAAACTCACATACAGCCCTGCAGCCGGTTGCACCAGTTGAACATAATGGTTATTTCCGAAGGTCTGTTGCAACAATGCTGTGACAGGTGGTAGACAACTATATTGACAAATAAAACCTGCAACATCATGCATATGATGACGGGTTGGCCACAAACAGAAGTTACATTAGGTACTCTGCAAAGACAGCCGACTCTTGTAGCAAGTGGCGAGAGTCGTCTCGATCTCCGCTGTCATTCTCTAACCATCACATAAGGTCTGCACGGCTGCGTTTCTATTTTCGTCTTTTCCCAAAAAAAGTTTGACGAGCCTTAAAATGCAACGTTACAAAACATAGCCTTGTGTTTTCTATGTTTCTTTTACTAAATATATAAATAAACCAGACATTGTTCAGAACAGAAGTTGCCTGCCAAACAAATTTCACATTCTCTCTACATCTGGGTTGTCTCTAACAGACCTTCCATTTCAATGAGTCTGGGCGAACACATCAGCAGATTCAATGTGCGATAAAACCTCACTAGTTCCTTGATACAATTATGAAAGCCCACGAAAACGAAATAACTACTCCGATGGACTCTGACTAAAATCACAAATTTGGTTTGTATAAAACTGCAAATAACTAGTTACCTAGCAGGCTAGCATTAGCTGGCTACGGACGTTAGCTTCCTAGATAGCAAGCTACAGTCTACTAACCTTCCAACGAAGTTTTCCAAAACAGAGCTTTTTCCAGCGCTTTGTCCACCGACCACGGCTATCTGGGGCAAGTCCAAGTTACAGCTCTGTCCAATTGAACTGAAAGCATCCTGAAGTTGATTGATCAGGGGGATCAATTCCTCCATCCCCCGGTTCCCCATGGTTTCACTACGTTAGATTCGTTCGGTTTCCGCAAAGCTAGCAAGCCTGTTAGCACACTACAGAGGTGCTCGGGTTACTCTAGGTGTTCAGTTATAATTTTAACGTAACCCTGTCCTCAAAAGGCAATTGAGCAATTGCATACCATATCGCATACAATTACATAAAACTATTTGTGAACTACAATACGTTACCGTTAAAATCTAGCTAACAAAATAACTTATTTTGAGAGCTCAATTTGTCATCGAACTCAGACATCAACACAGACCGTCTGGCCCGGGTCCCCAATGTTAAGGTGTCTAGATATCTGCCTGAATGGGAGGGAGACGTGAGAGCGTTTTTCTCATGTCTGATTGTCTGGGTGAGATTAGCCCAGACTAGCCCAAGAGGAATCTAAAAACGTCTTGGGAAATTAAAATGTACACAAATGATGAAATGAAATGCCTTTGATTTCGGGGGAAAGTTGTCATTATTATTTATGGGATGTTTTTAAGTAGGCCTACCCTTCTTAGTATGATTAACTGTTCATTCGGATAACTTTTTAAAGCAAACACTGGCTGATTGTTTTTTTTTTTAGTTCTGGGGCCAAAAAAAAAAAAAAAATTCCGTACTTTGTAATTTCCTGTTATCCTGCTCACGTGGACGTCATACCCCATCCAAAATGGCAGCGCCCAGTAGATCAGATGAACCATTTGGAACTGAAGGCGTTAATACAATTGAAGCAAACGAAATGTGTTCGAAGAAGGCTACGGCGTTGGCACCTCTTGCTCTGCAAATCGTAGCTGAATGTCCCGTGACCAAAGCCAGAGTCTGCGATCTCGCTTTGCCACACTGTATAGTGAATACACCGGTGTTCATGCCTGTTGGCACTCAAGGAACACTCAAGGGAATCACTGTGGATCAACTAGAGGACCTTAACTGTCAAATATGCCTCGGCAATACGTATCATTTGGGTACAAGACCGGTATGTATTTACTGCACGGTTAACCACGTAGGCTACTATTTTCTTAAAGTCCCTGTACATCTTCTGTTCAGTTTTAAAAGTGGGCTACTTTGTCATAATTGCACAAATTATATGGTGGCATCACAAGAACAACTCTTGCACTCTAGGGAACTGAAACGAAATAGAAAATACAGATGATATAACAGATGTGTAGCCTAATGGATGCATCATGCATTGACTCTTTGCATGTTTTTATTAAACATGTTGTGTTATTTACAGGGTCCTCGATTATTTGATAAGGCAAATGGCCTTCATGGTTTCATGAACTGGAAAAGAAATCTTTTGACGGTGAGTTTAATGAATTGTTTATTTAAAGTTGCACTGTTCTGGCAGAAAACTATATTACCAATGGTATGCAGAACCCTTAATGTCCATAATTATATTTCATGCCACGTAACCTTAATTGGAAGTAGGACAGTGGGGGTTTTCAAATGGTGTCTCTGGTTGAGCTGTCGGAAGTCACAGAAGAGGGAGTGAAGTTTCGGTCCCCATATGATGGCAAGGAAATCCTTCTCACTCCGGAGGAGTCAATCGCCATACAGAACAGTCTTGGTGTGTTCCTCTGTCCTTTCAAAAATGCTACGTTGTCTCATCATTTTATGATACAATGTTTTCCATTGCTCAGTGAATCCAATGTGTTTTATCAGGGTCTGACATAATGATGCAGCTGGATGATGTGGTCAGCAGCACTGTTACAGGGCCTCGAGTGGAGGAGGCCATGCATCGGTCGATTCGCTGGCTGGACCGCTGCATAGTGGCCAACAAGAACCCTGATCGGCAAAATCTATTTGCCATCATACAGGGCGGTCTTAATCCCCAGTTACGCAAAGCATGCTTAGAGGGTGAGATACAACATGCCTTTCAATACTTTAGTATCATTCTGTGTTATTCATGCAAGTGAGCTAGGTTTTATTTTTATTGTTGTAATTATGGATTAAATTAGTTGAATGAAGTCCTCCTTGTTTAACTGAGATACCAGCGTGGGCTATTTCCACTACAATCCTTTGGCTGCACTGGTAGAGTACAGTGCCAACATGAAGATCATTCAGTACTGTGTTAAAAACTGGCTTCAGTACCAGTACTGACCAAAAATTAATATAGTACTGCATTGAATTTGGTGTTTTAAACAATGAATCTAAATATGAATGTGTTTCTGACAGAGATGACAAAACGAGACGTCCCTGGTTTCGCCATCGGGGGCTTGAGTGGCGGAGAGGAAAAGGACGATTTCTGGAAAATGGTGACCCTCAGCACAGACCACTTGCCCCGCTGTAAACCCCGTTACCTGATGGGTGTCGGGTATGTCCCACTTCTGCTCTCCATTTTTTTTTCTCTTCAAGTATTAGTAGGTTTTGTTGTTTGTCTTCTTTTCCCGTGTTAGTCATGTGTGCTTGGTGTGTTGACAGATATGCAGTGGACCTGGTGGTGTGTGTGGCTCTTGGGTGTGACATGTTCGACTGCGTCTTCCCCACTCGCACGGCGGTAAACATCAGACTGAACACAGATTTCATAACATGTTATTCCTCTGATTAATATGATGTGGGGATGACTACATCTATTTTGATGCATTTTGTACTCTGTGGTATGTAGAGGTTTGGCTCAGCGTTGGTTCCCTGGGGATCTCTGCAGCTAAAAACGAAGCAGTTTGCTAAAGACCTCCAGCCCATAGATCCAGACTGCAATTGCCCCACCTGTAGGAGGTATAGTGATTTGTTTGAATTTATGATGTCCTGTCGTCATGTTTCCACTGATATTGTAATATTAGCCACAAAGAATTTGACGATGGAGTCAAACTGAGTTATTTTAGTTTGGCGACAGACATGAACTCTAAGCCTGGAATGAGTAGTTTAACACACACATAATTTGTGCCGAAGTATTAATGGAGTGATCTACTTGGTCAAGTCTGTAAAATTGTTTTGTGTTTAAACCAGACACACGCGGGCCTACCTTCATGCCCTGCTCAAATGTGATACAGCAGGAATGCACCATATAACTGTCCACAACATTTCTTACCAGGTATGTTTCTCCTGATTAAAAACATGTCATGCAGCATTTGTACATAAAGTCTGTAAGTAAATGTGCTATATCGTACACGTGTGTGTGATGGTAATGTAATTTCCTTGTCTCTCTCCAGCTTACCCTGATGCGATCAATTCGTCAGAGTATTATTGAGAGCAGGTTCCCTGAGTTTGTCAAGTCCTTCATGAAGAGAATGTTCCCTACGCCAGACCAGTACCCCAGGTGGGCTGTGGAGGCGCTTGCTTCAGTAAACATCGCCCTGGACTAACCTTTGCAGGCTGCCCAGCAGCTGTTGTCTTGTAGTGACACTGAAGAAAAATGGACCTCCATTTGTATCGCTCAGGACTCACTTTTGTTTAAAGCAACAATTCCAAACATGTCTCATTTTTACCCACTTTGCTTTTTACTTTTCCTTCTTTTTACAGTTTTTATTTCATTTTCATCTCCTCAGTTTTTTTTTGTGGTACAATTTTTTAAAAGACATATTTCCTGGGACAGAATTTCATCAACATCATGCTCAAATATTAACAGGACAAAAAAATGAATTAAGGAATTCTCAAACAAAGAATTTTCTATTTTATATTCAGCAAATAAAACCTTTAATGTCCATTTAGAATTATTTTTATTTTTGTGTTTGGTTACAGATGTCACAAAAATTAACTGCAATTTTTCAGGACCACATTATTCATGACCATCATCATTGTGGATGCAGCTTAAACAAAAGTAAATAGGCTTGTACCACTCAGAGATTTTCTGGTCTTAGACTAGGTGGTTCATATGGTCAGGTCTGTGTAGGGCCAAACCTTCTGCTGAAACTATTCTTCAGTCTGACTCTTCAAAGTGTTTCAGCACTGCAGTGCTTCAAGGTTGTATATTTTCTATATTAGATACTGTTTTATTAACATGCACTGTAAACAATAGACATCAATGTTGTCACTTAGTTTCATGTTCTTTCTGAACTTGATTGTACTATAACATTAAGCTTATTGTAGCTGTGTTCAAAGTTTGTTATTGTTTTCAGCGCAGTTCGTTTTGTTTGCTGTTTGTCAGCAAACTTATGAAACAGTTTATCAACAAGATTATGATTATGAAACATGAAAATTAGGAAAAATTCGTCCACCAAATTTCCCCCTAAAGTTTTCCACAAGGGGGCAGATTACGCAAGCTTTTCCCAGGAAGTGTGCACACCCCGAAACAAAGTTTTGTCGGTGCAATAGTCATTCACAAAACTATAAAAGCTGTTTTTAATTGCATTCTAAGAAGATAAATGAGAGCAACAAGTCAATGGCTTTAGCAGGCAGGCATTTGCGCCTCACATTTGCAATGAAGCACTTCCACTCTAGCCCGTAGGCTACTCAAATGCATGATTTAGGCCAATATATTAAACTAATATATTTGGAAGCTACCAGCTATTTAAACTGGATTAAAATGGCAACTGTCGACTGTTTCTGTGTATTGCGTTGCGTTAATTACATGATGGTGACTGAAGGAGCACTCATTACCTTTGATCTGTCTGTAATCATCACAGATGCACTTTTTACGTCATGCACACAGCTGGGAGGAGAGCGCAGTTGAAAATAAGTGTGAATGTCTGGTATTTACCGTATAGCTTGATCCACAAAGTCAGGGAAAGCGTGCTGCTTCTACACCTTATCAAATAGCTATAGCCCTTGCGTAAAAACGACCACGGCGTTAAAAGCAAATTTCTAACCCTCCTGAAATTAATTAATTAATTAAAATCTGTATTATATTGACTAATAAGCGTGTAGGTTAACTGTGTACGCATGTAACTGCATATATTTAGGCTAGTGTGCCAATTTATGCATTCCAGTGCCGTGATTTTGAATGTGGCTCCTAGTCATATTTCACAGGAACCACTCGGATCAAGGAACGGAACGAGTGATTGTTTAGGGTAATGGTTTTCCTGTCAGTTATGGTTTAGAAGGCAGTTTGAGCTGGAGGAGGCAACCAGTTGCGCACCCGCTGCGCCTGCCACGGCAAATCCACTACACGTTGGTGCAGTGATTTATTTTTTTGTGCTTTTCAGTGACGCCCAAATATACTAGCTTCGCATCAAAGATATGTATTTTATATCTAAATAAAGCAGATAACAATTGATAGCTTGCCACCAAGAGGACGGCACCTTCAATTTCCATTCCAGTTTCGTAAAATCGCATCCTTTGGTGAGGAGTATGGTGGAGCTCGAAAAAGAGGTTCTGCCGCTACCTCCACGGTACCGGTTCCGAGACCTGTTGCTGGGAGACTGGCAAGCGGACGACAGGTAAGAATTCAGTATCCCAAGAACTTAGTCTTTTCAGAAAAATGCTGATGATATGGTAGTTGTTCCCTCGATGCCACATCAGTGTTCTTTACACAAGAACTCGCTTTAATGGGGGGGGGAATGCAACTATGGCAACAGAAATGTTAGTGAGTGTGATGTTATGCAATTTGTTGTGAGCTGTTTAATGGCGCGTCCGTAGACAACTGTTGAATCTTTTAGTCAGCATCTAGCAACAGGTAGCCTAGGCTATTGGAAATGAGCAACACAGGGTGGTGGTTGGTAGTGCTAGCCTAGGCTAGTACATGTCTCAACTGATTGATGGAGACAAAATCCGGGTGAGAGTGTGTACTGTTTACCAGAAACAGTACGAGCAACTACAATGCAAAGCCAATAGGTTTTATATCACTTATCACTAAGCGTATGTCAAATGAGTCTGGCATGTTAGTGGGGTAATATTAAGTTAACACAAGCAAGACCACTGTCCAACATGCAAAAGCTGAAGATCCTACATTCTTGACCAACTGCCAATTGACATTATGTAAATGTACCAATATGAAATGTGGTTGGTTACAGTTTGGTGTCACAGTGAAAATTGTGTTATTATATTCTCATTTAGTTTTTGATTATTCACCTGGTGATTTTCAATTGAGGCAGGTATTCCATTATTGAAGCTAATGGAAAACCCAGTCAGGTTGCTAGGTGAGGAGTTAGAGTAAAAACACTTTAATACTTAACAAAGATAAGAATATGCTTTGACCACCGCCTCTGGTGCTTGTGAGTCGGTGTGAAAGAAAGAAAGGATAAACAACAGAACAGAATAGGTGAAAGCTGATGGAGGTAAAATGTGTGTGTGTGTGTGTGTGTGTGTGTGTGTGTGTGTGTGTGTGTGTGAGAGAGAGAGAGAGAGAGAGAGAGTCAGAGAGAAAGAGAGACAGCACCATTGGTGTAATGGTTGCTTGAAACAGCTTCGATTCTGACATTTCTCTGGAATTCCCTCTTTGGTACTGTATCTGAGCCGTATATCTGAGGTGTGATATTGTTTGCCTGACAGAGCAGGCTGAGTATGACATTGGTCCTTTGACTGCTGTATTTTCTGAGTCAATGCTCCCATAGAATGTAATATTGTGCTCAAGTGAAGTGTGTCATGTCATATAGATCAGAAACCGGTTAGATCACAGTAGCCTGGGCACTGATGTCTCGGTCTGGTGTATAGGTGTGTGGGTGTGCGCATATAGGTGTGTGGGTGTTACACATTCTACTCACTATTATCTAAGAGAGAGAGAGAGAGAGAGAGAGAGAGAGAGAGAGAGGATCCCCTCTAAATTATGGTTGGCTGCACCCTCAGAGAGAGAGTGGCCAGTTTGGCTTGGCTCTGGCTGCAATCATGTATATTCTCCCCCAACGCGTGCTTGAACAGCAGTGGAGCATCTTGCCCCATCTTCAGCAGAAGGGACTGAAGCAGAGCTGGAGAGTGTATATCTACCCCATAGGCTTATGGTTGTACAGTCACTTTAGAAGCATCTAAAATTAATGTAAATGTAAATACAGCATTATCCCCCAACCCATGTGGACTGGTGAGGGAGGGGGAGGGGGGATCGTGTCCCCCCTGTTAGTGGTGCATGTAGTGTTTACATGTTTACATTGTCCCTGGGGAGGGCAGCGTGACAGCTAGCTAACTGCTAATCTAGGGCTTTGAGCCACATGAGTCCCAGTCCCTGACCGCTCACCAGGTGCGCGCGGGGCCCAGAGAGGGCACGCTGAGTGACAGAGAGGGGGCGTGAAGGGTGGGGTCTCCTGCCAGCGATTTGTCAGGAGGGCCACGCTAACGGTGCCTGCAGTGCCCCGAGGTATTAGCAGATGTGAGATGGACTGCCACAGCAAAGGGAGTGGGGCTGATTAATCGTGACAGACAGGTTAATTCAGTGGCCGAAGCCTCCCGAGGTGGAGAGGGGTTGGTGGGGACTGGATGTGGGGGTCGGGGGGTTGTGGGGTGTGGAGAGGGTGTGTGTGTGTGTGTGTGTGTGTTGGGGGGCAGCTTGTCCGGCACGTCTGCCTTGTTCTCAGCTCCATTAATCTCAGCTTCAGAGACGGTGGTGCAATCCTACACATGCCACAACTCGCCCATACATACGCAGCACACACACACACACACACACACACACACACACAGATAGAGAGAGAGCCAGCCATCATTGCACAGTGACATCCAGCACACTCAGACTCCTCCTGCTGACCTCTCCCTTTCTGTACCTCCTGCCTCTCTGCTTCTTTTCCTCCTTTTCCTCATCCTTTTCTTTTCACTCTTTATCTCTTCCTCTTTTACCTCTCTCTTTTGCATCTCTCTCACTCTCTGGGGTTTTTCTCTAGTGACTGCTGAAGGGCCTCTCCACAATGAACACATCAGACGTGTTTCCACCCCCTCAACAGACTTAAGAGCTCTCCCTACCCTCAACACCAACTAACAACCCCCCCGGATGAAACAAACAAAGCTCTGTCTATCATTTCAAGTAACGACCAGAGCCTGGTCGTTACTTCCGCCCACCTTGCAGGTTAAAGACACTTCCTGGAGCTTAAATGGACATCAACCTCACAATCAGATTCAGGACAGAGGACTCTGTAGGGACATGGGTGTGATGGGGGCTGTTTAACCGCCTCTCATCCCTGTGAGCGACCTCTCTTTGGAGCCGTTTGCCAGCTGCACTCACCACACTCTTTCAGCCCAACTGCTGGTTTAAATACCAGATGCGCCCAACAACTATGAGCCGGCATAAATCCCACAGCAATCACATGTGTACATTATGCAGGCAGCGTTCAGGCATACAGCCCAGAAAAGCCAGGCAAATGAGCATGGCTCAATTGTGTGCACCACTGCGTTTGTATTTATGTGCTCGCTACACACACACACACACACACACACACACACACACACACACACACACACACACAGATTAAGAGTGTTTTGCGAGCAGGCAGCACAGTTTGAGGATCACACATAATTTCTCTCGGCTGAACTTGACTCCTGGCCTGTTGAGGGGGCGAGGGATCTATTATGAGCTCCGTCCCACTTAATCTCCACATCAAGTGTTGTTCAGGCCAGATGAATGCTAAATGGGTTGATGACAGGCTACCACTTGTGGCTACTGTCGGACAAAAGAGTGTTATGTTTAGGAAAGGAACAGATAACTGATAGAAGCAAACAAACAAAGTAAATAAATAATTGTATAAATTAATTATTTATTTAAAATAGTTTATATAGTATATATAATATATATATACACACACACAGTATGGTGTAGTAACTAATATTTCATTGAATTACTAATAGATATCTGGTAAGCAAATACAGTAATTTTCTGTGTATTAGCCGCCTTGTGTATAAACTACAGGACAGTGTTTTATGCTAGTTAAAAAAACAAAACCATATTACCGTTTTTCTCGATCGTTTTGATACCTGTGTCAACTCTGACATCACATTCTCAAAACAGTTAACACCCGTGTCTGAACAAAAGCACTCTGGACAAAATGACACATTTTGCTTGCAAAAGGCTGTTACTCTCTCAAAACACTTAAAACATGCAGCAAAAGCAAATCTTGCCTTCAAACACTACAACTTGTTGCCAATTCAAAAACACTCTTTAATCAATCATTAAACACTTGACAACAAAATGCAAAATCTAGTTCTCAAAATGAGCATTTTTGCTATGTCTGTTCCATTACTTAGTCATTTTTCTGGTATCAGAAAAAAACTGTGAAAAGACAAAATGTACTGAATACTGTAAAAACAGAATTTATTAATTCTTCCCAAGATGTAACTGTCATTGACATGTAAGACATACAGCAAACACCTAGCAAGATACTGTAAATTTCATTGAACTACAACTTTCATCGAAATAAACCTACAGTAAACACCTTTTGTACTGTTTTCTCCACCAAATAGGCAATACAGTACTTTGTCTAAATGTGCATTAGATCAATACTTGCAAATAGCAACACAAAACAGACATCTCTTATGTATAATGAATGATTGCTGATGGAAAAATTGTGCAAAGGAGTTTCACACAGGTGTATCAGAGATTTAGACTTATGCAAGGAATCTATACCACCTGTGAAAATATGTTTTCCTTTTGTTTAGCATGGGAAAACCAATAGAGTTTGGGGCTTTTGAATGACACCTGTGCTAACTGTTTTTCAAAAGGGTGTAAGAAATGTGTGAACCCAATGAAAATGTGTGAACACATTCGCAAGAGATGACTTCTGCAGTGCAAAGAAAGTAGTCATGAAGACCAAGTGGGTTCCAGTTTACTTAAGCAGGTAAAAGCAATCGAGAAAAACTGTAATACCATATTAACTTCCCTCGTGTACTTCATGGCTGAAGACATTTTGCAAAATCAATGTATAAACCTTGGCTAATAGTTGGAAAATTATGATACTTATTCAGTATAGAAACACTTTGTATGCATTCATTACATCTGGCTAGACTACTGGGATCACATTACTCCCATCCTCCAGCAGTTGCATTGGCTTCCTGTCCACTACCGCATTCATTATGAAATCCTTCTCCTCGTTTATAAATCCCTTCATAATCTGGCCCCATCCTATCAGACCTCCTCGCCCCGTACCTGCAAATACCGCACCCTTCGCTCTCCAGATACATGTCTTCTAGTAGTCCCCACATCTCGACTTCGCTCCATGGGTGACAGGGCCTTCAGTGTGGTGGCAGGTCCTAAGCTGTGGAATGCCCTGCCGCTTGTGATGCGCCAAAGCACAAGTATATCCACTTTTAGAACTCAGTTAAAAACACATCTTTTTATCTTATTTTCCCTGTTTTTATCAGTCTTTTATCTGTCTTTTTCTCTACATTTGGTTTTCACTTTGTGCTCAGTGTACTACTGTATGCCCTCTGAGTGTGTTTTATGTTTCCTCTGCATCTTGGCATTTTATGTACCTTGTAGCCTGTGTTTGTGTCTTTCCTATGCTTGTTCTCTCATTTTCCCTGCCTGAGTGTACTGTCCACGCTGTCAGTGAATCCAACCATGGATGTGATTGCATGCTTTATGTACTTCCTTGCCTATACCTAATTGTACAGTGTCCTTGGGTACCTTGAAAGGCGCTTTTCTAAATTAAATGTATTATTATTAGTAGTAGTAGTAGTAGTAGTAGTAAAAAAAGTCATAGTTGCTCAAGTGGTTTGTTGCTGATGTTAAGCTTTTCAGACCCTCCAAGCTCCTGGACTTTTGCTTTGACTCACTCTAAATAAGTAGCCCTCTTGGTGAGTTTTAGGGGATAGGGTTACAGCTTTTTAATAACAGTCTTTATCTGTGATTGGTCGTGGGTAGTACATTCAGACCAGCAGTCTAATCGCACACAATATCAGCCTGATAAGATCCCTGAACACTGGCTCTGATTGGAAAGTCTCTGGCTCAAGTCTTAACGCTGCTCTGCCTCCCATCAAACACACACACACACACACATACTGCCCACACACACAGAGACTCACAAACACTAAACTTACAATCAATTCCACAATCATCTGACCAACGACACAACACAACACAATTATGCCACCGTAGACACACACACCCACATACACACATACATCAAAATTATTTCTTCATCCAAACCACAATCAGAACACCCCCCTCACTCACACACACTCACTCACACACTTCACAATCACACCTTCACATTTGCAAGTATTGCCAACAACACACATGCACACACACACACACACACACACACACACACACACACACACACACACACACACACACACACACACACACACACACACACACACACACACACTAGTCTCCATATATACCTTTTTAAACTGTTCAAATTGAAATCTGTGTGTGGCAGTAATGCTGTGTTGCTCTCCATGTGAGCTTTGAGCAGAGCTCTGGATTATCATACAAATGAGAGCCTCTGGTCTCTCTTATTCAGTGTCACTGCTGAGCTGTCCCTTCTTCTGCGTTTCCACTCTCTTACTTCTTACTCCTCCTCCTCCTCCTCTCTTTCTCTCCTGTCTTGTCATCCCTTCTCCTCCCCTCTCCTCCTCTCCCCTCTCCTCCCCTCTCCACCTCTCTTCTCCTCTCCTCCCCTCTCCTCCTCCTCTCCTCTCCTCCCCTCCCCTTTCCCCCTCTCCTCTCCTCTCCTCCCCTCCCCTCTTCTCCTCTGCCTGGCTACCTGCCCTCCCTGCTTCCCTCTCTCAGGTCCACTGTTAAGACAGTGTGTATGGACCCCCGTTGACCTGTGTGTCACATGTGTGTGTGTGTGTGTGTGCAGCATACTCAGCTGTTAAGAGAGATCACTGTTGAGTTGTGTGTGTGTGTGTGGTTTGTGTGTGCGTGTATGCGTGCATGCATGTTTTCATCATCCACAGCAATTTTGTAAGACGTTCTACTATTACAGTAAGAGAGTAGGTATGGATCACTGAGTTGTGTGTGTCTGTGTGTGTGGTGTGTGTGGTTTGTGTGTGCGTGCTTGCATGTGTGCGTATGTGCATGTTTTCATCATCAACAACAGCAATTTTGTAACACATTCTAAAGAGAACATGTATGGATCACTGAGGTGTGTGTGTGTGTGTGTGTGTGTGTGTGGTGTGTGCGTGCGTGCGTGTGTGTGTGTGTGTTCGTGTGCGTGTGCGTGTGTTTGTGGGGGGATGCAGGGCAGCCTCTGGCCATCTGCTGGGCGACACGAGACAGTTTAAGCGCTCATTAGCCACTGCAGACAAAGAGAAGAGGAGGGCGGAACGTCTGAAGTGTACAGGGTAAACAAACAAACAAACAAACAAACAACCGCGTGCAGCAAGTGATTCCACTCCACAAACGACGACCCCACCTATTGAGGGAGTAAACATTTTGATTAGGCTTTAAGCACCGCATTCATTAAAATTAATTGGCTGTCTTTTAATTGCTACTAGCTGCAGCAGTAAACCTTTTGACCCAAAGATGGGAGTCTTGACAAATGCAACGGTGCCCGGGTGTCCCTGGCTTTTAATTTGAAAAAGCGCCAAGCAACAAGCTAATTAATGACTCAGATTTGAGAGGGAGGTTGTAAGGTATGGGCAGACACACTGGGGCCTGGGAACACAAATTAGAATGGAGAGAGAGAGAGAGATGGCATTTGGTGGGAAGGAAGGAAGGGAGAGAGAGAGAGAGAGAGAGAGAGAGAGAAATGCCATACCGGAAGGAAGGGAGAGAGCGAGAGAGAGAGAGAGAAAAATGGCATTTGGGAAGGAAGAGAGAGAGAGAGCAAAATAGCATGAAGTCAGGATGGGAGGGACAGGGACAGAGGGAGAGAGAAAGGAATAAGGATTGAAGGGGGAAGAGAGGGAGAGCGAAGGCTGAAGAGAGGATCGTAGAGAGAGAGAAGAAGAGAGGGAGAGCGAAGGCTGAAGAGAGGATGGTAGAGAGAGAGAAGAAGAGAGGGAGAGAAAAGGGAGGACGAGCGAGACAAACCCACCCAGTAGAAACACTACACGCTGTTACAGATAACCACACGCACAATGCAAATGTGGAAAAGCTTGTGCAAGGCAACGCAGGAGCAGCAGTGCCCAGGAGGCCCACAGGCACACACACACACACACACACACACACACACACACACACACACACACACACACACACACACACACACAGGCACACACACTCACACACTCAGGGGGGCCACAGAACTCCTGAGTGACAGACGACTCAACCCATAAGGTGTGGATGATTAGTGGCCACCGGAGATGGAGCCCTCAATCACTCACTCTCTCTGTGTGTGCAAAGTCTCTGTGTGTGTGTGTGGGGGTGTGAGGGCTGGGACAGAGAGGGTTGAAGTTCGTAATCAAGGATCTTTGGCTGGGGTGCCGTCGACGGGCAATCTTCAACTTTATCTCTCCAGGTTGGATCAATAGCTCGGCTTTTTCAGTGGCCGGCCGGCCAAATTATTCACCTTTAATGAGTTTCTGGCTGTGCCTGTCTAAAACAGCGAGGGGCTCACAGAAAGCCACACTGACAGCTCATGTAGTGTTGTGTGAGTATAGTATAGTATAGTATAGTATAGTATATACTCTTTTGATCCCGTGAGGGAAATTTGGTCTGTGTGTGTGTGTGTGTGTGTCTGTGTTGTGTCCAGCTCTGTGTTTTGCCACCTGTAGGCCAACCTGTGTGAGTGTCTGTGTGTGTGTTAGTGTGTGTGAGTGTTGTGTTCAGCTCTGTGTGTTTGGCCACCTCTGGGTCAACCTGTGTGTGTGTGTGTGTGTGTGTGTGTGTGTCTGTGTTGTGTTCAGCTCTGTGTTTGGCCACCTGTAGGTTAACCTGAGTGTGTGTGTCTGTGCGTGTGTGTGTGTGTGTGTCTGTGTGTGTTAGTGTGTGTGTGTGTGTGTGTGCGTGTGTGTGTGCCACCAGGGGCCTTCTGTGTGTGTGCGTGTGTGTGTGTCTGTGTGTGTGTGTCTGTGTGTGCGTGTGTGCCACCAGGGGCCTTCTGTCTCTCCCTAATCAGATATGCAGTAGGAATCTCATCTGACGCGGAGCAGCCTCGGGGACACTATTAGAGGCCCTGATCATCACATATCCCCTCTCCAAAGGCAATTTTATGACATGCCACATAATAGAATGACATTTATTTTAATTTGACCAAATGTTAGATGTATGTGTGTCTGTGTGTGTGTGTGTGTGTGTGTGTGTGTGTGTGTGTGTGTGAGAGTCTGTGCGTGTGTGTGTGTGTGTGTGTGTGCGTGTGTGTGCGTGTGTGTGTGTGTGTGTCTGTGCGTGTGTGTGTGTGTGTGGTGTGTGTGTGTGTCTGTGTGTGTGTGTGCGTGTGTGTGTGTCTGTGCGTGTGTGTGTGTGTGTGTGTGTGTGTGTGTCTGTGTGTGTGTGTGTGTGTCTGTGCGTGTGTGTGTCTGTGTGTGTGTCTGTGTGTGTGTGTGTGTGTGTGTGTGTGTGGTGTGTGTGTGTGCGTGTGTGAGAGAGAGAAAGACAGAGAGACAGAGAGAGTTAAGAGATGCTCTGGGATATTACGCCTGGTGCGCTGCGTGCTGGCAGAGCCTGGTTGGGGTACTGGGCGTGGCAGCGTCGTGCAGATGCAAAGCGGGGTGTTTACGCAGCCAAGCAGCGCTAATAGCTAAATGGACATAAAAGCCGGGGCTCGACTGAGGGTCGCTTGGCCCCAATTAGAGCGCCGTTTCAAAGATGCAGAACTCCAATTAATGCGCTACTTAAGACCCAGCGGACAAGCAGTCAGTGTGTGGCACAGCCAAATGCAGTCAGTAGAGACCCACTCAGTGGCCAATGCTTGGGCATTTTAAGAAAGAAGGGATAGGAAAGAGAGAGAAGAAGAGAAATGAAAAGGAAGTGTGGTTTGAGCTGAAAGGCTGGACGGTGTGGCGCATGATTCATGGTGCACTTTAATCGGTGACTATGTTCAGCCAGGCCGCTGATAGGCAGAGAGTGAGTAAAAGCCTATTGGTGCCCATTTACTTACAGTCAAGCATGCATGCCTGGCACGGCCGCCGTGAATGATGGCTTTCATTTTGCTGGCCGAGGGTTTTTGAAGTGACTGCGGGGGCAGAGGAAGCCTGGGAGCAACACTCACCTCAGACACGGCGGCGCATCCCTCTGACTGCTGCTAGCTTCATCCAAGAGAGAGAGAGAGAAAGACAGAGAGAGAGAGAGAGAGGAGAGAGAGAGAGAGAGAGTGAAGGAGAGGGGGACAGAGAATGCATATGAACGATGAGACACAGAGGAAATAGAAACAGGAACGATAGGAGATGTTAAAAAGCCAAATGGAGAATAAGAAACAGCATAGGGGAGAAGTAATAAAGAAAAAGAGAGAGAGAAAGAAAGAGAGAGAGAGAGAGCAGCGGTTTATTATTACACACTTTGTGAAGTAGAAAAAGATGCAGGAGGCTTCTAACTAGCCCCACCGGACCGACACTGAGCTGCCGAGCCATTTTGGAGCTCTAACGGTGCTCTGGTGTCATGTGTAACTTATGCATTCATTACTTCACCATAGCCTAAGCCTCGTGCTATTAAACAGCCCAGTCTCAGGCCACTGCAAGGGCACCACTGTGGGGCTATAAAAGGATCTGCTGTACTTGAAAAAGATGGAAAAAGTATTTTTTGTGTGCTTATAGCTCACTGTAAGTCAGTGTTGACAAGGATGGGCACACATCCTTTCTTTCTCTATCTCTCTCTCTCTTTTTCATCCTTCATCCATTCTCTGGGAGTATTATGTGTGTGTGTGTGTGTGTGTGTGTGTGTGTGTGTGTGTGTGTGTGTCTGTGTGTGTGCGTGTGTGTGTCTTGTGTGTGTGTCTGTCTGTGTGCGTGTGTGTGTTCTCTCTCTCTCTCTCTCTCTCTCTCTCTCTCTCTCTCATCCCTCATCCATTCTCTCTCTCTTTCTTTCTCTCTCTCACCCCTTGACCATTCTCTCCGTTGTGTGTTGGGACCCAGTGTAACTGGGTCAGGGTCGAGCTGTCTCTTTCTCCCTGGCTGTGGGGTGGAGCTCTAGCCCTTTCTTTGGTGGAGTGCAGCGCCATGGAGGTGTGCAATTTCTTTCTGCCCGTCTTCAACATTGAAATAACTCCTTTCTTCTGATGCCTGTGTATGCGTGGGTGTGTGTTTGGCGCATTGTAGAAGGCAATTGTGTGTGTGTGTGTGTGTGTGTGTGTGTGTGTGTGTGTGTGTGTGTGTGTGTGTGTGTGTGTGTGTGTGTGTGTGTGTGTGTGTGTGTGTGTGTTTATGCGTGTGTGTATGTGTTTGTGTGTCTGTGTGTCATCTGTGTGTCGTCTGTGTGTCTGTATCTGTGTGTGTGTATGTTTCCATTTGGTTCTTTACTTCAGACTTCAATTTTCTTGCTGAATGTGTGAATAATACTGCAGTGGTGTTAAATTCCATCTGAGTGTTCTGAATAAATGAGTCATCCTCTGATGTTGGCCTGTCTGAGTTTGAGGACAAGACCAAAAGCTTAAGTGGTCTATCGAGAAATCAATAAAGTGTTCATGGATATGCGTAATATGTGCATTGTGTTTTAAAAATGTGCTTCATGAATGGACATCATCTTTTCATCCAGACCGAGCCTATTCATGATTTGCCTGGTCTCTCTTTCTCTTTCTCATTCTGTAGTGCCAATCTAAGGCCTTTAAGTGCAATGAAAGCATTTAGAACACATGTGCTTGATCTCACAAAAAAGGTACAAATTAAATTAGGTGCACTTTACAGGATTAGGTCTTGCTTCTTTTTAGAAAACAGAATGACCATTATTCAAGCAACTATAATGTCAGTCCTAGACTATGGTGACATTGTGTATATGCATGTAGCCCCTTCCACTCTGAAATCACTTTATGCAGTTTACCACAGTTCACTATGTTTTATAACTGGAGATGGGTTTAGAACTCATCACTGTAAACTATACCAAAATGTAGGATGGTCTTCCCTCTATGATTGGGCTTTTCTCCAAAAATCTTAATGTAGCCCCTTGTTTTAGTGTTACCATTTACTTTGAGAAGGTCACCAGGTCCCACTGTCTGAAAAATACTCAAAACGAATACACTTCTAGAGCTATTCTCTTCTGTGGGTATGGTGCTTTGGTGGTTGAAATTTCCACCCCATCCCAAAATGGACCACTTGGTCATCATCATGGATCACTCTTCTCCAAACATGCACAACTCAGCTTAACCTTATAAGGGCACACCTGGACAAGGAATTTAGCTTTCGCTGGGTTTTTTTTTTTTACCCAGGGAATGGGACATGGTCTGAGACTGGCATAGAAAAAAGAAGCATCAAACCCCAATGATGCCATGTACATTTCAAGTGTGGGAGTGAGAAGATTATTATATTGGAATGTTTTTCAACCAGTGGCACCTGGTGACAAAGGAAATGGTAACACTAAAATAAAGGTTAGAGGGAACAGATCAGGCAGTTTGCTGAGAGACCTGCCCCAATAGGCGGCATTGGACCATTAAACCACTCAATGGTCCAAAACATACAGCCAAACAAGGCATGAAAGGGTTAACAGAGAACAATATCAGCATTTTAGAATGGCCCAGCCAGACCTACAAGGCCAGAGTGATGGCAATCGTTTCTGCGTCAAAACCTGGATTGCTGCTAAAAAGGTGTGGTCTAGAATCATTGTGGAGACCTGGGGCCTCATTTATAAAGCGTTCTTACGCACAGATTTGATCATAGACCGTGCGTACGCTCAAATCCATGCCAACGCTCAGATTTATAAAAACCGTCTTTGACGTGGAAAAGTGCTTATCTCCACGTCAGGTTCAAACTTGACGTACGACCATTTCCTTGTGGTAATGCCGGGGTACTGCAAGTAATCTGAGGTCTAAGTGCGATGCATTTTCAAAATTCCAAGACCAACGATCTCATGTCTTTCTTTGCCATATGCATGATCAATATCAGAAGATTTTTAAAGACGTTTTTGGACGCAGCTTAATGTTTCATGGTTTGGCATAAAACTGCTAATGAGAACTATAGCCCACTTAAGAAAGTGAAAAAACGTATAGCTTACTTATTTCATAATATCTAAAAAACACCAAGACCTACGATGGAATGATTAAAACATTTTTACAGGTGATCTAGTTTATTTGGTGTTCTCACCAATCTAATATTGACCATAAAATGTCCAATTGCCCTCGTTTAGGAGAGGAAAAGTACATTTGTGCCAGGGATGTAGTGGTAAAATAAGAGGTGGGTGAATTCTGCGATCTCGGTGAGGTGGACTGCGCCATGCGGTATCGGATTTTTTAAAAAGGCATTCAGAACATGTTTGATAATGGTGGAGGTTAATGTACAGTATTGGGAATATATTTAGTATTGGATTATACAGTTTTGAATGTTAAAAGTGAATAAACTATTTTGAGAGGTGGATAAACTAAGAGGTGGGTAGGCCTAAACTCTATTTCTGAAATTGCAGAGGTGGATAAACTGCGTTTACTCGCGTTTAGCCTCCACTACATCCTAATTTGCGCTGATAGCATACGCCTATTCCCAGCTCCGTAACAGAAAGGTAATATTTGAATGTAAGCTATACAATGTAGGCTATAGATATTTTATATCATATACAGTATAGCCTACACAACCAAGGGACGGAAGTTATCCTCTGGCATCTTCATATTTAGTGTTGCGTCGGAGTTGCGCAAAGAGGTGCAGGCAGAGCGCGCACCTGTTTGCTTTTTTTGACTGGCAGTGCCCAAGATCCGATGACAATACGTGAGTTGGATAATGTAGGCTAAAATATAAAGGTGGGCTTAAAGCAAACAATAAAGGACAATGTTTAAGCCATTGGACATTGTTGAAAGAAAATGATAGCAAAGATGTGCAGAATGAATGAATAATGACCGGCGAACTAGGCTACTTTTTCAGCAAAAACATAGCCTATCCTAAAAGAAACGTTAAGCCTACATGACGTATCACGCTTAATTTAGTCCTCTGTTTTGTAGACTAAATCAGCATATTACCCTGGGTCATATTGGAAACGTACAGTAGCCTACTGTACCTAACGTACAGGATTATGCTGTAGGCCTAGGTCTTTCCTTCATAAGGTAGGCCTACCCAATTTTTTCTTTTTTTCTACAAAGTAGGCCTAAACATAGGCTACTAAATGTTGATTATTCACATTACTGCAAGCAAAAGGAATGAAAGCGAGCAGAGGACAATGGACATGGATGCATACGATCTCTTTCCAGAAAGCTTTGCTGGAAAAAACATAATTAGTTAAGCTATTCGAACTGACGCATATAGGCTAGTTAACATCAGATGGCAAAGGTTAGGCCTATACAATGTTTTCAATATATAATTTGACATAGGCTACAGCTTTTAGGCCATTGATTTCATTAAAACATATGCTAATGATATTGATGAGGGGGTGTTTACAAGGTGGAGACCTAAAACCATCCTGCTGCGCACAAGTTGACGTTCATTTGTGATTTATAATGGGCACATCTGGAAGGGTGGCGTACGCACGTTTTTTTGTGCGTACGTTCGTGTTCTCTGAATCACACGTACGATCATTTCAGAAATTATCTAAGATCAAATGAAGGATGGTTTCTACGCAACACTTTTATAAATGAGGCCCCTGGGTCCTCATGTACAAAGCTTGCGTACGCACAAAAATGCTGCGTACGCCATTTCTCACGCTCACGTCCGGATGTACGAAGACTGACTTGAACGTGAGAATGTGCGGTCCTCCACGCAAACTTCATGTCTGGCGTACGCAAATTTCTAATGTGTATCGTCAGTTGGCGACAGAGGCAATGCAGCGCAACAACATTATATGATCGCGAGTCTAGGCCTTTATTTGCACAGTATATTGTGAAACGTGGGTTATTAAAAATGATAACACTTCGAAAATATGCCTATGTTTCTAAATTTGGACATGCAACATGCGCAAATTCTACTAAGTTATGCAACAACCTATCTATGATGACTGTAGACTTATTAGAGGATAAGAATTAAAAGGGAATGTGAAACATAGCCTACACAGCCCCGATATTTGGTTACGCGATTGTTGATGACAGGTTATCAAACATTTCAGATTCTGAAGAGCTTTCCACAAAACCTGTGATAAATGGGGTCGGCTTCACTCATTTGCCCATGCCTTAACATTTGCCGAGTGTTTTCCCTTCATATCTCCGATAGTTTTCATTTTAAAAGAAATACATATGGGACAGGATCATGCATGTGAATAGAAAGGCTGACTAATAAGTGCGAATATAAGATATTTCCCTGATTGACTGCATGGCTACATTTGACTTTCCTTGAGTAAGCATTTGCATTATTGTCACACTTGTGTGCAAATATAGGGATATGATCCAGAAATCGTAATGTTGTGGCGAGGTGGCCTGGATCATCTGAGTTCATTCCATTCGGGTGCACGATGCGTGGTACTTGGACACGATTTATTTAATGATTTTTTAATAAATGCAGTTATGTTGTCATGGTCCAAATGCATTCAACCCAGTTATGCGAACCCTGTCACCTACTTGCAGACTGACCAATAATTCTGCCACGGTCTCAGCCTAGCCACTGCCACGCTCTGCCACTACTGTTTTTGTTTTGTTATTAATTACAGATGATAAAGACATTCTTGCAGATTCTTGCCATTTCGTCAGATAAGCACTTCTACCTCGCATTCGCTGGAAATAAACTTTTTTATTCATTTGATGATTTCAATTATTAAACTTTGCAAATTGCAACAGGTTTGAGTATGAATGGATTCACAGATGAGTTTTCATTGTTATTAATATTGCGGGATAGGCCATTTTGTCTTCGCAGAGGTCTGCGCTCTCGAATGTCCTTCTAGTTAGCATATTAAAATGAGTGTGACTGAGGGAGGAGAGAGGGTGGAGTGTAATGCTCGTGCATGTACGCTTAATTTCACGTTAATTGGGATGTACAAAGAAAAGCTGCGTGGAATGCTGCGTACGCACTGTTTCATACATCAGGATTTTTTTGTGCATATGCTACTTTTCAGGTTTGCGCGTACGCAATGTTTTAGTATGAAATCCACGCAAGTCTTTGTACATGAGGCCCCTGGAGAGGTTTGGTAGGTATAAGAACCATTTTGAGAGCTGTGAATGCAAATAAAGATGTTTCCATTGATTATTTAAAAAGGGTATGAATCATTTTGGACACGCTATTTTTCATAAAAAATGTAAAAAAGATGAAAATGCTTTTTTTTGGTTCCATATTTTTACCGCATTGTCTTACAACCTTGTCTGAAACTTGCTGTTCTAAATCTAATGAGCCCTTAGATACCCGAGATCATTCACAGATTTTCACTCTCCCTTTGTCCACAACTGACACAGTCAATGGTTGCCTCCAATTACATACTTTTATTTCATGTCTCTAAGAATGTGTTAGCAGTTGTGGGTGTGCAGTGTTACTACCCAAGAGAGACATATTCCCGTGAGCTGGAGATTTTTCATGGTTCGGATTTGCAGCCTGAGCCCTTATGAGTTTTTAATGTGTTTGTTTACTGCCTGGCCTTCCTTAGCTATAGAAATCCG
Organism: Alosa sapidissima; assembly: GCF_018492685.1. NCBI lineage: Eukaryota > Metazoa > Chordata > Actinopteri > Clupeiformes > Clupeidae > Alosa > Alosa sapidissima. Next base: position 2,697,818 of record NC_055959.1, on the reverse strand, counting down.
CTGCCCAGGAAATTCCTACAGCTTAGCTCTTTGTTATTGGGCAATATTTCCACTTTGGTTCTCCTCTGCCGTGGCCCCCAGATGAATGATGTAGGGGATTCTCCCTCTATGTTTTTTCTTAGTGGGTGAAAAGATAGAAGAGAGAGACAGACAGAGAGGAGGTGGGAATGTTGCGAGTGATACAGACGGAAGGGAGCTATGGGGTGGGTTATTGTTTTTACTCTGTTTGTCTTTACGCAAAGCTTCCTTACAGTACAGCAATCCTATCAATACGTGCGCTTGGTGGGAGTTTAATCAATTCTCTCAGCCCTGTTAGCACTTTGTTAATTGAGCTATAAGTACACAGCATGGTGTGTTGCCCATTGCAGTGATGGAATAAGAGGAGAGGGAACCAAAAATAGCACAAATTGGCATTGACTGAAGAGAGTGGTGTCTATCACTGGGGTAAAGTCGTATTTGATTACCAGACTTTTGAATGGGTTTCTGAAATGAACAAGGGATGCGCCTCAGAAACAAAAGAAATTGGTTTCCCCAAGAGAGGCATATCAAGCACAATCACATTAGAGTACAATGGCCATAATCAAGCCCCTACTAACTCAATATTAACTTATTAAATATTCAATATCAGATCTGAAGACATTATAGCTGGCTTCAGAATCTCAGTGTGTGATGATCAAACTACTCTCATCTTCTTACTAAAGACAGCCATTTGTGAAAATGAGTTAGGCTAAATAAATTATAATTACATTTGCATTTTAATCATTAATGCAGTGGAAGCAAAGGCTAAATGAAGTTCTGCTGAAGATGTAGGAAAGATCAGTTGTAGATTTGTGTCACACCATGTCCTGACATGGTGTAAAAAGACATACAGTAGCTTATTATATATAATACACAGACACACCCCACCCTTTACACACACACACACACACACACACACACACACACAGACACACCCATTTATATGCACAAACTCACAGTGAGAGCTTTGGCCTTTCACTCCTTTCATCGTGCATGCTAGTTCAGACAGTTACTAAATGTCCAATCAAAGCCAGCAATCAATCCCTCCAGTTAGCTGGGATGCCTGGGCCTGGCATGGGGTGATGCTGGAGGAGCCTCAGACACATCACAGGGACGAGGCCTCTAAATGAATAACACGCAACTTTGATTATATTAGCCCCATGTGTCCAGCCATGTGTCCGTGGGTGAGGGGTAGGGAGAGAGAGAGAGAGAGAGACGGCGCTCTGTCGCCATGGCAACGCAACGCATCGTTTCAGGGCGGGTTTGGTGGAGGATGGTGAATGGTGGGGGGTTGCGGCGGTAGCCGGATAGTGTGTCTGGTTTTGTGTGTGTGTGTGTGTTAATGTGCATCTGTGTGGCAAAGTATCACCTGTTATCTGGGGCCTACTCAACAGCGTTAGAACCCCCCTTTTCCCAGTGTGTGAAATAGAATTTCACTCCTCTCCCCTTTGTACTATGAAACAGGAACAGAGATACAGAGGTGTGTGTGTGATGTGGTGCGGTGTGATTTGGTGACGATGTCTTTGCCAGCTTGTGGTGGGAATGATGAGGGGATGCTATTTCCTCTCATTTGAAGTGGCGGGGAGAGCATGAGTCAGCCCGGCTCAGTGGGTTTCAGTCAGATCTGGTGTCCGCTCTGCTCTCCGCTCTCGGGGACATGAAAGACCGCGCAGCCTGCTCCGCCTGCTCCCGCTCACCTCTCAAGTGCAGGAAGACAGCGCAGGCATCACGAGCAGCAGCGCTCCAGTGCTCTGGCAGATACGCCTCAGATGACTCCTGTGTTCAGAAGGACAAACGTTAATGGCAGTCACATTTCCTCGATGCTTTTTCCTCCCTCTCTCCTCTCTCTCTTTCTCTCTCTCTCTCTCTCTCTCTCTCTCTCTCTCTTTCCCTTTTCCATTTCTTCTCTGTGGTGTAAGTAGGTGAGAGAGAAAGAGAGTGTGTGTATCTGTGTGTTTGTGTGTGTGTGTGTGGGTGTGTGTGTGTGTGTCTTAGATGTAAGAAACTCTACATTTGCATGTATGAGTCTGTATGGCAGAAAGAAAGAGTGAGTGAGAGAGAGAGGGATGAAGAGAGCAGATGACATAAGTGAGAGAATAAAGCCTGACTGGCGTAGTGCGGTAAGGCTGGAGGTCTGCGTCTCTGACGGTGGGAGCCGTAGGACGAGGAAAGAAGAGTAATTACGGGCTCTCACGCTGGCCAGAACATCAGAAGGAAGTAATTTGTTGCTCTATATTTAATCAGCTCTGATAACCAGCCCAAGTGCGCCTGCCAGTGCCAAGACAGACAGGGAGGAGATGCAGGAACACCATTTCCTCCAAAGCACATTAGTTTTTAATACATACACACATGCACACACACACACACACACACACACAGACATTCACACATGCACAAGCACGCACACACACACACACACACGGACATGCACACACACACACACACACTCACACATGCACAGACACACACACACATGGACATGCAAACTCACACACACACACACATGCACAGACACAGGCTATTTCCTATTTATTGCTGTTCATGTAATCATAATAATAATGGTAATCACAATCTCTCTCCCCACACTCTATTTTATCCATTCAACCCCACACGTCACGTTGATGTTTGCTTTCATTTTTATTTTTATTTTTTCCCTTTGTTTTCTGCTCCTCTTCTATCTGTGGTCTGGCGTCTGATTTGTTTTGGTTTGCCTCCTATTTGATTGTTTTTATTTTTCTTTCCTTCTCAAACTTTTTTTATTTTCATCTCGACTCATGACTCATTTGCGCCATCCCTCTCTCAGAGTCCAAGTAGAGTTCTATGTGAACGAGAACACTTTCAAGGAGCGTCTCAAGCTGTTCTTCATCAAAAACCAAAGATCCAGTGAGTTTATGTTTGTGTCTGTGTCTGTGTGTGGTATTTGTGAGTGTTGTGGCTGTCTGTGTGTGTGTCTGTGTTTGAGTGTGTCTGTGTTTCTTGTTTTGAGTCAGGCGTGGGTTGCTCTTGTTCTTGTCACCTCTTGATGTTGCGTAGCTGTTTTTTGCTGTTGTTGTTCATTCCCTCTTGCTGGTCATTTCGTCTGGTGCCTTGTGGGGGATGTTGTCCAAATGACGGACAGAGTTTCCCTCCTTGTTTTGATTTGATCTGCTACAGATGTGATATGTGGGGCCGCCTCGTGATCATCCATTCCTGTGCATCCCGTGCTAGTTCAGTCTCAGATCAGTCTGGTGTGAATGTATTGTTCCCATTGCCTGACGTGTATAACGTGTATAAGGTTTTCCCTGAAGTTCTTCCCTTCTCTCTCTGCTCTCTTTCTCTCTCTCTCTCTCCCTCTCCCTCTCCCTCTCTCTCCTTAACTGTGCTGCAGGTTTAAGGGTCCGGCTCTTCAACTTCTTCCTCAAGGTGCTGAGCTGCCTGCTGTACATCCTGCGAGTCCTACTGGACGACCCGCGGGAGGAGACGGAGGAACGGTGAGGGGCAGGGGAGGCAGGGTGGAAGGGTGGGTGGAGGGCAGGGGAGGGGCAGGGTGGAGGGCAGGGGAGGGAAGACGAAGGGGGGCTTGAACGCAGAGCAAGACACAGACAGGTGAAAATATACGCTGCAAGCTTTGTCAAGAGATAATGATGAGATACAGAGATATGAGCCCATTATGACAAGATTATGACACTTGAGGTCTGGAACAGGAATAGGACTTTGGGCCACCCAAGGAAAAGCAGGATGCTGACTACTCTCTGAGCACAGATTACACTGCGTCAGCTGGGTAAAATGGTGACTGCTGCCAAGCCTGCCAAATCAAAAGCAAAGCAAAACAGGCCTATTCTTAGGTCAAATGTATTCTCAGGTCAAAAATAGTTCCTCCAAGGATCAAGGTTCAAGGTTTTTCACATAGACCAGAAATTGGATCTGACCATTTACAATTAGCGACCTGGTTTGTTTCTTGCTTTTGAATAAGTGCCTTGTTACATAAAACATAAATTGTACAAACCAAACCGCTGGTTTGCCACCCTTCTGACTCTCTCTCTCTCTCTCTCTCTCTCTCTGTGTGTGTGTCTGTGTGTCTGTGTGTGTGTGTGTGTGTCTGTGTGTGTGTGTGTGTGTGTGTGTGTGTGTGTATACATATGTCTGTCTGTGTCTCTTGTCTCCATAGAACTGGCTTTCTCAAACAGAATGCCTCATCACACAACCGGAGCCAGTTTGACTGGTGAGTCCCGCTGACTCTTTATTATCTGCATCAGAGAGGACGCTTCCTCTGTGGTCCTTTTAGAGCAGCCCACGGTGCATTATGATACATTTCCACTAGTGGCTTGTGTGTTCCCTTGAGTCAACCCCATAATCCTGGTGTGGTCAGCACCTTGTTCCAGCTGCTCATCGGCACAGGAACATAGGAACACAAGAACACAGAAACACATAAATATAGCAACACAAGAACACAGAAACACAAACACAGGAACACAAAAACACAGAAGTATAGCAACACAGGAACAACCTGATGGGGTTCTCTTCTAACAAGCCAAATCAATAACTCTTGGAATCCTTTACCAGCGAGGATCAGCGTCGCTCAGACACTTCATTTAGCTAGCATACGCTCCTGCCTCCTGTGCTGCTCTACATAGCCATCTGAGACAGGAAGCCACTCATCGTTAACTGAGACGCTGGGCTCTTTTAACGAAGTGGGCTTTATTTACCCCGACAGCCAGGTCAAGGGATGTCATCAGTTAGCATGGGATTCCCTCTATGCCTATGGAGCCATTGATTTATTGGCAGCTGGGAACAAACTTTAAACAACTCAATGAGATTATAGAAGACAAAGAGGGAGGAGAGGAGAGATAGAGGCTAGTAAAATCATATACTGTAGGCCTGTGTGCCTGCAACAGTCCAGAGAGACGAGATCAAAAACCTGGCTAGTGTGCAGAGAGCACCTGGGGAGGGGGTCAGCTTTGAACATTATCCCTTGATGGTCACTGTTTTCATTGTGCTTTCACTGTTTTCATGGTTCACCTGCACCGGCACACTAGAAAGCCCATTTGAAATGTGCTGTGAGGGAATGATTCTTTACAGATACACAACACTAGACCATCACACTGAGTGTATAGCATGCTTCTTTTACAGAGCAATTTATTTCAGTTGCCGTGTTTTTGTGACACATTACTGGTGTTGGTCAGTTGTTTGCTTGTAAGTGTTTGCTCTTGAGAGCTTGCGACCCTCATGCATATTCAAGTGGCGATAAGCTGTGTGGCTCTCTCATGCCGAGGCTTTCTGCCCCTTTGTGTCTGTGCTCGCAGGTCTCTCATCATCTGGGTGAACAGACCACTGCCCCTCTGGGCTCTGCAGGTCAGATTCAGCCGCTCGCTCTCCTCTCTCAAGCTTTGATTCCTCTCTTTTCGCCCGAGACCATATCCCTCTTTTACTGTGCTTTACTGTTTCTCTCTCTCTCTCTCTCTCTCTCTCTCTCTCTATATATATATATATATATATATATATATATATATATATATATATATATATATATATATATATATCTCCCCCACTGCTTATTTCACTGTCTCTCTATTAGTGTATATTGATCTGTGCAACTGTCTGGGAGTGGAGGGCTTTGTGAGGCTGTGATTTTTATTTTGATCCGCTTACCTTACCTTTCTCTCCGTATCTCTGTAGCTTCTCTCTCTCTCTCTTTCTTTCTCTCAGTCCACCTATGTTCACATTTTCTCTCCCTCTATATATCCACTCCTCTGTCATGTCTCCTGTTTTGTCTGACTGCTCTCCTCTTCCTCATCCTCCTCCTCAGGTGCTGGTGGCCTTCATCAGTTTCTCAGAGACTATGTTGCTGGTGTATCTCAGCTACAAGGTGAGCACGCGCGCACCTACGCCACCGAGAATTCTCCCACTGCACCACTGCCCCCCCCTATGGTAGAGGTAGAGCTAATGTTATGAGATTGTTAAAATACGGGATATTTACGGGAAAATATTAAAACGGGAAGACAGCGGGAAAAAAGTTAAAATACGTGAGAAAGCTGGAAAAGACGTGAGGGTTGACAGCTATGGCCCCCAGGCGTGCTCCCTCTCGAACTCCGCTCTGCTCCACTCGCCCGTGCCGCGCCTGCTCCCGCTCCTCGCCACCGCCATTCAGACAGCCGCTTTACTGTTTTCCCCCCACCCACTTACCCCCACCTCTTATTGATTAAGAACACTGCTGTCAATTAACCACAGAGAGTGTGTTTGTGTGTGTGTGTGTGTGTGTGTGTGGGCTGGAATGGGGTTGGGGGAAAGTGGTAAGGTTATCCCAGAGACAGGAGCCGAGCTTAAACCTCATTGATTCACGCAGAAATTTCTCCTCTCTCCCACACACGCATGGAAGCAGGTCACCTATAACCTACAGACCAACATTCGCCACACAAAAGAGTCGCTAAGCAGATGCTGTGTCATTCGATCACAATTGGGCCACCCAAGGTCGGCATGAAAGAAGGGAGCCTTGAAGTCCCCACAACAGCCTTGAACGGTCATTTCTTCCTGAAGGTATGGAAATTGAGCTAGCCTGACCTTTAACCTTTTGTATGTGTGTGTGTGTGGTTTCCAGGGCAACCTTTGGGAACAAGTGTTACGCATCCCTTTCATTCTGGAAATGATAAGCGCCGTCCCCTTTGTAATCACTGTGAGTAAATCAGACAGCCGATGATTCACATTCACACAATCAATTCACTTTTGGAAAAATTGACCATGAATGCAGCCTTTGCACTGGTCGACACCACAATGTGATGTACCACAGTGTGTTTGAGACAGTGATCATTTGCGATGATGTTTTTGTGTGTGTGTGTGTTGTTTTCCCCTCATGTCTATTGCCAGGTGATTTTGCCCTCCCTCAGAAACCTGTTCATCCCGGTGTTTCTGAACTGCTGGCTGGCCAAGCACGCCCTGGAGAACATGATTGTGAGCGCTGCCATCTGTTTCGCACACAGCTGTTTCCTGCCTCTGTTTGCCTGTTTGCCAGGCCACACACTAGCTGGCTTTATCTATAACAGCCATGTGTGGCAATGTGTGCTGTTTGTCAACATGTGCAGCCAATCTGTTTGAGATTGATTCTCAGGTTAATGGTCCCCTTGAAGCCCCTGTAACCGATGGTAGCAGATTTTGCTAATTTGCTAATTGCTGCTAACCCCTTCTTTAAAGCAACACTAAAGCACTTTTCCTCTGTCGCGCGCACTCTATTTGTTTGTCTACCACCGGCTTTGCAAATAACGATGTCCACAGACACGGTATGTTGCATGATTTAATGAAAGTATGATGTATTGCGACATTAGATGCAAGTCAAATTTGTAGTTTCTTATGTCTCATTCTATCGAACTACAGATCCGCTACCCGATCTGGCAAACTTACATAGTGCGGTTATAGCCGATAGAGGTCCGCGAAGCGAATGCAGAAGTGCCGTTCACCCTGTTACGAGTAGTTGAACCACTGAAACGATTTTGGAAACATTATATTAAGGTACAAAAAACTCTTTGGTGTTGCTTTAATGCCCTGTGATAATAAAAAAAGTAATATCTTGGCAGAGATGCTGTCCTTTATGTATGTTGTTTCCTGGTTGGTTCATTCATTTGGACTGTTAAACAATATTTGCATATACTGTATAAAATATATATACAGTCATTGGATATATTTGGAGTTTTAATTCAGTTAGTTAGTTAGTTAGTTAGTTATTGAGATCAGGCACAGTTAGCTTAATTATTCTACAAAGCTTCTTTCTTAAATGCAGGTTGTTGTTGTTATTGTTGTTTTTGTTGTTATCTACAGTTTAGCTCCAATAGATTTGTTATTTCTCTACAAATTATTTAGTTCTTTAAATCAAACTATATTCATTCAGTGTTACCAGTTTACAGAATCATACAAACATATAAACACACATGCAAACAGTACACAAATGCAGGCTATACTATGTATGAACAGCTATCCCTTTGCTAAACAGAGTGCTCTGGGCTGTGTGACATTGCTGACCTCTGATGAGCCCTGTGTGTGCCTTTTTTCAGAACGACCTGCACCGAGCCATCCAGCGCACACACTCGGCCATGTTCAACCAGGTCCTCATCCTCATCTCCACGCTGGTGTGCCTCATGTTTACCTGGTGCGTCCCGCAGGCAGACAGGGATGTGAAGTGCACAGACCATGTGAAATATTTATATCGGAGGATTTTAATATTGGAGGACCAAACTCAGTTAGATAGGAAAGTGTGGAGTGTGTGAATGATTTGTCTAGTGTGCACTACCTTACAACATACTCAAAAGTATAATGTCCTTTTAAATCCTAAACCTCATTGCTACATCATCTGCCTGGGGTTATGGTTGGGCCAAGGGATGTGCATGTAGTAATATATATTTATTTGATAAGTACATCACAATCTGTGTTATCTAAAATCTGTGGTAATGTAAGGGACATTGGTGTGGTATCATGCTGAGTGTGTTCGGTAAGGTTTCGTTAGAAGGCTAGGTAAGACTAGGTAAGTACATATGAAAGAAAGGGGATGTGAGGGTACTGGCTAACCCGGGTATCTTTGGGAGTGACTGCTGATGTGTGAAAACACTGCACTGAGCAGCTATTGTTTCCAAAGTGACGTGTTGTTTGCGTTTGGAGATCAGCGATTCCTACTGAAGTTACCTGGGGTTACCAGGAAGTTACCAAGACAGTAACCTTGCTTGGCAGTGCACTGCTATGACGTGTGTTACTGTGGTGACACAGAGGCTAGTGAGCTGCAGAGCTTTGTGTGGTAAACCCCATGAAACAAAGCACATTGGAAAGCAGCTGGGAGCAGAAAGGGTGACCTTTCCACCATTGACAGAATGTTGATTCAGCAGACCCTTCAACTCTGAGCAAACAGAGAGGCACATGCACACGCATGCACACACACACACACGCACGCACGCATATGCATACACACACACACGCATGCATACACACACACACACACATGCACACATACACATACACGCACATACACACACGTACGCATATGCATACACACACACACGCACGTTTAAGCATACACACACACACACACACGCATGCATACACACACACACACACACACACACACACACACACACGCACATACACACGCACATACACACACACACACACACACATAGTATATACATATTCAAAATGTAAAATGCCATGTACACACTTCTTTAAAACCTGCATAAATGGGGCATACATGAGAGGTTTCAAACTGAGGCTTACACTTTTCTCTCATTCTCTGTAATTATGTTTTCCTCCTCTCTTTTCACTCTCTCTGTCTCCCTCCCCACTCTCTCTCTCTACTCCTTCTTTCTTTCTCTGCCTCTCTCTCCTTGTACCTCCTCTCTTTCTCCTTTTTTGTTCCCTCTCCTCCCTCTCTCTCTCTCTCTGTCTCTCAGTATCTGTGGTATCCAGCACCTGGAGCGTGCGGGGAACAACCTGACGCTCTTCGACTCGCTCTACTTCTGTGTGGTCACCTTCTCCACCGTTGGCTTTGGCGATGTTACACCACAGATCTGGCCCTCCCAGCTGCTGGTGGTCATCATGATCTGTGTGGCCCTCATCGTCCTGCCCATACAGGTGGGTCACACACCTGATCATACCTGACCACGCCTGTTACACCGCATTATGTAACAGCACTGCAATATATAATAACTTGGCAAAATATTCACTTCATTTTGTAACAATTCCCGCATTTTGTAATAAATAAATAAATAATAATATGCAGCATTTTATAATAAACTGCCTGATCTGAATGGCCCCTCATCGTCCTGCCCATACAGGTGGGTCATACCTGACCACGCAGGCCATGGCGGTCCTCTTACACCGCATTATGTAACAGCAATGTATTATGTTATCATTTTACAAAATGTTCACTTCATTATGGAATAATTCCCACATTTTGTAAAAAGCTGCCTGAACGCAATATGTAATAAATTTCCCCGCATTTTGTAATCAATTATTGCAGGAGACTCATCTCACCTGCGTTAGAGAAGGCACTATGGACTGGACACGCACTAAACTGGACTTGACTGGACTGGGCATATGGCACTAGAGCAGATACTGAAATATGAGTCATTCTGGGTCGGATTTTGCAACATTGGTTGTCCGCTAGTTAGAGTGAGATACTCCACGCATCATCCAGTTGAAATTGCACAGTCAGGTGCTTCACAGTTTTAGAACGGTAGACTATTAAAACAAAGAAAACAGACCTGAGCACACTGATTAAACTTGCAGTCTTTACTTAGTTAGGCTTTATTTACAAGAAGTGCACATCTCTTTGTCTATTCGACTCTGACAAAGACACAGTGGTGTCAGAACTTTAGTGGTTTTTGCTTGCACTAAGTTAAGACTGCAAAATCAGTGTCCTCCGGTCTAACACAGGTGAGATGAGTCCCCACTTCCTTTTTCTTTGTTTTACTGGTCGTAAGCTGTCAGTTGAGCACTGATGATAGCAGCACACTGAAACACTGTCTACTCCTGAGTCTGAAGTCTCAAGATTTGTTTTATTTAGTGTGAGGAACAACAAAGGTTTACCTCTCAGTTACTAAAAACAGGAATGTTGAGGCATCTTAATGTGCCTTAAATAGAAGGAAGGTTCTTTTTTGGAAACATAGGCAGAGCTAAGCAGGAGTTGTTGTAACTCCTATTTGACTTGGCTGCCAGTTCCCCAGTCTTTTTGCACCCCCTCCTCCTCATATGGGTTGTTTCCCAGAATGCATTTGTTGTGCTGCATTCACAAATGCTCTATTGATATGCCATCATTTTTTCCCTTGGTTTATTTATTGTTATTTAGGCTTAATCAGACAACCACAGCCACATGCTTTCCCCTCTAGTAGAAAAGCCAGTCCTGCCTCTGATAAAATAGCACATTCTTCAGGTGAACTACGCAGTACAATTCTATGTTTCTAATTTCCTGGTTTTAGACGGTGCTGCAGATAAGGTGAATTTATTCTGTGTAGTAACCAGCAGCTCGCTCCCACAAAGGCAGATTGTGCAAACCCTGAATGTCTCTTTATGACGGTTCAGACACTTAAAAAGGAGACGGTGTATAGAGCTTTGAAAGTACCCAGCTGTGGTGTTCTTCTTTGTCTCTCGACAAGCACTTAGAAAAGCAATGGAACTACCGTATGCTCTTGGTGTTGAGCACAGTGGCTATGGTGAGATGGGCCGTCTCACAATCTCAGGAGTATTGTGTTTGCATAAGGTACGCTTGCGTTGGATGGATCATCGAGTGGATGCTTCTACATGAGTGTTGACATGATGTGCTTTCCTGTGAAAGCTGTGATGGTTCTGACAGGGAAAAAAAACAGCAGGCTGAGGAGTTTCTTCCACTGGGAACTCCCAACAGATGGTGGACATGGAGCAAATCTGTCACATGCACACACACTGGACACAGAGATACCCCCTCATATGCTCACTGACACACACACTCACACACACACTCACACACACACACACACACACACAAACACACACACACACACACCTCCCTGTAGGGCTTGACGCCAACTTGTGATGGTAGTGAACTGCTCTTATGTGACGCCCCTGTCGAATACACTGGGCGGGTGGACTGTGAGTGTGTGTGTGTCTGTTTGTGTGTGTGTGTCTCAGTGTGTGTTTGTGTGTATCACATTGAATAGTAAATGCCAGGCAAACTGGTGATGTGGTCCTCCCCACCCTTTCTGTCTCTTTTTTCTCTCTCTCCTTGTCTCCCTCTCTATCTCTCGCTTTCATCCATAAATACTCTCTGACATTTAGTCCCCCCCCCCCAAAACACACACACACACACACACACACACACACACACTCACACTACATTTCAGAGCAGTGGGGGGAACCCTGTGTGTTCCGCTACGCCCCGGGGGAACCGCGCACACCAGGGTCCAGGCAAACCCCACTCCACTCTTCTCCTCTCTCTGTTTTCCTCTCCTCCTTCCTTCTCGCCTCTCTTCCACCATCCTCACCTCTTCATCCCTCTATCTTCTCTCCCTTTTTCCTCCCTCCTTTTCCTCCCATCTCTCTTCCTCTCATCTTTTCAGTTGTCTTCTCCCCTCTTTTTCCATCCATTCTCTCCTTTCACCAATCCTTCCTCCTCTCCCTCCTTCCTTCTCTCCTCTCACCATTCCCCTTCTCCCCCTCTTCTCTCCTCCTCTCATACAATCAACTGGTGGCTGTCCCCAGAGGAGACTCTGTAGGCAGTGACTGACACCTCCACTGTGTCCCACCGTATCAGATAATCACAGGAAAACTCCAACGGGACCACACTCCACACACACTCAATTCCCAACGCAGCTTGCCATTCTGGCCTGTCAGTCAAACACGCCACAGCTCAGCACATCGAGCACTGTGAAAATTGTGAGCCTCGATGTCCCCCGTTTCCATCTTGTCATCGTTCGCCATTATTCCCCTGAAGCACACAGTAGGTTCGTAGCTCGGTGAACTCGCACTCACATTCACTTTGTGGATGTCCTCTGCTTCCCGACTGAGAATGTAATTAAGCTCACTGAAGTCATATAACAATTTGCCGTCGCCGCAGCAACCTCATCACCATGCTCAATAGAGGATGTCAGCGGCGATCACAAAATTACACCTTTCTTTAACTCAGCCATTTAATGAATTCTGCTCAGTGATCCTGGCCAGGGTGTCACTTTTTGCAAAGATGGCGGACATTGCTGTGTGCGGTTGGACTTAGTGCCGCTCCATTAAATTCCATTTGGAGGTCCGTCTGTAAGTCTGAGCCGTTTGTGTGTGTGTGTGTGTGTATGTGTATGTGTGTGTGTGTGTGTGTGTGCAGTTTGAGCAGTTGGCCTTCCTGTGGATGGAGCGGCAGAAGTCGGGGGGGAACTACAGCCGCTACCGTGCGCAGACGGAGAAGCATGTGGTGCTCTGTGTCAGCTGCCTGAAGATAGACCTCCTCATGGACTTCCTCAACGAGTTCTTCGCCCACCCCAGACTTCAGGTCTGTTTCCCAGGCCTCGCCTCGCCAGGCCTGACCAGGCCTATGCCAAGTGTGACAAAGTGCAGGGACGTGCACAGGGGGGTTGCTCAGGTTGCCCGGGCAACTGCCCATATGCCCTTCTTGACTCATGTTGCCCTTCCAATAGGGAAAATAAATAAATAAATCGTACAATGGATGCAGAATTTCACGTAGGTCTAGATAAAAAAAAATCGCGAAGCCTCATTCACTTCCATTCGGGCACTGAAAGTGAAAGTCAGTAGGGGAAGGGTAAACTCTGTTTACGTGGCTGCAGCGCTGCACGCGACCGACACCTGAGCTGAGCCTGCATAAGCGGCCCTAGAAGGAGATTGTCGCGGTTGTCGTATGAGACGACTCAACGTTGTCGGAAAAGGTGAGTTTGTGATGTATAACAAACGAACGATCATCGCCATCAAGTTTTATGAAATTAATTAAAATCTTCATAAATCCAGGCTGAGTTTGCCACGTTTAGCCTAAATAATCAGACAGATAAGCCATAAGGACATAGCCCATAGGTTCTCAAAGTGCGGCCCGGGGGCCAATGGCGGCCCGCAATAACATCTGTAAAACTGTACAACTGTACTGTGTGCTTTGAAAAGTATGAATCTCCGTTTAGTGGTGTTTAGTGGCCGTCAGGTTTTCCTGTGGTGCTTTGGTAGCTGGAATTGGCCCTGAATAAGGCCTATGCTGATAAGAAGCAAGGCACACTGAGACTGTTCTAAATAATTTTGTACTTGAAATGGACTGCAACCAGAAAAGTTATATCTCAAAGAAATAGAGGGTAGAGAACCCCAGGGATTGTGTGTGCATTGCAACTTTTCTTAAGATTTTCACAAGTTTTGCCAGGTTTAGCCTCAGTTATGAATTAAAATGTGTTTAATGCAATAAATATAAACTGTAGAGATGCAATCTGGTCATTAAAATGATTACAAATGGGATTTTTTCCAGTTTATTTTTTTTTCTTTTTCTCCCCCCGCCCCTTTGGTGGCCCTCAGTTAATGTTGGGTTTCTGAATTGGCCCTCATCAATCAAAGCTTTGAGAACCCCTGACATAGCCTATAGGCTACTATTTTTTTGGTAGGCATTAGGCTAACTAAGCTACATGTCTGCTGATAGTTAGTTTCTCACATTTCGTTTTAGCAAAAAGAATGAATGATGGAAGTAGGCCTAATGCATCACATTAATTATTTTATTCAAAATGGTTAAATGCCTAAATATCACTAGTATTTTGGGTATTGTTTGAAGCCAAGATGCCCACTGAAAAGAGTCAGATTCAGGAGAGGGAGAGACAATTCAGGGAGGCAGCAATCACTGCAGGGTTGGCTGCGAAAAAGCCAACCAGCAGGTGAGACAGAGACTTTGCACTGTGATAAAGATGACATGACACTGTGTAGACGAGTTGATTAATTAATCAGACTCATATTTTAGCCTAGCCTACTAATGGTAATGTTTCATAATTACATTACATTTAAGATGAGGAGCAGTCATAAGCCTCCAGACTACTGTATGTGAGGAAAATGTGGACCAGAAGGAGGCACAGAGGACAGGAAGGCCTAAGTGATGATCACGAGATGAGATGAGATGAGCTGCATGCTAAATAATTGTAATCTAAAAAAGCATAGGCTATTTTAAAGGTCATTTCAAAGATCTTGCCTGAGCAGAACATAAATACCACTAGTGGGCATGAAAATAATAATGATAAGTTAAGGTGATTGAGTGCTGTGTTATTCTCTGTCCTACATATAGCCCGTGAGTTTTTATTTTGGGGGGGGGTGCCCTTTTTTCAGGTCAGAGCAACTGCCCCTCAAAATTCCTGTGCACGTCCCTGACAAAGTGTGCGCGTGTCTGTGCGTGTGCGTGCGTGTGTGTTTGAGTGTGTATGCCTTTAGGCATGTGTTCCTGTGCTTTTGTGCATGTCCATGGCTCTCTGCATAAAATGTTAAAATAAATATTGATGTGTGTATGCATGCATGTAGTATTCATGAGACATTTGGGTATGGTATATGCACATGTGTGTGTTTGTGTTTCACAGGAAGCAGGAAGTGTGTGTGTTTCAATGTTTCCCCTAAAAAGTTGGAACCAAAGATCCTTGATTACTCCGCTTTAACCCTCTCTGCTGGAACGGTAGTGAGATCACAGAAGCTATGATATGAATCAGTCATGCTTATGAGTGTTAGTGTTTATCTTAACAAGTGTGTGTAATAGTGTGTCTGAAATGACAAAATGATTGTGTAAGCACGCTGTGTCACTATCACTGCTTTTATGAGCTTGTAAAAGCGTGTGTGTGTTTTATGAATGTGTGTATTTCTTTTTCAACCCATGTGGCTTGGGCTTGAGGCTGTGGTGAATACCGAATACAAAAGTGCTCAAGTGTGCACAGCCAGCACATGACATGTCTGTATGAGTGTTATATGTGTTTGTGCTCGTGCCTGTGCAGCCCTGTCGTCTTATCGTACTGGTCTGGAAGAATAGATACAGATCCTACAGGGGGGAGGGGAGCATAAGATTGTCAATATTATAACTATTACTCTCTGGTATTTTTTCTTTTTTAACTAAATTAGGAGACATGTACTGTATATTGTGATGTTTTGACATGTATATTCATGTTCAAATCTTAACTGAGATCAGGGCACTCCGCACTCTGTGTGTGTATGTGTGTGCGTGTTTGTGTGTTTAATGTACATGTGTGTGTGTGTGTGTGTGTGAGAGAGGGAGAGAGAGGAAGAGAGGGATGTGTGTGTGAGAGAGAGGGAGAGGGGAGAGAGAAAGTGTGTGTGTGTAAGAGAGAGGGAGAGAGAGAAAGTGTGTGTGTGTGTGTGTGTGTTTTCATGTGTGTAATGTTCATGTGTGTTTGTATGTATTACTGTAAGTGTTTTGATCTGAATGTCTGGCTGTGGACAGGACTACTACGTGGTGATCCTGTGTCCGGCTGAGATGGACGTGCAGGTGCGGCGGGTGCTACACATTCCCCTGTGGGCCCAGCGGGTCATCTACCTCCAGGGCTCCGCGCTCAAAGACCAGGACTTGATGAGGGCCAAGTGAGTGATTGAGCCTGAACCCAAGCCAAGCCAACCCCCCTCCCCCACCACCCCCTGATCCCAGCCCGCCCGCCTACCCCCTGCCCCTGCCAGTTAAGTGCTCGGGGCCCTTGGCTCTGGAATCCTGGGGAGCCGTACATCACGGTGCCGGTCGAGAGCATCGCTCTCCAGCTAGCGTTTATGAGTCACGCACTTTTCAGAGAGGAGCGGAGAGCAGGCGGCGTGCAGCGCTGCTGTCGTCACGTAGCATTCAGCGGCGCCAGCCGCGTCCTAGTGTGGGTTTGATGGACACATTTGTCACTTTATTGTGCCAATTCCCTTTTGTTCACTGCCAGATTATAATTCTCTCTTTTTCTCTCTCTCTCTCTCGCTCTCTTTCTCTCTCTCTCACACTCACACACACTCACTCTCTCTCTCTCTCTTCTTCTCCCCTCTTTTTCTCTGACAATTTTCTGGCCCCTGCTCATTTCTCACATTGTCCCTGGCTGCCCCCACTTCCTGATTGGTGCCCCCGACCCCCACTCCCTCTTCTGGCTGGTCACAGGATGGACGACGCGGAGGCCTGTTTCATTCTCAGCAACCGATTTGAAGTGGATCGCTTCGCTGCCGTAGGTCTTATCACACACTTTTACCAACAGACTTCATTTGTTTCCCACCTGTGAGCCTCAGTTGTTATTGTTACATGATTCCTTTAGCATATCTTCCGTTTCTTTTTCTTTTCTTTTTTTTTGCAAATTTTTTTTTTTTTTCCTGTGCTGACTCTTTAACCTATTTTCTGCTGTCTTGTGTGTTGTTTTCTTTCATTATGTGTGTTGTTTTCTTTCATTATGCCTGTTGCTTTTTCCTTCTTTGAGAGGCTCAAATTGTTCCATGTTCAGTCCATTGATTTTTACGACAGCATCTGGCAGGCAACTGTAATTTAAGCCCTCTCTGCTGCATGCAGTGGAGGCAGGATGTGTAGAGGCAATTACTGAGATACTATGAATTTGACCTAATTATGTCTGTAATAGTGGGAAGATAATACTCTGTGTGTGTGTGTGTGTGTGTGTGTTTTATGTGTGTGTGTGAGTGTGATACTCTTCCTCTTTCTTCATCATTACTGTTCTCCGCACCCCCACCCCCACCCTCCTCTCTGGCTCAGGACCATCAGACCATTCTCAGGGCCTGGGCGGTGAAGGACTTTGCCCCAAACTGCCCTCTGTACGTGCAGATCCTCAAGCCAGAGAACAAGTTCCATGTGAAGTTTGCAGGTCAGCCACAGGCATGTTCCAATACGAAGCATATACTGTATATACTGTATATACACATAATGTAAGTAGGCATTGAGTGCCCAACTTTGTGACACCTCCAAATGCTAATTGAGAAAGTAATCAATTTTGAATTGAACCCAGAAGGTAGTTTTAGCTACTCTCTAAAATATCCTTTATATTTTAATAATGGTCTTCTCCTTAATGGTAATCCTCACAATACTCTGAAAGTCGCTTATAAAGTCATTTTGCCCATCAGTTGTTCTACCTTGTACACATACTAATGATCCACAATAAACAGTAATGAGGAAAGCAATAAACATTATGAATAAGAATGTAGCATTTAAATTGCCCATAATCCTGAGAAACAACTCACCAACATCACTCAACATTAGCATTGCTACCACTGCACAGGCTCATAGGGGTCTTCTACATCAGGGATTCCCAAACTGTTAGGTAATTAAACATGATGCCTGGAATGCGTCAATAGAATGTTACGTTTTTATGTGTCCGATGATTGGGGGTACGCGAGCCGAGTCAGAATGTAGGTGGTGGTATGTGGGGGGGAAAGTTTGGGAACTGCTGTTCTACATGCATGGCAGATTTCATGGGGGTTGGGGCGGGGGGTGACTCATACTCATACTTTTCAGTAAAGGTTACTTAAGTCAAGTCAACTTTATTTATATAGCGCATTTCATACACAGAGGTCATTCAATGTGCTTTACATATACACAAGCAAACCAGAATAGCTAATAAAAGCATTGAAGGGCAATTGTCAAAAATTAAAGAATAAAAAAAGACAATATAAAACACACAAGGTGTACATAAAAGGGCAATAGTTTAAAAGTGTTTAAGAAATAATAATTAAAACACATACAAATGGCAATAGTTTAAAAGTGTTTAAGAAGTCATAGTTAAAACACATAAAAAACAACATAGAATGACTAGTCAAGCAGGATTTGCTTCGTTGTGTGTGTGTGTGTGTGTGTGTGTGTGTGTGTGTGTGTGTGTGTGTGTGTGTGTGTGTGTGTGTGTGTGTGTGTTTGTGTGAGTGTGTGTGTACCCACCACTGTGCCCACACAACCAGTAGCCCGTCCCTCCCTCTATTTCCCTCTCTTTCACAGTTCCTCTGTGCTCTCCCTCTCCTCCCACGCAGTCGTGATGGACAGATTAAGTGCGCCAGTGCTACTGTGATCTGATGAATGCCAACACTCTTGGCTTTTGGAAAACAAAGACCCTCACTTTTACACAACAGCTCCTCCAAAAAAACAACACCCAGTCAAGTAGCACTGATGATGAGGAGAAGGAGGGTAGCTAACACTCTCATTCTCTCTCTGTCCATCCCTCTCTCCCTCCCTCTCTATCTCTCCCTCTCTCTGTCTGTCTGTCATACACATAGTTTATGTCTGTGTCTGTCTCTCTGTATGTGGTGATATTTATTGGCATGACAAATGGCATTGCCAAAGCATTTCTAATTAACAGGTAGTTAGACAAAAACATTGTGTGCGTGCGCGTGTGTGTGTGTGTGTGTGTGTGTGTCTCTCTCTCACTCTGTCTTCTTGTCAAACTCCGTTCATACACCGCCTGCCTGCGCCCAGCTGTGCTAGTCCCTGATTACCATTTCATTTTGTTCTTGTAGTCAAAGAAATCCACTCAAAACTCCTCCATGCCTCCCACATGCAGTCAGCTCTCACTAGCGCATCGACTCTCCCCTCCATCGCCGCCATAGCAGCGCGTGAGTGCAGCCACAGGTTCCTAATTGGTCTAGTGTGAAGTCTCGTAGGACAGACAGAACAGAGCCCCCCCCGACCCCCACACACGCACACATACAGATACAGATACACACACACACACACACAGATACAGATACACACACACATAGGCATACATTTACGGACACACTCACAGATACACACACACACACACACACACACAGGCATACATTTACGGAGACACTCACACATGTATACACACATAGACACAGACACACACGCATAGCCATACACATACAGACACACACACACACAGACATACTCACAATCCCGCCTGCCTGTGTCAATACAGATGTGCCGTCTGTAACAACCACCAATTTAATAAAAATCTGCACGTTTTAAACATAATAATCCTGCCAACGTAATAATTTCCCACCAACGTAATAACTTTTGCCTACTGCCAACATAATAAACCAATTTCCCACCAACGTAATAATTATTAATAATTGTTGGGCATTATTATTATTATCGCTGGAGTCCTTTGCCTTAGCCTCGTCCATTAATTCCGTGTATTGGGATGCCTCAGCAGCCGTTATACCTTACAACACCCAAAACTTGATTAATTATCGAAGTTTTGACATTAATGTAAGTTAGAAGGGTAAACTGTAAAATGTAATTTGTTGACTTTACTTTAAAAAAATTAGGAAACTGATTGCCTCAAAATTTCCAAGTAAAGTAGATCATTAATTTTAAGTTGTTAAAGCTGAAAATAACTGTGTTTAGACAACTTGTGTCATGGCAGAAAACTTGAGTACAGGTAACTCAAAATCATTCATAGTTTGACTATAAAATGTCAGTTCAGACAATTTCCATATCTGAGTTATGTTCAAAGCAGCACTCATTAAAACAACTTATACTACACTGTAAAAAATTAATCCTTACTGAAATTTAATCTTAAAATAGAACACATAGCTAAGTGGCAGTGACACTAAAGCCAGTGACACTATTATTTGTTGGTGCCACAAACCATCAAGTAGATGACCATCCGCAACACCTTAATCCTGTGCATAGGGCTAAAATTATTGATTATGCTGGAGGCAGGAACAGATTTAGTAGTGCACTGTTGACATTGTGAATATAAACTTACTTTTTGCAACTATTAGTCCAGTTGCGACAGCTTTTAAATGCGTAGTAAACCTGTGAAGTCTAAGAATCTTCACCTGTCATGGCCTACTGGTTAGGGCATTGGGCTTGTAACCGAAGGGTTGACAGTTCGATCCCCGACCAGTATGAACGGCTGAAGTGCCCTTGAGCAAGACACCTAACCCCTCACTGCTCCCTGAGCGCCGCTGTAGCAAGGCAGCTCACTGCTCCAGGTTAGTGTGTGCTTCACCTCACTGTGTGTTCACTGTGTGCTCTGTGTGTTCACTAATTCACGGATGGGATAACTGCAGAGACCAAATTCCTTGTATACGCAAGTATACTTGGCCTAGAAACCTGATCTACTAATAAGGTGAACTAAATCAACTCCATCCCAGGAGAAAGTACACAGACACATAATGTAAGTAGGCATTGAGTGCCCAACTTTGTGACACCTCCAAATGCTAATTGAGAAAGTAATCAATTTTGAATTGAACCCAGAAGGTAGTTTTAGCTACTCTCTAAAATATCCTTTATATTTTAATAATGGTCTTCTCCTTAATGGTAATCCTCACGATACTCTGAAAGTCGCTTATAAAGTCATTTTGCCCATCAGTTGTTCTACCTTGTACACATACTAATGATCCACAATAAACAGTAATGAGGAAAGCAATAAACATTATGAATAAGAATGTAGCATTTAAATTGCCCATAATCCTGAGAAACAACTCACCAACATCACTCAACATTAGCATTGCTACCACTGCACAGGCTCATAGGGGTCTTCTACATCAGGGATTCCCAAACTGTCAGGTAATTAAACATGATGCCTGGAATGCGTCAATAGAATGTTACGTTTTTATGTGTCCGATGATTGGGGGTACGCGAGCCGAGTCAGAATGTAGGTGGTGGTATGTGGGGGGGAAAGTTTGGGAACTGCTGTTCTACATGCATGGCAGATTTGATGGGGGTTGGGGCGGGGGGTGACTCATACTCATACTTTTCAGTAAAGGTTACTTAAGTCAAGTCAACTTTATTTATATAGCGCATTTCATACACAGAGGTCATTCAATGTGCTTTACATATACACAAGCAAACCAGAATAGCTAATAAAAGCATTGAAGGGCAATTGTCAAAAATTAAAGAATAAAAAAAGACAATATAAAACACACAAGGTGTACATAAAAGGGCAATAGTTTAAAAGTGTTTAAGAAATAATAATTAAAACACATACAAATGGCAATAGTTTAAAAGTGTTTAAGAAGTCATAGTTAAAACACATAAAAAACAACATAGAATGACTAGTCAAGCACCCAGTGAACAGCAGCACTCTATGGAGATTATTACGTTGGCAGGATTATTACGTTGAAAACGTTGGTAGCAAACGATTACGTTGGCAGGATTATTACGTTGAAAACGTGCAGATGTTTTATTATGTTGGTGGTTTATTACGTTAGTGGTGGTTTGTTATGTTGGTGGGTGCTATAGCCATCTATTTTTAGATGTCTCGTGTCTGTCAGGCAGCCCTACTGTTCAGGGGAGAAACATGAAAGCAGAGGGTTTTTTCTCCCACAGCTTGGGCAGATGTGATATTATTAGACAGCCTAGTGGCTGCTGTAATGAGTCCACTATCGGCTGATGCCACGTGCCCGCCCGTCCTCACCCCCATTGACAGCCTTTACAGAACATTTTTAGAAATTCCCTTTGGTCCACATATCCTCAGAGCTTTGCTGAGCGCAGATCTTCAACACAGCACAAAATCAATATCAATGACAATTGGCTTTTTCCTTTGGCTACAAGGACCCGCTGTCTTGAAGTTGCTGAAGCTATGTGTCTCATATTAGTTAGGCTACTTTAATGATTGTCCCGAGGGAAAATTCAGTTTCACAGTCTCTCTACATACAACTTTGCACACTGGGCTCTAATTTGATTGATGAGAAAAGTGCAAAGTCTTAAGTCGAACTAAAGCTAATTTAATAACTAGACAAAATCGAATTGCTAATTTAACACCAAGGGGCAAGGCATTGAAGCGCAAACATTGATTTGTCAGCTCAATGCTCCAATATGTCACATGATAGCTGTATTTTGTGCACAAGAATTTTGCTTGCTGACAGACTTTGCACTTTGCTTGTCAAACAAATTTGGGCCCATTAAGAACACATTTGTACCACAGTACAAATAACACCATATTACGGATAACAGATAGCTTTACACCTCACATTATCTATAACGCCCCAGAGATGAAACATCACACCCTAAAGGCTATGTTATATGCTATTCAGTAAATGCATATTCCGGTTTTACTCAAAACGGCATTTGACGTCGTTTTGATCCCAAGCGGAAATTTACACTCCTTATCATCCAAAAATAGACGCTGGATTGTTGTCAGACCTTTAACAGGGCATTTGTAATGGCCACATCTGCTGGGCTGGCGATGGGGTGTCTTATTAAGTGAAGCTATGGCTGTGGGTACCAGGCTTTTGCTAAATCAGGCCCGGTTGCATGTTAAGGACGAGTATCTGTTTCCTGATGGCAGCTGCGTGGGTGGGTGACATCCTGTGCTATTGTGGTTGCAATGCTGGCCTCACTATTGAACTCTAAGAGATTGGGTGTAAGGAGATCTATTACTTTACCAGAAGTGTAGGTTATGCAGTGTAGGTTATGTAGGTTAGTATTGTCCAGTTTGTAACAGAGAGCATGTGGACAATGTCAATTCCAATCCTAAATTTGGGTATATTATTGGGGTGTAGGACAAGAAGAAATGTCATAATACAATACTTTTTATTATAGACATTATAAGGATTTAATGCATTTCAGGGAGTAAGGAGTGATATGCTTTCTTGTCAAATTCAGGGAATTGCTCTTTGCAATCCTTTGTCCCATCTACAAATGAGCCATGCACTATTCTAACCAATCAACATGTTGATGCAGGAGCACAGGCTGGAAATATCAACAACCTTTCAAAAACCTTATTGTTTGCAAAACAACTTGTGTGTTTGTTTATAACTCTCTCAATGTTAGCTGATGTATGTTTAGATAGCCAAACCTTATTCCTGTCATCCTGAAATCAAAAGCCTACCGCTCTGTTTGTAATGTTTTATTACGAGCAAACTAGCTGATTTTTTTACGCCTCTGTCAGTGTTAGCTAAATTCATAGGTTACCAAAAACAAAAGCCCACTGCTTTTATGATAGTACTAAAGTTGCAGTCTAGGCTGAGTTAGATAGGAATTTCCAATCCAGAATGCTTGCTTGCCCCTGTAGCTGCAGCTCACTGTCTTTGTCTAACTAATCTGGCAATTTGGATGTGTAAATTCTACTACCTTGTGTGGTGGTGCAAATAGGCCAAATAGGCCAAAACGACCAACCCAAACTTAAACAGAATTTGTGAGCTGTGAATTAAATTCTAAATTGTGAATATACTAGCTGCACCACTGTTTTGATAGAAGCCAGTATTTCAATTTAACATGTGACATGTCACTGATAAACCACGTTATGATTTGTTACAATAAATGTTGTTATATACAATACCTTTAGGTGATGGCAACAACTCAGTTTTACCTATGGAATTTCAAACCTAAAGTCAGCAACAGTTTTGCCTTATGTTATACTCTGCGGACTTACAGTGGCAGAAGTGGTGAAATAAAAGATATATTGGCATTGACTATTTTGTATGGAGTGTTAAGAATTCTGACCCATAAACAGGCGCATTGCCATTTTCTGCAGGGAAATGCTGGGAAAATTGTCGGATGGTATTGCCTGGTTTATTTTCCTTTTTTTCTCTTTATGACTGACAGCAGCAGTGCTAGAACTGAGAGAAAATGCTTCATAGCAAAGGGTCATTTTGTCAGGTTTGATATTCAGGTCAGGCAATAAGCATCCCTCTGAGATGTTAACAAATAAACATTATTTGTGAACAAATAAACATTAAATGCAAAACTGTTAAAAACAATGAGAGGAAAGAGAGAATATTATGAGATGAATATTCCTAGAACGTTCTTTATAAAAATCACCTTATGTCTTCCTATAGCGTCCAAAATGTTGTCTGTTTTACGTAGATGAAGTTGGTCCCCTCTAATGCTCTGTGTGGTAAATGCTCTTGTCAGCCTAGTCAGCCATGACTGGTGACGGAGCTGGTGTTTTCCCAAATTTAGAATGCCAACCCACGTCTCTGGCTGCTCTGCTTTCTCTTACAGAGCGCTCGCTCATCTTCTCTTCTCTTCCCTTCTCTCGCTTTCCTTCTCTCATTTCTTCTCCTCTTCCCTCCTTTCTTCTCTTACCACCTTAATTCTCCTCTTATCCTTCCCGTCTCCCACCCCTACACCTGTTTCTTCTCCCTCTCTCTCTCTCTCTCTCTCTCTCTCACTCACTCTTTCCCTCTCTCGCTCTTTCTCCCTCGCACTCACACTCACTCCCCCCTCTCCGTCTCTCTCTCCCTCTCTCTCTCTCTCTCTCTCTCCATCCCCGCCGTGAGGAACAGAGAGATGGCTCTGGCTGTGCAGCTCGCCGAGTCAGCGCACTTCCTGCGCCTCTGAAATAGCCGCCGCAGTGACACACAGCCGAGGAGACACCGCCGTCTCTGCCGCCTCTTTGTGCTCCCCCTGAGCTCCCTCTCTCCGTCTCTGTCTCTCTTTACCTCTCTATCTCTCTCTGTCTCTCTTTACCTCTCTGTCTCTCTCTCTCTCGGTCTCTCTTTACCTCTCTATCTCTCTCTGTCTCTCTTTACCTCTCTCTCTATCTCTCTCTGTCTCTTTCTCTTTCTCTCCGTGTCGTATCGCCTCGCCCTCCCGCCGCACAACATGAAGCATGACCGCCTGTCACGCGACCCGACGACAAAACGACAACTAAATGAGCTCGGCGAGGCCACAAAAAAGCCACGCGCTGATACCGAGTGCAGCGTGCAGAGGCTTCACGCCGCGCGCTCCCTCTACGCCCAGCAACGACGGATGCCACTGTGGCGCGTGATTGGCGCATTGCCAGGCGGAGGGCTAAAAAAAGAGAACGCCTAATTGCACGTGGCTCGTCAGTGGCAGCGTGGTGGCTCCGGCGACGGCCTCCAGCGCGGCAGACATGTTGTGACACAGCGCGGAATATGGGCACTAAGTGCTGGAGTGGGTGGCATTAATGAGGCCCGCGCTGCAAACCCGAGCCGAGCTCGACAAATAGCTTAATCGCCGCCTAATGCTCAATCATCGCATAATGCAAAAATGCAGTGCAAGAGAGAAATGGGAAAGAGGGAGAGAGAGGGAGAGGGAGAGAGAGAGTGATGGAGAGAGAGGAAGGGAGGGAGGGAGGGACAGAGAAAGGGAGGGAGAGAAAAAATACAGTAAGGCATTGACAAAGATAGAATGCGATATAGAAAGTAAAAAAAAAAAAGAGAACAGAGAAGAGGCAACAGACAGACTTGATGGAGGATGAGAGATGGAGAAGAGGGGGTAGAGAGAGAAAGAGAGAAAAATAGGCAGATAGAGAGATAGAGAGAGAGGTAGAGAGAGAGAGAGGAAGTAGGCTAGTGACAGATGGTCAGAAAGGGCTTTAGTTTTTGAGATACCCCTACCGGAGGTAGAACTAAACCCAACAATGTTTTTCCTCATCTCTAAGGTCTCCCATATATGAAATGGATTCTTGGCTAAAAATATTTTACTGCTAAGATTGTTAAATTAACAGATATTGTTAGACACCCCAAAACCAAAAAAGGACTAAAATATAGCCTGTCCGTATGGGAGTTAAGGCATATAAACTAGTGCAGATCAATCACACAAGCTCTGAGAACTTTGAAACTTGGCATGTTTATAGTCAGGAAGTTGCTTTACCTACTAGAAAAGACTGGACGTGAATATCTTGATGTATGGAATGAATAGAGGCATGTAAACATACACTTAAAATAAGCGGACATGCAAAAAATGAATATCTATGCAGAATGTTTTCATTTACTTTGTAGCTGCTTTACCAGGGATTATCATAGCAACACATGATGGCTTGTGGGAAAGGTGGGGTTGTACTGAATCCAATAATACCAAATATGTAAATATAGTATGACGAATCAGGGTGTTCTGTCACTCAATGTATGAGGTGTCCAAAATGAAATTAAACAGAACACTGGCAAAATACAGTCTCCAAGTCCAAATCACATTATCAGTGGTGAGAAGAATGTTGACATTCATTGTTACTGCAAGGTAAGTTACATAAGGTAAGTGCTGCTCTATATTTACATTTAATAATGATACATTTCATATGTCCCAGTATTAAACAATTCATATGAAACAAAGATCCAATTGAATCAGGTTAACATTGGAATGGAACACCTTTATTAAAATTTATATTCACTTGAATTTTGTTTTGGTCAAGTCATTACTGAATAATGGAAAATAATATTGTTAGCTTTTGTCTGTCCAGACCAGCAGTGGACAGTAGAGCCTACACTGCTTATTTCACCCCTAAGTAGCTGAACAGTTAGTTGTAGAAACTACTTTCCCTAGCTAAGAAAGTACTTAGCCCTCTGACCAATTTTGCATGTGTAATTCAACTTGATTTGCATTTCAATGAAATATCTGAAATGTATATCATTTTTCCTTTTCACTAGTCTTTTGAATTATGGAGAATGTCTTACAGGCATTCACAGCCCACAGTAGGAGGCCTCCAACGCATACTTACCCTTGCTCAGCAGAGAGAGAGATGGTGATGTCCATAAAACTCTGGCTCCATATACAGATGATATTTCCTCCAAAATCAAAGTTGCATATCATGCATCATGTAGAGTGAACTACTGCAGTAAGACAAAAATCAGTGAGCAGCAGCAAGTTGCAAATGTTGAGAGTGAAGAAGGCTAAGTAGGGTTGAAACAACATAATTTCAAATACTGAGAGATTGTTTCATTTGTGGGAAGGCCAGCTCTAGATCAGAACCTCTGACAGCCATTTCGACTCGTACAGGGGCAATGTAAATTATAGGCCAAGTATACTTGCGTATACAAGGAATTTGGTCTCTGCATTTATCTTATTCGTGAATTAGTGAACACACAGCACACAGTGAACACAATGAGGTGAAGCACACACTAACCTGGAGCAGTGAGCTGCCTTATTACAGCGGTGCTCGGGGAGCAGTGAGGGTTTAGGTGCCTTGCTCAAGGCCACCGTGCATGTGGGCATGGGAGAGCAGTGAGGGGTTAGGTGTCTTGCTCAAGGCCACCGTGGATGTGGGCATGGGAGAGCAGTGCTCAACCACTTCCCCCGCCTTTTTTCCCTGCTGGGTCGGGGATCGAACCAGTAACTCTTCGGTTAGCCCGAACCCCTAACCAGTAGGCCACGGCTGTCCCCAGTACCAGAGACAAGGTCCTTCGGGCAGCTTCTGAAAGGCTTGATGAAGTTGTACATTCAAATTCTTTAATGCCCAGATCTCTTTGCATATGATGTCAAATACCATAAAATGTGCCTTGCACACTACATCTTTAAACGAAATATAACAGCAGCCATAGAAAATAATAAAAAAAGCAGACCAATGTCTATAACAAAGCCTTTATTAAGCTCACTGAAGACATTGATAAAACAGTATTGTCCAAAGATATGAAAATGAGGACTCAATTCTTTGACTGATAGCTATGACAACATACTAAAGACCATTGCTGAGCAAGAAGGTGTGTCTATAGTTCAACACAAGAGATATAGATCCTGGAAACTAAAGGAAAAGCTGAGACAGCATTACAAAGACTTGCATTTGTTCCACGTCCAAGACAGTCAAATCTGATCTGCTCAGATAGTATGACCATACTGTGCACTGAGGGAAGCTGCTAAACTCACAGAAATAACAGTAGACTGAGACTACACTTCCACAGACAAGTCAGAGTCTTTCTGAAATCCAAATATTGCACAGGGCTGCAGACATATTGAGGAAAAGCATGGATCAGGTAGAGTATGACAGTGAGTAATGTCAGCAGTGACTGTCTATTATGTTTCCAATGCAGCAAGTATGCACCCAACATCCTGTATGACTGATTAACATGCCCACAGAAATTACCAAACATGTGATGATGACCCAGCTTCAAAAGAGAATCTGTGTGTTATCACAATTTGTCATGATCTCATCTACGTAGAGCTATTAAAGATGCTAAGCGGCGCTATAGAGACAAAGTTGAAGCTGATTTCTTGGAGGGTGATCCAGCACAAGTGTGGAAAGGACTCCGAACCATCACTGGCTTTGAAAGAAAGTCCCCTCCTATGATGAATGTGAGTAAAGCCCTCCCTGATGAACTTAATGCTTTTTATGCTCGCTTTGACATGAAAAATACAGACTATCTTGCACTAGCTGCAGCATGTGAAGCAAATGAGGATGCACCTTTATGTGTCTCTGAGGTCGATGTGAGCAATGCCTTTAGGAGGGTTAATTGTAGAAAAGCTGCTGGACCGGATGGAATTTCTAACAGGGTTTTGAAATCCTGCGCTGCTCAGTTAGCTCCTGTGTTCACTTATATCTTTAACACATCATTGGCTCAAGAGACAGTTCCTACTTGCCTCAAGCAGTCTGTTATTGTTCCAGTACCGAAAAACAAAAGTCCATCATGTCTGAATGACTACCGCCCAGTAGCCCTGACGTCTACAGTGATGAAGTGTTTTGAGAAGCTTGTGAAAAACATTATCTGCTCATCCCTCCCTGCCTCCTTCGACCCCCTCCAATTTGCTTACAGCGCAAACAGGTCTACAGAGGAATCTCAAACCTCATGCACACCACCTTAACTCACCTGGAGAAGGGGAATGGGAATTATGTGAGGATGCTGTTCATTGACTTTAGTTCAGCATTCAACACGATAGTACCTCTCACCTTGGTCACAAAGATGAAGGCCTTAGGACTGAACACCACCGTGTGTCACTGGATATTTGACTTCCTCACCAACCGTTCACAAGTGGTTAGAGTGGGGGGTCTGACATCTGACTCATTAACCATCAGCACTGGTGCTCCCCAAGGCTGTGTTGTGTGTCCACTGCTGTACAACATCTACACACATGACTGCAAAGCCAACAGTAGTCATACCTCCATCATCAAGTTTGCAGATGACACAGTGATCTTGGGCCTGATTAGTAACAACAATGAACAGCTCTACTTGGATCAGGTTGATGAGGTGGCACAGTGGTGTCAATCTAACAGCTTGACATTGAATATCAATAAAACCAAGGAAATGGTAGTGGATTACAGAAGGAAGCAGCAGAACTACAGTTACACC
Organism: Alosa sapidissima; assembly: GCF_018492685.1. Taxonomy (NCBI): domain Eukaryota; kingdom Metazoa; phylum Chordata; class Actinopteri; order Clupeiformes; family Clupeidae; genus Alosa; species Alosa sapidissima. Next base: position 2,668,469 of record NC_055959.1, on the reverse strand, counting down.
CCACTATTGATCAGCGGGCAACCTGTAGAGAGAGTTTTAAATACCTTGGTGTCCACATTACTGAAGACTTAATATGGACTGTTAACACTCAATATGTTCTGAAGAAGTCCAGACAACGACTCTACTTCCTTCGTCAGCGAAGGAAATTCAAAGTTTCTACATCCATCATGAAGGCCTTCTACACTTCAGCAGTTGAGAGTGTTCTAACTGGTAGCATCATCACCTGGTAACTCCACAGATAGAGATTGTAGTACTCTGCAGAGAGTAGTGCGCTCAGCTGAACCTACTATAAAAACTCAACTCCCTGCTCTACAAGATATCTATTCCAGAAGAGTACTCCTAAGAGCCCAAAAGATTTTGAAGGACTCTTCTCATCCTAACAATGGATTATTCCTACCGCTGAAATCAAGAAGACGCCTATGTAGTCACAAAGCCAGAACTGAGAGAAGTTTTTATCCCCAGGCCATCCGAACTCTGAACTCACACTATACTGACTTTGCACACATTCACTCCTCAGCACTCTCAAACATTTCCCAACTCTGAATTCACACTATACTGACTTTGCACTCATTCACTCCTCAGCACTCCCCCAAACCTCCCCCACACACACACACACCTACATGACTTTTAGCACTTTTACATCCCTCTCCCTATGCTACAGACCTTTTATTTATTTTCTTATTTCATCACACGTCAAAACACACACACACACACACACATCTGACTTTCTCCAACTTTTGCACATCTCCATTGAACTTTTTATTTATTATTTTTTATTTCTCCTCAATCTATCTACCCATGTCCTTGATTGCCTAGCCTTTCTGCCCTCCCACACCCCCCATCCCCAACACACACACTTACATCATCACCGTCATCACCTCACATACATACAGCACACTGCTAGCTACAGTAAGCCTCCTCTACATACTTGCTGCACACTGCCCCCCCTCCCTACATACACAGCACATTGTCTTCAGGATCTTCTCCAACACACATCCTCTACATACTTACAGCACACTGCCCCCACCTACCCACACACACACACACACACACACACAGTCAATGCTCCACTCCCCTCCCGCCCACACACACATCTTCACTCACATACATCATACTGTACATACAGTACTCTGCTTGCAATAGTAAGTCCCTTCACCATACTTGCAGTACACCCCCCCCCCCTTCCCCTTCCCCCTACATACACAGCACATTATTTCATCAGAAAGCTTCTCCAACACACATCCCCAACATACTTACAGCACACTTGCCCCCCCCCCCCCACAATACACAGCACATTGTCTCATGAGGAAGCTTCTCCAACACACATATTGCACACTTCCCTCTCCCCACATACAGAGCACACTATCCCATCTCCCCTGTCATCCCCCCAACACACACACCAAGAGCCCTGGCAGTTGGGTTAACCCCTTGAGCCGTGGATCTGCCCAAGGTTTCTTCCTTGGCAAGGGAGTTTTTCCTTGCCCCTGTTGCTCTTGGGTGCTCCTTGTTGGTGCCCCATCCCAATCCTACCCCACCTTTCTTATGCAGCCCTTGCCACTTAATCTACTAAACCCCTCTTCTACTACACTTTTTACCCCCCCCCCCCCCCATTAAATGCACAAATAGGCTGACACCAGACATAATGTCACTGCTTTTCTTACTTCCAGTAACTATATGCATGTGACAATAAACTTCCTTGTATCCTTGTATTGAACAGAGCTGTCACATCCATACGCCAATCACACTGGGACTTCCCATTTTGATACATCATGAGTTTGGTAGTAAGACAGTCATCAATGAGCTCAGTGCAATGGGACACTGTGTTTCCTATACAGATGTTAGGCACTTCTCACATCTTTTGCAGCAGACCAGATATCAAAGACAGAGGGTGGTGTCTACATCCCAACTGGCCCCACTGGAGTTGCTGAACATGAAATTTGTGATGCAGCCATCAGCAACTTTGACCAAAATGAAGACACCCTGGATGTGAAGCGTAAAAGAATGGACAAAATGTACCTGTATACAAGTTTATCTCCATCCATTCATATCAATCGTGTTTAAGGTGGTGAGGGACCTCTGAACCTGAGGGAACCTGTGCTAGGCATTTATCTGCTGTGGACACTTGGCCTCTTCGGAACACAACAGACGTCATAGCATGAGTTGTACACTTCCCATCCAGGGTGTCTTCATTTTGGTAAAAGTTGTAGATGGCTGCATCAACAATTCCATGTTCAGCAACTCAAGTGAGAACAGTTCACTGTCCTTGATCTATATTTCTTGTGTTGACACACCTTCTTGCTCAGTAATGGTCTTTAGTATGTTCTATAGCTATCAGTCAAGGAGTTGAGAGTCCTCATTTTCATACCTTTGGACAATACTGTTTTATCAATGTCTTCAGTGAGCTTAATAAAGGCTTTGTTATAGACATTGGTCTGCTTTTTATTCTTTTCTATGGCTTCTGCTATATTTCATTTAGAGATGTAGTGTGCAAGGCATTTTATGGTATTTGGCATCATATGCAAAGAGATCTGGGCATGAAAGAATTCACAGATGTACATCTTCATCAAGCCTTTCAGAAGCTGCTCGAAGGACCTCGTCTCTGGTACTTGCGACTGTTCCAGTTGAAATTGCTGTCAGAGGTTCTGGTTTAGAGCTGGCCTTCCCACAAATGAAACAATCTCTCTATATTTGAAATCACATTACATTACATTACATTACATTTGGCTGAAGCTTTTTAGCCAAAGCGACTAACAACATAGTAAACAGTTTAAGTTTTAGAGCAGTTCTCAACAATTTTAGGACAATTTAAAAACATTAGAGTACAGTAAGAATAAGTGCATCAGTGAGTGCTGTTTTTAACAGTTACTTGTCAGTTTGAGACGGCTGGTGAGTGCTAGGATCAGTAAGACTTGTTGTAAGTGTTGCTATGAGAGGAGATGTTCTCTAAAGAGCTGGGTCTTCAGAGTTTTCTGAAAATGGAGAAGGATGTCTCTGCCCTTGTAGGAGCTGGCAGTGTGTTCCACCAACAAGGAACAACAGATGAGAAAAGTTTGGATTGACTTGAGCGGACTTGAGGTAGAGCTAGACGTCGTTCGTCTGAGGAGTGCAGCGGTCTGGAGGTAGCGCATGTCTGTATGAGGGCATTCAAGTAGGTGGAAGCAGAACCGGAGACTACTTTGTAGGCAAGCGTTAGAGCCTTGAATTTGATGCGGGCCGCCATAGGTAGCCAGTGTAGCTGGATGAGCAGCGGGGTAACATGTGCCCTTTTGGGTTGGTTGTAGACCAGGCGCGCCGCCGCGTTCTGGATCATCTGAAGTGGTTTCACTGCGCAGGCTGGGAGACCTGTCAGGAGGGCATTGCAGTAGTCGAGTCGTGAAATGACTATTGCCTGAACCAGAAGTTGGGTAGCATCTTGAGTCAAGTAAGTCCTGATTTTCTGTATGTTGTAGAGTGCGAAACGGCAAGACCGGGTGACTGAGGCAACATGATCTGAGAAGTTTAGTTGGTTGTCGAGAACAACTCCTAGATTTTTTGCAGTCCTGGTAGGTGAAACAGACAGGGAGTCAAATTTGATGTTGATGTCGTGATGTATGGTAGGTTTAGCTGGGAGGACCAGCAGTTCAGTCTTTGAGAGGTTCAGCTGGAGGTGGTGTGCCTTCATCCATGTAGCTATGTCTGAGAGGCAATGATGTTGTATCAACCCTACTCAGCCTTCTTGGTGCAGATGTGCTCTCACTCTCAACATTTCCAACTTGCTGCTGCTCACTGATGTTTGTCTTACTGCAGTAGTTCACTCTACATGATATGACACTTTGATTTTGGAGGAAATATCATCTGTATATGGAGCCAGAGTTTTATGGACATCACCATCTCTCTCTCTGCTGAGCAAGGGTAAGTATGCGTTGGAGGCCTTCTACTGTGGGGTTTTGGACATAGGGATCTTTTTTCTTGCCCTTTTCAAACTGTTTCCCACAAGCTTTGGATCCAATGTCTAAGACATTCTCTATAATTCAAGAGACTAGTGAAAAGGAAAAACTTCAGAATTTTCATTGAAATGCAAATCAAGTTCAATTACACATGCAACATTAGTCAGAGGGCTAAGTACTTTCTTAGCTAGGGAAAGTAGTTTCTACAACTAACTGTTTAGCTACTTAGGGGTGAAGTAAGCAGTGTAGGCTCTACGGTCCACTGCTGGTCTGGACAGACAAAAGCTAACAATATTATTTTCCATTATTCAGCACTGACTTGACCAAAACAAAATTCAAGTTAATGTAAATATTTTAATAAAGGTGTTCCATTCCAATGTTAACCTGATTCAATTGGATGTGTTTCATATGAAATGTATCATTATTAAATGTAAATATAGATCAGCACTTGCCTTGCAGTAACAATGGATTTATCAACATTCTTCTCACCACTGATAATGTGATTTGGAGTTAGAGACTGTATTTTGCCAGTGTTCCGTTTTCTTTCATTTTGGACACCTCATACATTGAGTGACAGAACACCCTAAATTGTCATACTATATTTAACATGGTATTATTGGATTCAGTACCACCCCACCTTTCCCATAAGCCATCATATGTGTTTCTATGATAGTCCCTGGTAAAGCAGCTACAAACTAAATGAAAACATTCTGCATAGATATTCATTTTTTGCATGTCCGGGAGGTAGAGAGAGAGAGGGAGGTAGAGAGAGAGAGGAAGGTAAAGAGAGAGAGAGGGAGGTAAAGAGAGAGAGGGAGGTAGAGAGAGAGAGGAAGGTAAAGAGAGAGAGAGGGAGGTAAAGAGAGAGAGGGAGGTAGAGAGAGAGAGGGAGAGATAGGAAGGTAAAGAGAAAGAGGGAGGTAGAGAGAAAGAGAATGCTGGAGCTCATCCCAGTGAGGATGCTTTTTATTTCAGAGAGCTCAGCCTGTTTAATGGGCTGCTGTGGGTCGCGACATGTTAATTGATCGCGAGCTGCACAACAGCTTTGCCACTCTCTCTCTCTCTCTCCCTCCCTCCCTCTCTCTTTCTCCCTCTCTCTCTCCGCATCTCCCCCTCCATTCCTCCCTTTGTCCTTGCTGTGTCCCTCCAGTGGTCCCCCTTCTCTCTCCACCTGTGCATTCCTGATGACCCGTCCAGTCATGACGGCAGTCAGTCAGTCAGTCAGTCAGTGATGCCCAGGAAACCTCATGCTGATTAAATTAGCACAGCTGCCCGCCCAGCACAAAGGCACCACAATTACCTACCAGCATGGAGAGCATGGAGGCCTTGGTGAACATTCAATACTCCACACTCACACACACACACTCACAAAAAGACACACACACACACACACATACACACACAGTCACAAAAAGACACACCACACACAGACACATACACACAGTGGAGAGGATAGAGCTCAGGAAATGAAAAAGAGTACACAATGATCAAGAGGTGTGGGCTGTAGCATCCCTGGCTGAGACTAGGTCAGTAATTGCTTTCTGTGTTTGGCTGGAAGTCCTCAGCTGAAGGAGGAAGGGAGCGAGGGACAGAGGAAGGAAGAGGAGGAAAGAGTGGAGGGAAGAAAATGGGAGGAGAACCTGGTGAGAGAGAGAGAGAAAGAGAGGGGGGGCATGAAAGTGTGTGAGAGAGAGAGAGAGAGAGAGAGAGAGAGAGAGAGAGAGAGAGAGAGAGAGAGAGAGAAGGGGCATGAGAGACAAATTGAAAAAATAACTGCTAATTGGTATGTGAGTGAGCACAGCACACAGTGTGTGTGTGTGTGTGTGTGAGCGAGAGAAAGAGAGAGAGGTATATAATGAACTGCCATCTAATTATTGCAGCTACTGCACTTACTTCAAAAAATTATATGAATTGTCATGGTGCTTTTTGGATATCCATGGCTCTTCCCCAAAAACAAATTGTTTTGGATATCCAAAAACAACATAATGTAGAGTATAGAGGCTTTGTTCCATTTTGTCACAATTCTCTCATCACAGTAGATCAAAAGTAGATGTAATTTCTGAAAACTCAAGACAAAATTGCTTTCCACTCGCATTGATTTTCTTCATGATGACTCTATATAAGTGGTGTCTTCCTCAATGCCTTTGTGGCAAGCTTTGGTAATTCGGTTTTGAAGGAGTTGTTTCATTGCTATGCCCAGGCTACCTTATATTACTCATAAAATAGGACTTATTGCATATTGTTCTCCATGTTTTTAATTGCCGTTTTTATGGAGTATTGTCCTTCCCACATATTACACAGGAGCCTATCGGTCCCTGCATTATGTTTCTCGCAGCTTCTTTGGTCAGGCCTTTAAGGACACTTGGACTTCTCTGGCTTGGCTGGGAGACTTTTATGACTTTTTAAACCCGTTGCTACATCAACACAAGATAATTGCATAACAGCAGGCTATGTAGCAGCTACATAGCAGCAACCTCGCACATCCTTTTATCTGCAGTTTCCTTGTGCGTAAGTCAATTTTTTATTTTAAGTTTTAGAATATGTAGGAAAGAACATGTTTGTACTCCCTGTACTTGGGGAATAAAGATAAGTAGAGTTGTGCTGTGCTGTGCTCAGGTTAAGATGAGATCAGCATTCAAACTTCAAAACAAAACAATCGTGCCCATCAGTGATGCTTCCGCAAGCTGTTGCAACTTTAGATCTTACAACACACCCTATTGACCCAACACACACCCTATTGACCCAACACACACCCTATTGGCCCAACACACACCATGTCGGCCCAACACACACCACATTGACCCGACCATCTCCACAGCTCCCATACCACTCCAAACTGGTTGAGCATGGCACTCACACCAACGCCAAGATCACAGATGCAATATACCCAGACAGCCTACACTCTTAAAACAAATGTGTTGTCTCTATCTGGACACAGAGATGCAAGTACCGGTGCCCTGATGAAAATACACACCTGTACTGATCAGTAACTTTTGGATTAAAGCATCTGCTAAACAAACAGATGTAAATAACCCATTCATGGGACTGTGCACAGGATTGCCTCATGTGCACGTTATGGTCATTGTAGAGTAGCTTGTAATATGCCAGAGCAGGCAGACACCAGGAGAGCAGAAGGCTATATAAAATCACCTCTACTGTTGATACATTTTTTTAATACTGTTGATACATTTTCTCCATCAGTTTGACTAGCTTTTTAATGGCTTAATCAAACATTAAATCGTTATTGCATAGCCCAGGAGCCGGGAGAGAAAGAGGTGTTTGTCTGATGCATTCGTGAAGAGGAAGTTTTTGGTGAATGAATATGAATGTTGTCTGCATCCTCTGTCTGATTGGCAAAATGCTGAAATGTGTGTTTACACCATGTTAATGAGGTACATGCAAATGAAGCCGGCTGCTGCATCGATTAAGAGATCATTAAGGTAGCTGCCCTATTTCATTGTGCTGTGCTGCATCGATTAAGAGATCATTAAGGTAGCTGCCCCATTTCATTGTGCTGGGTTGTCTGCTCACATCAGTTACGTCAATTACATTGGATTCACACTCTTCCCCTCGGTGCATGCATGCACACATCTTTTTACACTCTCTTCTATCCTCTCCTCTGTTCTGTTGCCCCCCCCCCCCCCCCCTACACAAACACACACAGACAATGACACACACACACACAGACAAAGACACACACACCGAAATACACACATACAGCTCTCTCCGATTCTGCTCTTCTCCTCAGAGAGAGGATGTCTTTTGAATGAACTGAGTTGAATTGAACTGAGATGTCTTTTGGCATGGAAGTGGGCCACTGGGCTTTTGCATGCCGTTTACCCCCATTGTGGGTGTGCAACAGCCAATCAGGAGGCCAACACTAGGGCTGGGGGTGTAGCCCAGTGTTGGAGACGTGGGATTGGGGTGGTCAGGGCGATCAGCTGGGCTGGGGTCGGTGGAGGGCAGCCGGTCACCCCTCTCTGGACTAGGTCTCCACCCTCTGCTCTCATTAGTAAAGTATAGTTTTCGGACTCCTCAAAGTTCAAAATCCCTGTGTACAGCCCTTCTTTCTCCAGGTGCTGATGTGCAGTAAAACTATTGAAACCTCAAAAACAAGTATACATCGCACACTGGAGGATATCATTTTTGCTGACTCTAACTCTACTTATTTTTATTTGCGTTCCGAACGTGAACCTAAAGAAGCAAACTGTGAAACGTGTTGTTCACGCAAATAAAGTCAGCAAAAATATATCCTCCAGTGTGCAATGTTTACTCGTTTTTGAGGTTTCAATATATCTTTGGGACTTTTTGCCTTTATTTGGGTAGGACAGTGAAGATTGAAAGGATGTGAGAGGGAGGACAAATGGGGTGGGATCGGGACACGACCGCAGGTCAGACTATGGACGCTGTAGCCTGTTGCGCCACAGCGCCTCCCTGTTCTCATTATTATCAGAATCAGAATCAGCTCTATTGGCCAGATTTGCGTAAACAAACAAGGAATTTGACTCCGGTTAATCTTTGCTCACAAAGTACAACACTCACTTAAAATATAAGAACAAAAAATGAAAAACATAAAAAGAATACTAGCCTAACATAATCTGCCCATTCACTAGTAACACCCTTTTGCAATCAATCTCAGCTTCTAAGCTTCTCTCACCTCATGGGGCCAACACCCATTTCCTTTTCAATCAGTGCCCATCCAAGGGTCAGGATAGGAGAAAACATTGTACCCTGTGATATTTTCTGCACCCGCAGGTGCTTTGTTAGGAAAACATCCTACAACTACACGCCATGTCTGTGCAAAGTGTGTGAGTCAGGTTAAAGGAGAAATCCGGCGATTACAAAAAAAACCCCCAAAAAACAAGTGGTTTTACCTAGCGAGTTGCTAGTTCCAGCAGCTAAAGTAGCCAGGCAGCTACAGCGCTACACTCTGGGGCATGTCCATGAGCCCACATGTTCATGCTCGAGATACAGACATCTATGCGAAAAGAGGAGTTCTCCTTTAAAAGAGGAGTGCCCATTGATGCTGCAGACAGCAGGGTGGCCCGCCCACTCACTGCTTCGATGCGAAACCGGTTGAGTCAGGCTCCTTGTCCTGACTCACACACACTTGATGGAGACTCACACACACACTTAAAACTTTGGAGAGCACCGTAGCCTTCACAGCTCAGGTTTCTATTATTAAGCTTGCTGGAGGGGACTGTGCATCTCAGGCGTGACTGTATGCAGCTACGGGTAATTGTGGGTAAAGGTTTTTGTTTGTTCTACCCCCTGACGTGTGTGTGTGTCTCTGTGTGTGTGTGTGTGTGTGTGTGGGGGGGGGGTGCTTTTGTGTCTGTAGACCATGTGGTGTGTGAAGAGGAGTTTAAGTATGCCATGCTGGCTCTCAACTGCGTCTGTCCAGCCACCTCCACCCTGATCACCTTACTGATTCACTCATCAAGAGGACAGTGAGTGGAGACCGCCTCTCTCTCTCTCTCTCTCTCTCTCTCTCTCTCTCTCTCTCTCTCTCTCTCTCTCTCTCTCTCTCTCTCTCTCTCTCCTCTCTCTCTCTCTCTCACTCTCTCTCTCACACACACACACACACACACACACAGGGGCGGACTGGGACCAAAAATCGGCCCTGGCATATTTGGCCCAAGCGGCCCTCAAATCGGTCAGGCACACCTAATTAAATACAAAATCTTTGCATTACCCTTAAATATGCATATATTTTCAACTATCATGGAGCACTGAAAGTGATGTAGGCCTCATTGGTTATCTCTCTGACTGATCAGAGGTAGGCATGGAGCATATGATCTCCATATTCAAGTAGGCTAACAAGCAATTATTAAAGAAGAGTTTCTACTTGAATTCAAAGTATCATTTCAAATGATTCAATGGGCTACAATTGACAGCAGCACCAAAAATTACTGAAGCCTATGTGTAAAGAGATTGTCTTAGACATTAATGTAATTTATACCAGTTATCACTGTAGGACAACTGAAACAACAGGGCTGTTGCTGGAAATATTTTATTCCTGTAGGCTATACTACCTACCTACGTACATTGCTTGTACATTTTGGAACAGTACAGCTACATGAACTAATTATTTTTAGTGTCTTCCAGTAGCCTATCGTATAGGTTATATATACTGTAGCTTAGTTGGCTTGTGCATGACGTGACGTTTTGTAACTTACATTTCCGTCAGTCTACAGTCTTTTAACCCTTCTTTACCATATCCCAAGATAGAACCCTTCTGTGTATGCTTGCTTACATCCTCGTTCAAACTCAACGAACTTCAACATGTTGCTGACATATGCTAGCCTACTTGCAATATTGTATTTTTGAAGCTTCTACATTGGTGTTAATTTTGCACAATTGTCACTACCGGCACCCGCCGCAATTTCGTGTAGGCAACTTCGATTAACTTTTGATGCGCTCACAGAATCCTGGCTCTGAGCCAAAATGGGAGGGGTGGGGCCTGACGTGAGCTGTTATTGGATCAGTCCAGTGTCAATATTGAAATGTTACCAATGGGCCGCTGATTGTCCTTCCTTTGGGCCGATCGTTGGCCAAAATAATTAAATTATATATATAGCCTATTCTATCGGCCCAAAAGGTGCGTCGGCCCACCGGGAAAATGCCCGGTATGCAAGATGGCCAGTCCGCCCATGCACACACACACACACATGGCACACGCACACACACACACACAGTAACACACTCTGACCCTATATACACGCACACATCCACACACACCAAACACACACACACACACATTAACACACTCACACCCCATATATGCACGCCGCAGACACCCATACTTTAACGCTTCAAACTTCTTCTCATCTTCCTAAACTCATTTAGGAGAAAAACCTCAGCATTCAATTTTTTACGCTTTTGCCATCCCACATGATATCATCACACCTACCATACCCCACCTCCCTCCCTCCCTCTCTCCCTCCCTCTTTCCTTCCTTCATTCCTTCCCTCTTTCTGTCCATCCCTTGCTCCCATGCTTCCTTTCTTCAGGGCAGCACCTTCAGAGGCCTTCAGACAGCGCACCGGAGCCTTCCAGCCCCTCTCCAGGTCAGTGCACAAATGTCCTGTCGGACACCAGACCAACAGCAGTGTGTCCATGATCCGAAGCTCCCCTCCCTCCCTTCCTTCATCTCTCTCTCTCGCTCACCAACCTTTCCTCCTCCTTCGTCTTTTTGCATCTGCCTCTCCTCTCCTTCCCTTCCTCCTCTCTCCTCCACACACACACAAACACACACACAATCCCTCATTTCTCTCCATTAAAGCCCCTGTTCCTCCATTCACAGAGGGGACACATCATGCAATGTGTGGTGTTACATCACATGTGTGGGCTTGTGTCTCTTTCTCTCCTTTTGTTTTTAAAGCAGCATCATAACATCATGTTTTGTCCATTTTGCAAACTGACATGTTTGATTCCCTCTTAGATGTAAACCATTAAAGCCATGGAAATGTCAGTGAACGGGTGGTCATATTTAACAGGAGGTGGGGGGCATAGTGAGGGAATCTTTGAAAAGGTCAGTCATGTCGCCATGTAACCAGTCCTCAACTGCCGTCTCAGGGAGGGCGGGGCCAGCTCAGTGGACCAATGGCAGCGGACATACCGGCGGTGCTCAGCCAATGAGGTGCATCACATTCAACTGGAGGAGAGCAAGTTTTTTGGGGAGTACCAGGGGAAGAGCTTCACCTTTGCCTCATTTCATGCACACAAGAAGTAAGACCAGCATGTCACCCACATGCACATATACACACACATGCTCTATCACATACACAATCAGTCACACACACACACATACTCACATAAGCAACACACACTCACACACACAATCAGTCATACACACACACTCACACAAACAACACAGAGACACTCACACACACACGCTCCATCACATACACACATACAAACATGCTCCATCACATACACACATACTGTACACACACACACACACACACACCTAGTCACACACACACAGCCGCTGAGCGTGCTCTCCTGGTGGCAGGTATGGCGTGTGTCTGATCGGGGTGCGTCGGCTGGACACGTCTAACATCTTGCTGAACCCGGGGCCCTGTCACATCATGTCCGCCTCAGACACCTGCTTCTACATCAACATCTCCAAAGAGGAGAACTCGGCCTTCGTCAGGGACCATCGGGAGCCCATGAGGGGGCCGGGCGTTGACCCCAGAGGCGTCCCACAGACCATTTACCACGGCCTCACGCGCCTGCCCGTCCACAGTATCATCGCCAGCATGGGTCAGTACCACGCTGCTCGCACTTCAGTGCTGTGAGGTTTGATATGATTTGACCTTATTTTGGTTTACGGTACGGTTCCTGTTCTACCTTAGTTTGTTGGTCATTTGTACTTTGCTTTTTATGTTTGTTTCAAAGCCCTATTGATCATTTTTTGGTGTGTGTCATTTTTGTGCATGATTGATACATTTTATTGTGTCAAGAAGATTAAAAAAATATCAATAAAGAAGATAAAAGAAAACCATAGATGATAAAGAAAGGAACAGCAGAGATCGTGAAAAAAAGATCATCAGTTACATAAATATGTCAGTTAATCTTTTCTGTTTCACTTCAACACTTTGTCTCTATCAGATGAATTGAATGTTGTCATCTGTTGATCAATATTTCACCCGGTTAGATGAATGTGGCATCCTTTACCAAAAAAAGGTATACTTAAAGTTCATTTTATTAAGTACACTTAAGTGCAGGTGAAGTATAATTCCCAAGTTTACTTTATGTGGCAAGTTAATTAGTAGAAATGCGCTTGTGGTATACTGTGAGGAGATTTAATCATTGCACACAGTACTGTCTACCAGCTGGCAAACAGTAGGCTTATATGTAAGAACCCATAATGAACTAGAGCTGTCAATGTTACCTTACCTTCCTGAATTGAATTGCCAATGAAATTAGTGAGGTATTCACACTCCTCTGAGCACTCAAAGCACTTTACACACTAACACACCTATGGTGTAGGTGCCACGGTGCCGACTTACACATCCGGAGCACTTTTGGGGTTAAGTGTCTAGTCAGGAGTAGTTGGGCTAAAACCGGTGCTCTAAGCAATGTTGGGTAACGTCCCTTCTGTTGACGTTAGCAGAAGGGATGTTACAGAGAGCTAGCTCACCCCTCCCTTCCCCTCCCTTCCGTAAAAAACTGAAACTCCTCAACGTGCATCTTGTCGGTGATTGTCTGAACCAGGCTGTTTTTGTTGCCGTTTTTGGAGCCTGGGCTGCCCACAGAGACCGTGTTTCTTTACAGTGTATTCAGGGGACAGGCAGCTAGTGGATGGTGAGGTGATGTTTGTTGTATGTGACAAAAAATGTTTTTGCTTAGAAACATCACTTAGAGCTTTAAAGTAATTCCTAAAGTAAACTATAAGTTTAATCATTTATATACTGCAAGTACTTGTAAGTTTCCTTACATGGACTTCACATCCTACTTTTAAAGTGTATACTAGGTTTCCATTCAGGTATTATTTTTTATACTTGAAGCATTATTTTAACTGTCCTTCAAAGTACTCTTAAAGTTTACTGATATAAACACTACCAGTGGATTACAAATACAAACATTCAAACACTTAATCTGAATAAAGAACATTTTTACTTTATGAATAAAAATATTAATCCAAATATTGTATTGGATGCCAAAACATAACAACTTAGGTAGTCAACCCAACTCAATTTAAACGTAAACACAGTCTTTATGGAGGGGTAATATTAGAATCTGTCATGCAGGATTCTCCAATGTTTTCTCAGTTAGCCTTTTAAAATGATATCAGATTAGTAAACAGAATGTGCCTTTGGAACATTGGATGAATGGTTGCTGATAATGGGCAATGTAGATATTGCATTAAAGATCAGCCATTTCTTTCTACAGTCATTTACAACATTAATGATGAAAATAAGGACATTTATAAGTGACTCCAAACTTTTAAATGGTAGTGTACTGAAACCTTTATGTATCATTATAAGGGAAGTTTAAATCAATTTAGTGTATCTATGATTAGTACACAAAAAGTAAGCTATATGCATGCTTAGTTTGAAATAAGTAGACCAACAGTACACTTCCACAAACTTGTTTTTGCTAAGAGATGTGTGCTTTTGAACTATGTGATTTTATTCTCACACTGTGACAACCCTGGTGACTCAAAAGGCATTTTCAAGAAAATGAATCACTCTTATTCGCTTCTCAAGAGAGAAAAAGAAGCCCTCAGAAAAAGGCTTCCATTCTCTGAAAAACACATGCCTTGTTTTCCTTTCAAAGCTCTAAAGCTATGTGCAGCGTGGTTGCAGTGGGAAAAACTAGGCGCTCCCATTGTAATTATATTGCTTCAATATCGCACATTGCTTCACCCCAGTAAAAGCCCTGGGTCAGTTTAATACCTCCACTTTCTGTGTGTCTGCTACAGTTACAGGGTGGGTCAAAGCCCCCTTGCGTCCCGGCACTGGCACAGATATTTTTACAGACCATTTTGCAGTCATTGGAATTCTTACAAAATGTCTCTTTACACGTTCAGCTGTCAGTGACAATCTTGGCAAAAGTCAGTTGTAAGGGAGCATATTTGTCAGACTTTCTTGTTACGTTGACCAATTTGCACTTTGTATATGAACTGTGCAATCATGCTTCTATTTTAGTTTAAATATATGTGTGATTGAGACTAACTAATATAAATTAAATATCACTGTGTGAAAACATCCCTAAATGTGTGTGCATGTGTGTGTGTTTAAGTGTCGTTAACATTAAACACTTCATTGTATTTTTACCTAGAGGCAACTGTTGAATATTTCAGACAAGTTATTTGAATTACTGTTTAGCAAAATCATAGCGCTGAGTAATACAAGGACGCTTATCCAATACCACCATCTAGTGAAATCTATGAGGACCACGCCTATAATCATTCTGCTCTGGTGACTGTTCTCATGACAGAAAAGAATGACTGTATTGCATTATGAATGCATTAATTCCAGATGAAACAATACAACAGCTTAATACATTTTGTGGCAGTATTGTGTCCATGAAACTTTGAGAGACAGCACATTCTGTCATAGCACAAATCAAGTCTGAATGCACTTCTGAATGCATTTGGTGGATAAAACAAGCACATTTTGTTGACCAAAGTAAGTCATTCTGTATTTGAGCGATATGTGATCCTCTGTCCCCACCCACAGGTACGGTGGCTATCGACCTGCACGACTCCAGCGACAGCAGCCCAGAGGGCCAGGGCACAGGGGGCATGGTGCTGGGTGGCGGGCCGGGCGTACGGACCGGGGGCAGGTCGGAGGTGGTGGGTGCCAACACCCTGGCGCTGCCCGCCATGGGGGAGTCGGCGGAGGAGCGAAGGCACAGCATCGCACCCGTGCTTGAGCTGGTGGACGGCGTGGGCAGTGCCACCTTTGACCTGCTGGGGGACCAGTCGGAGGATGAGGGCGGAGAGGAGGGGAAGGAGGAGGGCGACCGCGACCAGAAGGTGCCATGGTGGGGTGGACACTGCGAGTAAGTAATGGGGAGCCTGTACATGAAGACATCACACCTTTAAGGCGGGGACCACATTGACCAGCGGAAATTGGAAAGCGGCAGCGGCAGCGGCAAGCGTAACACAACGCTCAGACCATATTATGTTCCATCTCATTCCTAAGTAACACAAACGGTTAGCCTAAACTGACAATTGAATACACTCGCGTTGCGCTTTGAAAGTTGAACCAAGTTCAACGCTAGCGCTGCCACCGCTCTGCTGCCGAACCATAGAGAACAATAGGAAACCTGCTGCTTGTCGCTGGTCAGTGTGATCCCAGCCTAAAGGTGGAGTCTACAACAGTCTGGCGATTGATGGGCTAGATTGGAGTGTGTGTGTGTGTGTGTGTGTGTGTTCTCATGTGTCGTCCTGTATGTATAATTCTGACCACCTCAACGTGCCCGGGAATACAGTTGTAGCGCCCCAATGCCGCAGTAATGGGCATGTCTCATTAATAAGTTCTATAACTCACTTGTTGGGACGCCCTGAGTTCTTTTAACTTATAAGTAGTAATTGTATTTAAGGTTTTGAGATATAAGCTTCTGTGAACTTGTAATCACTCTTTTTTAAGTATCTAAGATCTAATGAAAACATCAACACTTCAAAAAGTATTGTAAAAATATAAAGCTTTTACTTGGCTAAAATATAAATGAAATTACATGTAGGTAATCTTAAAGCATTTACCACCCTTCAGTTCAAAGGACAATATCCCAAATGGAATCTTTTTACCTAACTCAAATATTATTTAAATGACATCACCTTTAGGCACCTAGTGCTCTCACAGTCAAACCAATATTTCCAGTATGAAACTCAGTGGCAAACATTCAAATAGCATAAGCAACCCTTGAAATACACACACAATGCAATAACAGTCTCTCATGTGAAAAGATAAATGTACCCTATGCCAGCTTATCAAACTAAAATGTCACCCTCGTTGCAGGCCTGTAAGTTGCTTGCGTTCGTTGAGACCAAAAACTATACGGCCCCGTCACTCTTACAAGCAAAATAAACATGGCATGCCAGTTACCTGCAGGTCCGGAAGAGAAGGAAAGTTTTGTCGTTGCCGTCTGTGAAGCGCTAACTCGTTAACACAGGCAGTCAGGCTAATTCTTCTGTACACCTTGTCCAAGTTCCAGTGCACAGAGTTGTTCCTCCAACTTCAACGGGTCGGGTCGGCCCGATAAACCCGACGGGTGCGTACCGCAGGTTCGGGCCGGGTTCGGGTCGAAAATATAAGCAAATGACTCGGGTCGGGAGGGACCTCGGGCTTACTCTTTTCCGCTCAGTGAAAAAATCATCGCTGCTGTTCACCGTAAAGAAAGTCTGGTTGCTGCGTGCAACGTGCATCATGGAGAGAGGCAGACCTGACGCCGCTGCGTGCACGCCTTTAGCCTGGATAAGAAGATGGAGTTGGTGAAAGGTAAACTTGCCGCAGGTGAATTCACCGTCGCTACTACAGGAGTGGGAAAATCACAGGTCTGGAAAGTGTTTGGAGTGGTGCTGGATTCTGATGGAAATTCTACAGGTTATGTGCAATGCTCAAAATGCAAGGTGCAGATGAAATATGTGACCCTGCAAGGCGAAACCAATCACTGTGGTAAAATTTACAAAATTAAGTTATTGTTAAGTTACATGAACGGCCATAAACTAAGCTTTCCAACGACATGTAGCCTATCGAGGGTGTTGCAAAAAGCATCGCTAAGATAACCGCATCCAAAGTTGGCATTCTTCCGTCACCATAGCCTACGCCAGAAGAGGAGAAAATCAGTTTTAAGTAAATTGTTACGCTAATGTATTGAATCTTCACCTAAATAAAGTCAGGGGTTAACAGTCAAAACGTATATTTTACGTCGGGCCGCGGGCCGGGTTCGGGCAGATAATTCATGTTGATGTGTCGGGTTACATCGGGTCCGGGCTTTAAAAGCCACGGGCCGGGTCGGGTCGGGTTGTAATTTTCAGGCCCGTTGAGAACTCTACTCCAACTCAGTTTGCAAAGTCCCAGTGCACAATGTTAACTACTGATACGACTAAGAGTACGTTGAGCTAAGACGGCGACCATGCATAAATTCGCCACTTGACTGAAATTAATGTGACTTCAAAGTCTATCAAACTGAGAAAATATACCGTCACTGATACTTAAGTTATCTGTCCGACAACTCTAGTCAGCTAAACTCCACTCCAATGTCCTAGAGATAGAGCTATAACCGTGTAAACTTATGCTTTCAGCAGTGAGATCAGAGAAGCCATCCGCTTGCTTTCATCTTCCTTCTTCCTCCTCCACTCTCTTCTTTTCGTGGCAACAGGTTCCAGTGCAAAGGTCAACTTAAACTTCATAACCAATAAACTTACAGAAAGTAAAATATTCAAATACATTTCGGCATAGTACATTCCAAAACATTTGTAATTATTTATTAATATTTTTAATGTAAAGGTAATTAAAGAAAATATAGCACAGGGCTACACAGTGTTCCTCATTCCTAAGATGTCCTTATTTTATGGGTCGTCGACTGTTATGAATGTTAATATGCATAGTTAGTGAGTTTGCTCTAGGTCTTCTGATAACCGCTGACTACTAATGAGAATGTGGTTAAAGTTTAATGAGGTGTGTGTGTGTGTGGTGTGTGCGCTCATTACTGTGGCAGGTGGGTGAAGGGGTACCCACTGAACTCCCCCTACATTGGCAGCTCGCCCGCGCTGTGCCACCTGCTGCAGGAGAAGATGCCCTTCTGCTGCCTCCGTCTGGACAAGGTGAGAGACCGAGACAGAGCCGCAGCTCAGCTCAGCTCAGCTCGGCCCCTCATGGAAAATGCATGAAACAGCAAAGCCCCTGTGGTGAAACATCCCTCCTGAAGTCATTAACAGGCTTACCGTACCTCAACACACTTAACACAACTGGCCTTCTCCCACTGACAAAGTCTCTCTCGAGACCTCATTCTTCCTAACCTTTTAAATCTGCTTCTCCATTCACGTCCTCTTTCTTCTACCATCTCTTTCTCTCTCTCTCTCTCTGTTTCTCTTTTCTGTGCTGGCCTTTCCTTCATATCTCATCAACATACCTGTCAACATTTAGCTTTCCAAAAACGGGAGATTTTTTTTCGGGGGGGGGGGGGGGGGGCGGTCAGTGTTTATACCGGATCTGTGTTTATACCGGATCTGTGTTTGCATATTTAATATGTTTCATACACGTGTTTCAACACTGCATTTCGGTCGTTGCTTTTACCTTACCATTACCTTACGCATGCCAGTTATGTATCCACCAGCTGCCTGCCTGCAGCCTACTTCCAAAACTCCAAAGCTGCTTGCTGTCAGATTTGGTTCCGAGGGCACAAGTTCAGTGTATCAACAACACTCAATAACACTTTATGTGATGTGTTAATCAATTAAATTCCCAACAATTTCACAACAGCTAGTTCTGGAGTAGGCCATTCAACTAGCCCGCTTGCTTACGATGAGACTCAGGCTGCGCAGTCGGCACCCGCTTCCTTATTTGGGTTTTGGGTTGCCAGGTTTTAGCCTATGATAAAACGGTTGAAATTGAAACTAAGTGATCGTGTATGTGTAGGGTGTATTTCATACACAATCTGGCAACTTGAATGGACTAATGATTTTAAAATGAAGTTTGATGGCCATGCAAATTACGGGAGTTTTCCGGGAGAAATAACAAAACGGGAGGGTGCTGGGAGATGACCTTGAAATACGGGAGAAACCCGGGAAAAACGGGAGTGTTGACAGGTATGCTCATCACATCTGCCCTCTGTTCCGTAGTCCTGCCCTCACATCCCGTTTGAGGACGCCCGTTCCTATGGGTTCAAGAACAAGCTGATCATCGTGTCGGCCGAGAGTGCGGGCAACGGACTCTACAACTTCATCGTCCCTCTGCGGGCCTACTACCGGCCCAGGAAGGAGCTGAACCCCATTGTGCTTCTGCTCGAGAGCATGTAAGAACCACCCACCAGCAGAGTGGAAGTCATGATGCGAGGCCTTCCATGGCTAAACCGGTGAACTGCTAGCAGCACCAGTGCTAATGTTTAATGCTAATTCTTAGCGCCGGGTTGTTACATTTTCCAGTAAGCTCAACAGCCTGATAAAAATGAATCATCTAATTAGTTGACTGGATATTGGTGCGTGTCTGTCTCCGTTAATGAAGGCATAGATAAACGACTGCGCTGATGGAGTCGCACCGCACCGCCAACCCCGCAACGATTAGCCATGAGGAATGGAGAGGGGGTTTGCCTCGGCGTGACATGAGCATTCTTCTCATTTCCGCTGTCTGACCGGCGGCTCTAACGAGCCTTTGCATGTATTATGAGAAGTAATCTCTGTCTAGCCTGCCGCACGGTACACTGCTGAATGCTCCCCTCTAATGCATTGAAATGCCGTAAACACTCGAGTCATGCCCCGATGTAGCCATTCAGCTGGTGCGTTGCCTCTGGCCATGGGGCATTATGTCTTTGTTCAGCACATTAAAGGGACGGGGAAAAGGATTTTTTTTATTGCATATTAAAGGTTAGGGCTTTTTTTTTTGCTCCCAAGACGAGGAAAATGATTTAAACAATGTAAGCACAGCCATGTTGTCTTGTAATGACCATTTGTTATGGAGGCAATCAATGCACATAATGATATTACTGATGTGTTTCAGTGCGTTGTTTGTGCCTTTCATTTTGTCTGTTTCTCTTTTGTTCCCTCTCTCTCTCTCCCTCCCTCCTTTTTCTTATTCTTCAGACCGGAGGCAGACTTTTTAGAAGCTATATGCTGGTTCCCTATGGTGTTCTATACTGTGGGCTCTATAGATAAGTAAGTGATAAGCTGGGCTTTATTCATCTTCCAGTATTCCACATATGGTCAACCTCACTGTAATCTTATTGCCCAGTCTCATTCTCTCTCTTTCTTTTTCTCTCTGTATTTCCCTCTCTCTTTCTTTCTCTCCCCCCCCCTCTGTCTCTGTCTGTCCCTTTCTCTCTCTCTGAAGCTTAGACAGCCTGCTGCGTTGTGGAGTCACGTTTGCAGACACTATGGTGGTGGTAGATAAGGAGAGCTCGATGATAGCAGAGGAGGATTACATGGCAGACGCTAAGACCATTGTCAATGTTCAGACACTCTTCAGGTATGCTCTGTGTTCATCAGTGTGTCTCATCTTAAAGGTGTCTCGGAGTCACACACTGCACCTCTAAAATGAAATGCTGTGTGCAAAAACACAGTGTAATAGCACAAAATATACAATGAGACCACTCACCAACCTTGTACTCACAGTACATCCACACCTTTCTTTGCCCCTGTGCCTTTTTAAGCAAAAAAATCCCTGGTCATGAAAGTATCTGATTGTGAACAGTGTGTACTATAAGCTGCTTTAAGAGCTCTCTCCTCGCCTTCTCTCTCTCTCTCTCTCTTTCACTCTGTTTCTCTTTTTTGCTTTCTCTCTCTCTCCCCCTCTCTGTTCCTCATTCTCTCTCTCCTTTTCTCTCGCTCTTCTCTCGGCACTTTACAGGCTGTTTCCAGCTCTCAGCATCATAACAGAGCTCACCCACCCCGCCAACATGCGCTTCATGCAGTTCAAAGTCAAAGACCACTATTCACTGGCCCTCTCCAAACTGGAGAAGGTAAGAGGGCCTTTTATCTCCTGTAACCTAAGAGCAACTCCAGTAATAGGCAATGAAAGAGTAATGGAAGAGAAATCTTGGAAGAACACTTGAAGGCCAGTTGTGAGCCTCGTCTCTGCACAGGCTTCCTCTCTCTCTTTCTCTCTCTCCTCCACTCTTCCCTTGATCAGAGAGTTACGTTAAAAATGAAGATAGTTTACATTGATATTGTTTTGGATTGCCGGGCCGTAAAAGGTTTATTTGAAAGCAAACCTTCTTTTGTGCCTGTCTTTCTGCTACCTACCTCACATCCTTGTGTCTCCATGCATGCCCCACTCCTCCTTCTGCCTCCACCCACTACAGAAGGAGAGGGAGAAAGGCTCCAACCTGGTGTTCATGTTCCGACTGCCGTTCGCTGCGGGGAAAGTCTTTAGCGTAAGCATGCTGGACACCTTACTCTATCAGGTACTGACCATCTTCTCAGAGTCATTGTTATAATTCTCATATTGATTGTGGATGGCTTATAATATGTTTGACATGTTCCTCCTCCAAAATGACATTATCCAACTTCTGACAGTCCTTTGTGAAAGACTACATGATCTCCATCGCCAGACTGCTGCTTGGCCTTGACTCCATGCCCGGGTCTGGCTTTTTATGTGTTGTGAGTACATAAAACTCTTCATATACTTTATGTATTGTGTACTTTCTACTCAAGGAGACAACCGTCAGGGTACAACTAGACAACATTTTATTTGTTCTTCTTGTACCTTCATACATGCATATTATTGTCAGTAGAGTGCCACTTGATTTTATAAGTATACAGATTACAGTTTAATATTAAAACAATATTACTTCAGACCAATGAATGAGTTGAACGTGCTACTGTATGTTCTGTTTGACCATTATCATGCACTAGATGAAGATCACGGAGGAGGACCTGTGGATCCGCACATACGGGCGCCTCTACCAGAAGCTCTGCTCATCCACAGGAGATATCCCCATCGGCATCTACCGCACAGAAGCTCAGAAACTACCTGTCTCCGAGGTATAGGAAAGTCCGACTTCTCAGAAGAAGAACTAGAATGGGCCTGTCATCTTCAGTTACAATCTCAGTGTCTCATGTCACACCAATCACATCACTAAATACTATTAATTAAAGTGCTTCCAGTACATTAGGCAGACAATTTTTGCAGTATGCATGCTCCGTTCTTGTCAAACCTGTGACTTTGGAACTGCAAACACCCTTCTCTGCTATTTGAGCTGTGTTGAAACATCACAGTATTATCCAGCCAAGTTTCTTTTCATGCCTATGTAGCAGTGCACAAGTCTATGGAAGAGCACACATCTTCACTCTGTCATCTTAGTGAACAGCTGGAATAGGAATGCACACTGAGGGGGGCGCTGCAGTGCCTATGCCACACCTGGGTCCAGGAGCCCACGCGGCCATGGTCATTTCCCAATCCCACCCCATGTCTCTCTATCACTCGCTTCCTGGCAGCCTCTTTGCTGTCCTGTCATAATGAAATATCATGTGTGCACAGTGACAGGGAAGCTACACCAGGCGCGTAACTGAAGCGTTCCGTTCGCGACGCGTAAAATCCATTTTAGAAGAATGGTCTTATTTTTTTCGAACATACGCGCTGCTATCGCGTCTGGTGTAGCTACTTTCATTGATTACAGTGGAAGCTAATTGTTGCAGCAGACGCAAAACACGAACGGAGCGCTACAGTTACGCGTCTGGCGTAGCTTAGCCCTGAGATGTGCAGCGCGTGACGCTGCCCCCATTCTGTCCCAGTCGCAGGTGTCCATCACGGTGGAGGACTACGAGGACACGCGGGAGCCCCGAGAGCCGCTGCTGTGCCGCACGGGCCCGCACCGCAACTCCACCTCCTCCGAGCCGCCGTCCTCCTCGCACTCGCACATGTCCGAGCACCCGCTCCTGCGGCGCAAGAGCATGCAGTGGGCGCGGCGGCTCAGCCGCAAGGGCGGGCGCGGCTTGGGCAGCGGCTCCAAGGGTCCGGGCAGCACGGCCGAGCGCATCAGCCAGCAGCGGCTCACGCTTTTCCGCCGCTCCGAGCGCCAGGAGCTCAATGCACTGGTGCGCACCCGTATGAAGCACCTGGGCCTCTCGCCGTCCGGATTCAGTGAGTATGCGTGTGTGTGTGTGTGTGTGTGTGTGTGAGTGTGTGTGTGTGTTATCGGGGTGGAGGGCCACGGGCCAAAACTAAATTGTTAAGTCGTGGACTATTAAATTGAAATATATTTCATATTTAAGCAAAATTAACATTCTTCGAAAGGTAGACTAATTTGAAGAAATAAGAAGCAGTACTCTTTACTGTGCTTGCCTATGCACTGTGTTAACAGTATTTTTATTAATTTCATGAAATGATTGAACATCCATATGGCTGTTTTAAGGAGTAGAAATATATGGTGTCTCTGAAGCAATCAATTAATACACATAAGTAATAAACACAATATTAATACTAATAGATTTGATTGAGCAATGACAATTGGACAATTCAGGTTAGCTACTAGCTTCTCCTCAGCCCTCTTCACTCTTTTCATCATCATGACTATGGATCTGCGCTGACCGAAGCGTCTATCTTACACTCTAATTTTTTGCCATGCACTTCTCTTTTATTAAACAATGCACCCAGGGGTGTGCCAATTAATTACTTAAGGTGTGGACTCTAGCACATTATCTAAAAATCGCTATCTTACACCATCTAAAAAGCATTACGCCACTGACCAAGGAGAACCTGGTCTATAACGAATGGAGCATATGAAGCACAGCTGAAGCAACTCCTCTGCAGGATTTTTCAGGCTATGTTTTCGATGGTAACCCATTGTCAGTCAATAGTGAAAGTAATTAACTGTGTAGAACTGTTTTGTTGTTGACAAAGAGACCATGACAATGCTGACAATGAGACCACGGTGAAGTTAGTTTCACTTTGCCTATGAGTTCAAATAATAGACGAGAGCAGATGCATGCAGGCTATGCTCTGCTAGTCACAAACAGGTTTTAGTAAAGCAAGGTTTAGTGTAAATGCCTGTTCCATACGGCAGTGATTCTCAAATGGGGGTACACGTACTCCAGGGGGTACGTGAGATTTTAAAATATACATATCATTTGCAAAATTTGCAATAAATTTAGTCATGGATTATTAAAATTGAAAATGTTCAAAATATTTTTTTTTCCAAATGTTTGAATTTTGTATGTTTATCAGTTCCAAAGTTTAATAAATTAGACACTGATGCCACAGTGCTCTGTTTTAAGTCTTTTTTCTCAACTAAAAATGCTTTGCGCTGGTTAGGGGGTACTTGGCTAAACAAATATTTCACAGGGGGTACATCACTGAAAAAAGGTTGAGCGTGCAAGCAGATTCCTTCAAATGCACCGCTGACTATCAAAATGCCGATGCGCTGTTTGAAGTGGCGCTTTTTGCTGTTAAAGGGAATGACCGATGTCCTTCTCATTGGTTTAAAGCAGTGGTTCTCAAACTGGGGAACTTTGATGTTGACAGCCTACCTATGAGAGAAGACATTTTTTGCCTCTGCTTCCAATGCCCATCTCACAACATTTTGAAACCAAATTCCACCGGTTAGAGAGAAGGGGGTCGCGAGACTTGGCCCATGTTTTTTGGGGGGTCGCCAGACAAAAAGTTTAAGAACCACTGGTTTAAAGGATGTTACGCCCAAAACACACCCATGACTGATTAAGAAACATAAGAACAACCCTTATGCGCCAAGCTCCCGACATTTCACCACATAATCGTGCCATCAAATTAGTGAATATGGACTGGCCATGCCTTTATTGTCTATAAACTTTGCACCTCTGACCATCCGTTTCTGATCGCCAAGATAGAGCCCAGAATGAAATTCTGACCAATTTACCTCAGTGTTTATGTAAATTCCTGTTCCTTCCACATGTTGCCATTTGTGTGTGTATGTGTGTGTGCGTGAGGATGTCCCTTGTCATTGCACATTTGTCTGTGTGTTTATGTATGTGTGTGTGTGTGTGTGTGTGTATTTGTCCCTCTGCTCCATCTCTGTCCTCATAGTAGTTGATTGACAGTTCTCCATGTGGCCTGAGTGCATTAGCACTCCCCACCCCCCCCCACACACACACACCCCTAGTGCATTAGTGTGCTTCTTTCACACAGCACAGTTCACTGTAGTGAGCCCTTCTTTCTGAGCACAGGTTGTGCTCCTTTGTTCTAGTGCTGCTGTTGACAATAATCAAATACATTCAGACTCCTCTCTCTACATTCTTTTTCCTCCATCGAGGACTTTTTTAGTGCTATGTTTGGCTGTTTGGTTGCTTGTCTGTAAGCAGGACTAGGCTATACAAAAATTACTAGCCCGATTTTCATGACATTTAGTGGAAAGGTGTAGCATGGGCTTAGAAAGAATACATCTGGTTTTGGAGCAGATCTGACTTGTTTTGCTCTTGTTACGAGATATGGTCAGGGTTCTGCACTCTCAACATGCCTTTCTACTGAGGAGACACAGCACTCAAAGAATCTCCCATAGAAATGCATGGGGTTAGTTTGTAAAGCAAACATGGCAGTCGTCTACACATATCCCGCACCTTCCGCCGACAAAAGTTGACATGTGAATACATCGTGCCAATCATGCAGTATCTTGTTCATACATCATGCCAATCATGTGGTATGTTGTGAATACATCGTGCCAATCATATGTTGTGATCTCGCAGCTGGAGCAAGGTTGTGTGTCGTGATTCGTGAAGCCTTGCGCAAACACAGTTCTGCCCAAAATAGATGCCCGATTAATGCCCAAAAAGCGTTACAATATGGCCGCCGAGTGGAGGGACTTGCCTAAAAGGACTTTGCTAAAACTAGTATTGTTATTTGAATCCAGTCAGCAGTCATTAAAGGACATTGGGACAGACTAGCGTTACCTAGCCAGCTATCTGAAACAAAGCTGAAGCCTATAATAAAACAGGCAACAAGGCAGCGGTGTCTGTACCTGAGCCGCTACATGCTGGACTGTCCTCTGTCCTCTCCATTGTGTGTTCTCACTGGTGACGCCTTCCATGCTTCCTGTGTCCCCTGCATGTACTTCCTGTCAGACGGGATGACTGACCAATGCAACAGGCTCTCCTACATCCTCATCAACCCCTCGCCTGACACTAGACTGGAGCTGCATGACGTTGTGTGAGTAGAGCCAACATCAACACACACACACACACACACACACAACTCCCTTCACACACCCCTGAGGGACAACATAATCACTCCTCTCCACAATGTTTCAATGTGACACTCTCATCTCTTCCTCAAACATTGAACTAAATATAAATATAAATATAAATGTAAATCTAAAACTGCTGTAGGATTTCTGCATTTGCTATAGTGGAGCTGTGGTATGGTAATGATGTTCAGTTCCAGAGTAATTAAGCAGGCTTGTCAGCTTTCATGGTCATGTTAATTACTAAACTAATGGGACTGATGGATGTGCAATTACGAGCCTGATCAAAAAGAGCTGACTCTCAGTGCAGATTTTCCTCCCTTTGGGAGAAACTGATGTGTGCAACACATTTAGTAAATGTCCAAAAACAGATGTGTGTTGTGGGGTGCCGTGGCAGAAGTCAAGTCAAGTCAAGTTTATTAGCACCCATGGGTCATTCAGTGTGCTTTACATAAACAAAAGCAAAGAGTAAATAAAAAAGTAAATTTAATAGTAAATAAAACCAATAAAAGGGCAATAGTTTAAAATTTAAAAAGTACATAATATAATTAAAATATTTAAATATTAATATTTATAATATTATTATTATTATTATTATTATTATTATTATTATTTTAAAAAAGCAGAAGCATCCCGACCATGTAGGGGTCGATGTTTCCACGGGTCAGTTTCCCGTCCTGCCCCCACCTGTTTCACCCACTCACGTCCTGTCACACCCAGATCTCCTAGTTGCATAAAGGCATGAGGCCCTACAGATATACTGAAAAGAAAACAACAACATGTGTGTTGGTTGACTGACTACTTCTTCTCTCTGTGCCCTATGAAAGCTGTGTCCTCTCACCAGGTACCTGATCCGGCCCGACCCGCTCTCCGCCGTCCCCAACCAGGGGAGCGGCCGCAAGCCTAGCGCCGGCAGGACCGAGGGACACCGCTTTGAGTCGCAGGACAGCACACACCTGTGAACGAGGACGGACAGGGCGCAACAGCACGTCAAGCAGCCAGGGCGAATGAAAGAGAGACTGGGGGAGAGAGGGAGAGAGAGCAAGAGAGAGAGCAAGAGAAAGCGAGAGAAACAGAACATGAATGACAAGAAGGCCCACGTTTCTTCAATTTCCCCCCCGTTTGTCAACCGAAATGCATGGACTTCTTTTTGGAAGCTTATTTTTTCCCCCTCTCTCTGTTAAAATCCATCATTGTATTTCCCAAGACCAGGGGTCCTGGAGACACATAAGTGCATTTAAAAAGAAGTGGGAAGCAAACAAACAAACCAACAAACATTCGTATCAGTGTTTTTTGTGCATGTGAGTGTTCACCCCAGAGCCAGCATTGCCTGTCTGACTTGCACTGCCAAAGGAACACGCTGCCAAAATGTTTTTATCGTGTGAGAGGAAGCGTCCCACCCCAAACCTCCCGAGTGTTTTCTGTGTTCGGTTTTTTTGTGCGGTCTGTCTCTGCAAACCCGGAGAGACGATCGACGGCCAGTAGTGTTCTTCTCCTGTCGCTTGAGCCTGTACACTCTTTCAATGTGCTGTCTGTGTTTTTGAATACGTCCTGGAGGGTGTTTGCTTGGCGAAGCTTACAAACCACAGGCATCTCGTGCTTACCACCAGCGAGAGAGAATCACAGGAACACGTCTGCTAGATTAATTGTCCATGGGGGAATGGAAGTAATTGTCTGCCTTCCACCGTTTTAGCATCTCATCTATCTATTGCTGTCAAAGAAGAGTCTTGGATCATGTTTATTTAATTGCTTTGTTGTTTATGCCTCCCTTCAAAGCCAACCTTCAATCAGGTTTTGATGTTTATGTGGTTAAATGTGCCCAGAGGAAAAAAACAAGACTCTTTTTATGAAAACAGGCTATTTTAACTGCAGTATCAGTGAATGTCTCTTTTTTATTGGTTTTGTTTGTTTATTTGTGTATTGTTTACAGAAGTGGGGACGCTTACATTGTGGCCAAGGTCGTTCCATTCCACTGTTGTCTTCTCTGTCCAACTCAGTCTTGATTGAGCCCTCTCTTCAAATCGTAGATGTTGGCCTGCATGTTTGAGGCTTGTGCGCATGCGTGCTGCCGCCCCCGGCCTTGCAGGAGCTGTGAGTCAGTGAGCTGTACACCGTGTGTATGGAGTCAAAATATAGGGTCTTTAATATTGAGAGCTTGTGAAAAGATGTTCACATGTGTAATAAAGTTTTGCAGCTGTGCAAAAGGAGTTCTGCATGTGCAAAGAAATTTCGTACCTGTAGAAATATTTTGTACATGTGTGAAAAAAAATATGTACCTGTAGAAATATTATGTACTTTTGTGAAAGAAATGTGTATTTGTAGAAATGTTTTGTACATATGTGGGGGGGAAATGCGGATCTGTAAAAAAAATATTTTGTACACGTGTGGAAAAAATATGTACCTGCACAAATACTTTGTATGTGTGTGAATCTCCTACGCGACGCAAATATTTTTACAGATCCGCATTTCCCCCCCACATATGTACAAAACATTTCTACAGATACACATTTCTTTCACACATGAAGAAAAAAATTCTACAGGTACGAAATGTCTTTGCACATACAGAACTTCTTTTGCACAGCTGCAAAACTTTAATACACATGTGAACATCTTTACCCAAGCTCAATATTAAAGACCCTATTTTGACTCCATACGTGTGGCCACTGAGGAGGTCAGGAGAGGACATACGGCCTGTTCCCACAGTCATATTAATGTGTACCAGCTCTTGCACTATACAGCCTTTCATTTAGTGCCATTGACATCAATGAGGAAATATTTGCATAATAAAGTTGGCGAAAAACACACACACACTTTCTCTGTCTCTCTCTCTCGCTCTCCCGACTGTATTTTTACAAACAGACAGAAATATGTCCACGGAGGCAAGCAAAGGTCAGTCGTCGAGTGTCAGGCGTTGCCGTGCAACGTGTTTGCCATCCGCTGTCAGGTCTTTACATGGAGTCCCATCAGGGGCGCCATTATGAGAAAATGATGAATATCTGAATGCCCTGACATCACTGCAAATATATCCACCAATACTCACTGCACATAACCCCTTTCTATCTTCCTCTCTATCTCTCTCTCACACACACACACAGAATTCGGAAGCTACGTCAAGGCAGGGACTCTCAGGTGAAGTGAAACTGAATAAACCAGTGCAACCAGTGTTCAATTCTGTTGTATCTATCTTTTATGAATTCATTTCGGCCTGACTTTGTTCTGGCCACATTTAACAAAATACGCTGTCAAACTCGTACCCAGAGAGTTATTTCACGCTAGTTGGTACAAATTCCCCTCTTCCCCTTGTGAGCCTGCAGCTCTTAGTTGACCTGTGCCAGCAGCAAGGTTTTACACTTACAGCATACAGCATACATCACAAGCTTCCTCTCTGGGTTCCTCTTCACCTTTGGCTAAGTAAGTGTGCAAGTACATAAAGCGCCTGACTCAGCGTGTGCCATGGCGTGGCGAAGCCTCTTTCTCACGTATACCCTCATTGTGCTCAGTCTATTTATCAGTCTCCCTGACGCTGTCATTGCAACATAGTTGTTGTATTTTTTGCCGTACTCAGCATGACTAAGCATGACTCCTTTCATATATTTGCTTGATGTGCTTAACCCACTGAGAACTGAGTTTACTTTGGGAGGCTTTTATGGAATAATCAAATGCAGATCTAGAATTTAATTGACAGATGTTTGTAAGTGTCTGTTTGTTTGTTTGTTTGTTGTAACATCAACAAATGGAACCTTCAAGTAACAAAATTTGAATCACTTATTTGAGATCATACTTCTCAGGCGTGTGCTGTGTCTCACACTACATATTCGCCTTTTCTTCCATTTCAGTCCATTTGTACCTTTTTAGAGTAAATACACACAAGGCGCAACTCAAAATCAGACTGTTTGTTTTCAGTCTCAAGCTCCTGTATACTTTATGGTCTAATATGGAATTCTGGTGATGCGCCAATTTGAATAGTCGGCTCTCGCCTCGTCTCCTGTCCTCTGGGACGTCATTAGTGTCGTGGTGGTGTGCAGATTGAACGCTGCCTTACTACGTGATCACAGCTCAGGGAGCCAGGATGGAAAGGATGACTAGCTGAGTGTGAAAGCGCACGGTGCTGAGAAGCCAACGTTTAATCACGTCCCAGGAGTGAGCCTGAGGTGTTTCGTTTCATACGACGGTAGTCCCTGATCTCCAAGAGTGATGTGCAGTCACTATTGTGACGATATTGTCAAGATGTATTAGCCAACATGTTACCTTTCTGTTAAAGAAAATTCGTTTAATATCAGGATTTGTTTAATAATCTTTCAACACAGATGAAATAGTCTTTTCACAGACATCTGACGGAAAAAAGAAACATTCATTTCTCTTCAATTTGTCCAATATGTTCTAGACATTCCAAGAGTTATAGACATTCCAATGTTTTGTTCTCTTTCTGTGAGCCACATCTGCTATTCCAAATGTTTATTTCAGAGTGCAAACACACTCATTACCACACACACACATATATACACACATCAAGAAAAAGCAATATCACTGACAGTTTGTATCTTTCTGAGAACAGCGCAAGTGACATTAACTTAATTCTGTAAGTACTGTACAGTATGCCGTCTCCATGGTGATGTGACACAGCGGGTGTGTGTCTCTCCCAAGGGTCCCCACTCCCCAGCTCAGGGGCCACTGCTTCCTGCCCGGCCCTCTCTGTGTTTACTGTAGCCGCTCCGCTCACACAAACAGACCACTGTGGCAAACTTGCGCACTTCTGATCTTCCCCCTTCCTAACAGTGTGTGTGAGTGTGGAGGAGGGTAGCACTGACAGCTGTTTACGTTCACAACCTCACCCGCCCACATACTTCTCCATATTCAACATCCATGCTGGAGCCCAGTGTCTAGTTTTCACTTCCTCTCCTCTTTCCTTCCCACCATCCTTTTCTCATTGGCCGTCGCTCGGCCCGGTTTTCTTCACCCATTAGAGACCATGACTCTGCAGAAAATATGCGGTCCATTGAAGATCAAACCCTCAATCCAAGCTTTTGTCCGGTTTTCCCCGCCCATTAGAGACCATGACTCTGCAGAAAACATGACTACAGCCTTGAACAAACACTTCAGCTGCTTATAATTGGGATGCTAAGCTGTCCTTATCAGAGTAGGCCTAAGAGAACAAATAGGAGTAACTGAAAGAGGGCATGGCAGGAAAAGTTTGCAACGTTCTGATCACTGGGGCCAACCGTGGCCTGGGGCTGGAGATGGTCAAACAGCTGGCGGAGATGTCGTGTTCCTACCTGGCATGCCTACTGGTTAGGGCTTCGGACTTGTAACCAGAGGGTTGCCTGTTCGAACCCCAACCAGTAGGAACGGTTGAAGTGCCCTTGAGCAAGGCACCTAACCCCTCACTGACTGCTCCCCGAGCGCCGCTGTAGCAGGCAGCTCACTGCGTCGGGATTAGTGTGTGCTTCACCTCACTGTGTGTTCACTGTGTGCTGAGTGTGTTTCACTAATTCACGGATTGGGATAAATGCAGAGACCAAATTTCCCTCATGGGATCAAAAGAGTATATAAAAGAAAAAAAGGAAAAAAATCTTTGCCTGCTGCCGTGATCCAGGCGCTCCCAAGGTCCCGGTGAGAGAGTTCAGCAGAGCTCAGTTGAAAAGAGAACTGAGCTCTTGCTTTTGTTTCCTGCTGGCGGTTTTAATGTGCACACACTTTCATGTGTTACAGAGTCTGCAGGAGCTGGCCAAGAAGCACCCTGGAGTCATTCATGTCATTTGCCTTGCTAACAAAGCATTTGAACTTTCTTACAACTCTAGTGCATCATCATCCTCCATTAATCACATGAAGCATCGTTTCCACTATAGAATATTCCTAAAGAAATTAAGGATGCCGTTGATTAATGATAGACTTGATGTTTAGCCGCTGTTTCGCTCAGACACCACTGACCCCCACAGCATTAAGGAGCCTGCCAAGCAGGTGAGCTCGGTCCTGGGCAAGAGTGGACTCAACCTGCTGGTGAACAACGCTGCTGTACTGGACAATGGCACCATGCAGACCACGGGAGTCAAGGAGATGCAGGATGCCTTCAACACCAACATCATAAGGCCTATGATGGTCACCAAGGTAATGGTCAAAAGAGGAAGCTTGAGGGGTGATACACAATGTCTCTTACTTATTCTTACTTACTTGGCTGACGCTTTATCCAAAGCCATTTACATGTCAATTATTACAAGAGCCAGTCTCCCCAGAGCACCTCAGGGTTAAGTGCCTTGGTCAAGGGCATAACATTGGCAGCTGGGAATTCTTCTGGCTACTGCATGCTAGCCCAGCTCATTAGCCACTACACACCACCGCCATTCTAAGAGAGAGGTATAGATTGCTCTTGGGTGCCCCTTGTTGGTGCCCCCCACCCAATCCCAATCCTCCCCCACCTTTTTTATGCAGCCCTTGCCACTTAATCTACTAAACCCCTCTTCTACTGCACTTTTTACCCCCCCCCCATTAATGCACAAATAGGCTGACACCAGACATAATTTCACTGCATTTCTTACTTCCAGTAACTATATGCATGTGACAATAAACTTCCTTGTATCCTTGTATCCTTGTAGATCTCTCTCTCTCTCTGCCTCTCTCCATCTTTCTCTCTGTTAACCTTTTCCTCTCAATCCTGTAATTAGGAGTTCCTGCCATATCTGTGTGAGGCAGCGAAGAGCAGTGGGAAGACAGGGATGTTCTGCGGCAAAGCGGCCGTGGTCAACATCTCCACATTTCTGGCCTCCATGGCAACCGGTCTTGAGATGCACTCTCACTTCCCTGCCCTCTGATACCGCATTAGCAAGGTACAGGCAGCAGCCACTTTTATCATATGCTTGAGTCCAATCATTCCCTGTGCTACAGTGAACAACTAATCCATTATGTTCACAGTAAAGCTATGGCGGGCAAAGAACAGAATATTGTGAAAGACCTTTCTTGTTTATTGAAAGGTAAAGTAATATCAATGTAATAAGACAAGCACAGTTTTCTACAAGAAACAAAATAATATCCTTTGTATAGTATTCAATATCCCATTTAATATTCTTTACAATGTTAACTTTCCATAAAGTAAACAGAAAACTGAATGTTTACATGATATTGTATTGTATTGCATGCACTCCAGATTATTAGACCAGAAGCTACCTGCCCATGAATTATTGCAACACTCTTACTTGCTGTGGCATCAGCTGCTGAAAGGAACTATTGCTCATTCTCCCACGCAGGCAGGTCTGAACATGCTGACAGTCTGTAACTCACTGGAATTCAAGCAAGACGGGGTCCTGTTTACTGTCCTGAACCCGGGATGGGTGCGCATTGACATGGGGGGAGAAGACGTGAGTGTCTGTCTAGAGTGATATAGTTTGACCGATGGTGTTACAGTTTTTGGTTACAAGGCTGCAGTGTCAGTGTGCATTTGTTCATGACTGGACTTAATGATCCACAATTAATTAATTAGGCTGTTAATGTCTTAATTAATTATGACCGCCGCTAGCGAAGCGGTCATATAGGGATTGTCAAAGTTTTTTTTATTCTTTTTTTTTTTTCCCCCGTCATCTACTTCCTGAAATTTTGGTCAATACCCGGGACACCGAAACACCGGGGCACAATGAAATTTGGTGGGTATGTAGCCCACTAGACTTTTACGGAAAAATTTCGTTTGGTCCCCAGGGGCCACTCCCACCCCCCGAAACCCAAAAAATGCAGTTTTTCCTAAATAACTACCTGAACCGTGGCACCGAGGATGAAGAAATTTGTATGGTATGTTGGTCTCAAGGGCCCACATCAACCTAGCCCATAATCACTCATTTGTGATTTGCACCCCCCTGGTAAAAAATGAAAATGCAATATCATTCTGCTTTAATCGCCCCTCTCTTCAGTTAAGATGTTCAGAACTGCACCAAATTTTATGTGTATGATTAACCTGACAGTTATGTGTACATTTAGTGACTGTACACTCATTGGCCTATAGATGGTGGCGCACACATATACACATGCACACACAGGCACGCACATACTATCGGTATCGGCAATTAGAACGGCCGATACATAATTACAAATTCAGTAGGATTAAAGGAAAACCAAATATTCATCATAATAATTTGGCTGCATTTCCAATATTGGCATCACGTGGTCGTTTGTCCACCAGATGGGGCATCGTTGCAGTGAGACGTAACTTTGTTGGAAGTTAATCTAAAGTGGGTTGGAAAGACAAGGACAACACTGTAGTTTACCGCAGAGAACGTCTAACAAGGGTAGGATGATTTCCACATGAAATGTAATTCCCATTTCTTCTTGAAGCCTAAATAAATCTGAGAATGTTTATCGGACATGCTTGGTTTTTACTGCAGGTAGGCTACGTTAATCTTGTAAGTTATAGCCTAGGAGGTAGGTAAAATAATGTTACCGTTAGCATTGGTTGAGTGATGGAGGCCAATTTGATTATGTATTGTAGAAAACCATAAATGCGGTTATAGGCTACCAAGCAAATTGATAACAGCACTAATTCTCTTTCGACTGTCATCCCATTCTCTTATGACCATAGGCTACTAGCAGGAGCTAAGTGACCACGTTCGCTAACGTGATGGTTTTCTAATGGAAAATATATAGGCTACCTGAAAGATAACCTGTCTATGATGCATCCTAAACACCAGGCTGGGACATTTCTGCTCAAAGTCTCAAAAAGCATCTGAATCTGAGTTAACGTTCATTCCCAAACACCCACTAGGCTACTTCAATCCTCTATTTTCAAAGATGATTCAAGTAAGGAAGAACATGGCTCAAAGTAAAGTAACTAGGACTGAAACATAAATTCGTCAAAGTGAATAATTTGTCTCAACTCGCCGCAATGTAGATTTATTAACGCACCCGTGATGATCTACATCTCCATTTAAACCAAATGTTTTAGAGCGCACGTTGAGAGATGTATCCAGGGCAGGGCTGTACCTACACATATTTGTTGCACGTGCTACAAAAATCATTCTTTGCGATGGATGATTTAGTACCAACGTTACACCGGTCCGATACAGTTTTGCTATAGCCTACCGTGAGACTGAGATGCTTTTTGTTTGTTCGAAGTGCGTGTTTGGGGTGTGAGAGGGGAGTCGATGTGCTTTGATTCCAGCTTGGTAGTTGTAGTCTATGCGATTAAAAAGCATGTGTGTGTGAAGTATCCAAACAATGATAACACTTTCTTCATTATGGCTGCTTTAGCCACAGACCTTCAGCTACTGTACAGTGGGTCCCATTTAGAAGTGTCCACTTCATTCGCGCTTTCCGTGATTCACGCAGCTGCGTGAAATGTATTACTACTAATATGCAAAACTATTAACTTTTCGCCAAGAGGTGGCAGCTTAAGTCCGCTTGATACTGTTGGTTCCCAAAGGAGATTTTATTTGGGTCACCAGCATAATCTAGTGACAATATATGTTGTGTAATAGGCCTAGCATAGGGCCTACCTTATATAGCTTATAGTTTAACAGTCACGGTTTTGTCATAACTCCCTCTATGCATTTTTGCATTTAGAATAGCTCTAAAACCGGGGGGTGAACATCGCAGAGGGGGCACCAGTGCGTGGATATTAAATTAAACAATATTTCTATCGGGCGCCTACCATGGACTAGGCTGGGTGAACCCAGTCTGATCTGCCGGCGATTATTTTTCGATTTCTTAAAAGATTGAGCTTGGTCTGGCGAAAGCCAGACTAACCATGGACCTCACAGTTGCAAAATGCAAGGGAACATGAATCAGCCTATATTTGCACAAACAATAACGGACAGCAGCTCTTCAACTTGGCCCGTTAAAATGTGTATCTAGAGACGCATTTCATGAAGGCCCTTTTGGACATGTCAGTTATTTGCACCACTGGGTAAAACTGCATTTTGTTTTAGACTACTGGTATTTAATTTGTGCATTGACAATTAAGTTGAATATCATATGAACTAGATGACTAAACTCTTGCATATGTAGAAGAAGAAACATTCACAAAAATCCATGACATGA
Organism: Alosa sapidissima; assembly: GCF_018492685.1. Lineage (NCBI taxonomy): Eukaryota > Metazoa > Chordata > Actinopteri > Clupeiformes > Clupeidae > Alosa > Alosa sapidissima. The sequence goes on along the minus strand of NC_055959.1, from coordinate 2,632,206 downwards.
CCTCTCTTCTTGATAGCTGTTGAAAACTGCATGGATCTGACAGGGATTGTTTATGTTTAATAATAAATAAATAAATAAATACATTATGCTGCTACCTTCTGCTTTTCCCAAATACAATGTAGCCTACAGGTGTACCTTTCATCAGTCCAGTTGCAATGGATGGACTGTGATGAACTGCCCTACTTGTGATTGTTTAGAGATTTTAAAGGTTTTATAACAATGCTACACATTTTTTGGCAAGTGCTACAAATCTATTCACCTTTGCAGCGCCAGTAGGCTACTTTCTGTGCGGCCCGTAAACACACATGCCAAACAAGCATACACAAAAGTTTCAAGAGTGGGGGATGGAGTAGAAGATGGAGACAAATTGATTAATGTGATTTATTTTCGCGGAATGGATGTACATGACTGAGAGGCGGTCATATTTTGTACCGCTATGTGGTACATCTAGTTTATTAATCAAGTTGTTCTTTTGTGGGGTCTCAGGTGTATTATTGTTAATATATGTTTTATATGCATGTTATATTCAGAGATTATCTTCTTCTTTTTAATTTGTAGCTCATTGTAAAACTTGTGTCCAGGAGAGCGTTGGTGGTATGCTGCGTGTCATGGATTCCCTGACGGAGAAACATAACGGAGCTTTTCTGGACTACAACGGACAACCAATGCCCTGGTGATAATGAAGGAATGAGCAATGTTTCACGCCGCCTCATGTTGCAACTTCATCTGTCTGGTTACCATCCAGCTCAAGCATCAAAATGAAATATTTGTTGTAGAGATGTTTATCCTATATGTTTTGCCTTGTGCTACTGTTCTACAAGATCTCTTTTTCTAAGTCGCTTTGGATAAAAATATATGCTAAATGCACGTATGTATAAATGTAGGACTATTAAGCCATGCAATAAAGTTTGATGAAAACAACATGTTGTGTGTACTGTACATTTGTTATTCTGCTGAGTTAGTAGGAGTTATAATTGACCAGGACCTATCACTAAATAATCACATAAAACAGATCACCAAAACTTAATTTGACCATTTAAGGAACATTTCAAAGATAGGGAAGTGGGTAGATGACAAATAGCAGAATTCAGACTGTCCATGTGTCACACACTTATAAAAAATGGCAATTATTAAGAATTGATATGGAAATGTTGTAGGTCTGGTAGGTTCAAGTTCTGTCATATTAAATTTATTGGATTTGTATTTAACTTTTGACTTAAAATAATCATCCAAACATAAAAAATGTCATATGGTGTGACTGTCCACCATGTGTGCGAACTTCCTAAAAAGAGTGTATATCCATAAAAAGTATAATTACTTTAAAGTTTTACCATGCATATAAAATAATTGGATGTTTTTTACAACCACAGAAAGTTTTGATGTTTATGCATGCTGTCCAACTAAGTTATAATCAAATATATTTTGTCCATAAAATGGTTGTCATATGGCGTGACACTATATTGTATATTTTGACCGGGCATTCATTTGGACATTATTATTGTGAAGAGAACCCTGCTTAACCAGGAAGTAACAATAGAATGTCAGGAGTAATTGGCATGGTCAAGAGGTGATTTCTGCTTTTTAGGTTTTTATATAAAAAGCTTAGAATTGGACATCATCAATCGTGGCCAAATTTTAGTGTCTTATGGTGTGACATCATTTGCCTAAAAAGTAGCTATTTTTCACAAATATTCTTCATGAATTCTTAAAAAGCACTGCTGCCATGTGGTCAGTTGCATGCTAAATAATAGTTAGCTGTATTTAACTGTCTAGAAAATTAGTTTAACTGTCAAAATGTCATATAGTGTGACGCTGCATCATATGGTGTGACAGCTTTTTTCAAGTCACACTATATGACATTTCTGTCACACCCTATGACCAAATTGCATTTTTACATAAAAGTTCTTGTAAAAACATGTTTTAAATTCAGATATTATGTTTTTTTGTTAAATCTGTGATAATTGGGAAAAAATGTATCTGTACAATTCATATTTCTCATACTTTTTTCTTTTATGTTACCATGCCATGTAACTTTAAAAAATAAATACTAAACTTTCATCTATTTTGCTGTTACATGCATACACCATTCATAGAGTGACTTCAAAAGTCATTGTTAATGATTTTATTGTCATTAAAAACCCTGTTTTGCTCTGACACATGGTGGAGTGGTGCAGTTCATCATATGGCGTGACACCATGTCATTTGGTGTGACATTAAATAATGTCACAAAAAAGACTTTATAATTGAAAAATCATTAAAACATCAATAGCACACAAAGGAAATGGTATCTGCAAGAACCTCAAGAATTTTGAGTGAGTTCTTACAAGAAATATCAGAATTAAGCTAAAATATCTGGTTACATTTAGGAGCATTCTCCACCTTGACAAAATAACTTGTTAAATGTTAGGTTTTTCTTCTAAATATTCACAAGGAAATGTTGCATATCAAAGCAAACATGATTAAAATGTACAGTGACATAAATTAAAGTAGAAAAAAGTATCTAATTTTCATTTTATTTCAAATTATTTTCACGTCACACCATATGACAATTTTAGGCACTAACATGACAAATTCGCATATAAATATATATTTCACTTTTTTTTTTTTTTTTTAAAATGTATATTAGTCAAGTTTAGAGATACAGCAACACATATAAACACTTTTTAGGGATGATATTTGAAGTTTTTTTAAATTCCTTTTTTCAGGCTTATTTGTCATCCACCCAAGTCCTTATCCTGACCAGATACCGAGAAATTAATCCATGCTTTTGTCACCTCAAGGATAGACTATTGCAATGCTCTATACGCTGGCTGCAATAATACCTGTCTAAAGAGCTTACAGCTTATACAAAATGCAGCTGCTCGCACACTCACTAGGACCATCTTTGCGATGATAATTGAAATTGAATTATGAACACAAAATCAAGCCAATAGCACAATTCATGTAGATTAACACCAGCAGTATTTATCACAAAAGTGGTTAAAAGGTCAATAACTGTACTCACTGTAGAATTACAGGTGGAAGGAGTATGTCAATATTTGTAATTCTGGGGTAGTGTCCCACGAACGGTAGAACTTTCTCTCAGCCTGTCAGCCAAGGTGCTTGCCACCTTTAAAGGATAATTCCGATATTTAGCACTTTGAGTCCCTTTTCTGGTTTGTTTTGGATGAACCGAAATTTTGATGATGGGTCCTGTTTCGACTTTCTAACTCGTTTTGAATCGCCTTTGACTGGCTGGTTATGGGCATGGACCCATCGTCAAAATTTCAGTGTCCATCACTCTAGTTCATCCAAAACAAACCAGAAAAGGTACTCAAAGTGCTAAATACCGGAATTATCCTTTAATCAACACTCTCTCTGGGTCCTGCGTCAGTGTGTGTGCATGTGTAGTGTTGTGTTTGTTAATCTGTCTGCTTGAGAACTTAACTACCTTTGTGTGAAAGATGACATACTGTATATAGATGACTGAGAAATTGCTTTCATTTCATCATTATTTTCTACCTGTGGTAAAACTGTTGATGACCTGCTGCTGGCAATCCATGGCAGTAAAATGTAGTCTGGGAGGTTTTGACAGAGATTGGGCTGCACGTTAGCACAGGTTATTCCTGTGTTTCTTCACCTATCTAGTATTTGTTCACCCTTTACCAATGCAATGCCTACCCCAGACCACCCGTAAATACAACCCTGGTTGATTGTGTTTTTAGGAAGGCCTGTGAAAAGCACATTGCAGTAATCAACATGATAAATCAATGCATTCATTAAAGACGTAAAACCTCTAAGCAATATTGTTTGGCAATGTTTTGAGGTGGTATAGCTTGTTGTGGCTGTTGAAATTTAGATCACTGTCAATTAAGATACCATGATTTGTTAACATCTTTGCTTTAATCCCTTTTGTGTCATTGGCAACCCTAAGTCTTTCCTCCTTTTTACCAAATATAATTACATCAATTTTCTTTGTTCGGCTGAAGAAAAGTTTCTATGCACATTCAACTGATCTGTGGTGTAGATGACGCTTCATCTCTGTCAGTGTATATTTTGCAAATGTGTTACTATCTGCTCAATGCCCATTGCCACAATTAAAATACATAAACACATGCACTAAACTGCCACATCATTATGATGTGGCAGTTCAGTTAAGATCACTCCTAAAGAAGTCACAAATTAACTCAGCCGCACGCTAAGTATGCCAACTCCATAGTGATTTGACAGAATCACAGTATCATAATAACAACTTCCCGCCCAACCACTGGCTCCACCCAGCAAGAGCCTATGTCTCAGCTTGTAACATTATATCTGAAGAACTAAGAAGAAGGAGTGTCCACGGTCTTACACCAACAATAGAGTGTTATTAGACCATAAATACTGAGGTGGAGGGAGGATTGTATGAGAGAGTCAGACTGAGACAACGAGAGAATGGCAGGAAAAGTTTGCAACGTTCTGATCACCGGGGCCAACCGTGGCCTGGGGCTGGAGATGGTCAAACAGCTGGCGGAGATGCCGTGTCCTGGCCGGAGGATCTTTGCCTGCTGCCGTGATCCTAACGCCCCCAAGGCTCAGGTGAGAGTTCAGCAGAGGTTTTAAGGTGATAAGCTAGCGAAAGCGTTTGCTACTGTTTCCTGCTTGTGTGTTAAAGTGCACATTCTTGCATGTGTTACAGAGTCTGCAGGAGCTGGCCAAGAAGCACCCTGGAGTCATTCATGTTATTCGCCTAGGTAAAAAAGCATTTACATTTAGGGTATAATCTACCATTTTAGTACCATTTTGTTATTCTGTAGAACAATAAGGGTCTCATCTCTCCATTTTATCCAGTTTTACATTGTTACGACACATACACCAACATGTGATTAGGCCTACAGTGGAGATTTGGGGCTAATATGTTATTTGTTTATGGACAAAATGGATCAAACCAATTAACTTAATCACTGTTTCTGTCAGATGTTGCTGACCTGTCCAGCATTCAGGAGTCTGCCAAGCAGGTTGGCTCAGTCCTGGGGAAGGATGGACTCAACCTGCTGGTGAACAACGCTGCCATGGCTCCGTATGACAACACGCAAACCGCTAAACTCAAAGACCTGCAGGACACCTTCCAAACCAACGTCATTGGAACCATGATGGTTACTAAGGTGACTCAAGTAGAATGTGATGTGGTGCTTTAACATTAAGATAGCTGCAAAATAGCTTTCTCTAGTCATTTTAAAAGGTGCAGGTGTAGGTTTCCTTAGGTGTCTATTTCTTGCTCAGCTATTTTCTGTTCCTTCTTTTCTTGTGTGAGATCAGGAGTTCCTGCCATATCTGCGCGAAGCGGCGAAGAGCAGTGGGAAACCAGGGATGTCCTGTTGCAAGGCAGCTGTGATAAATATCTCCACAATACTGTCCAGCATCACGAAAGCCCCTGAAAATATTTCCCTCTTCCCAACTCTGGCACTTACATATCGTATAAGCAAGGTACTGACAGCTTCAATACTACAGTTTGTGTACGGTAACAGCGAGCACAATGTATTGACACTCTTTCATGGCAGTGTTCCCATCTAGTCAGAAAGTTAAGAGTTAATTTCTGCAGAAAGATGACTGTCATGCATGCATGCCATGACTGCAAATTACTTTCCCACTAATCATTTCACAACTCTTGCCTTCTATGACATCAGATATAAAGCCTTTCTCTCTCTCTTTCTCTCTGTCCATGCAGGCAGGTTTAAACATGCTGACAGTGTGCCAAGCACAGGAATTCAAGGCAGACGGGGTCCTGTTTACACTCCTACACCCAGGATGGGTGCGAACTGACATGGGGGGGGCAGACGTGAGTAGTTACCATACAATCTTGTGCTTATCAGTCAACTACACTTCATCAAGTAATCTGATAATCATGGTCTATTTAACCTGCTGGTTTCAGAGGTAATTGTTAGATAAATGGTATGTTGGCTTTATTCATTATGAATGCATGTGCTTTTACATTTGTGTGACATTTCTTGACAATGGCATAAAAACGTGAATATTACCACAATAGATTCAGTTGTTTTGGATTAGTCACTCTGCCAACACTTATGGACATTACCAATTATTATTCAACAGTCATCTCGTAGTTTGTCACTAGATTCTGGTACACAGTTCCTTCAAATTTATATTAATCATGCCACTGAGATCAAACTAGTCTTTCATTGTCTTTCCTTCATAGACTGAGTAATTTCTCTCTCTCTCATACGTGCTGTTGTTAATGATACCAACCAATCATTGGACTATTATTGTGAACACATAATGTTAACAATGTTCATTATCAATTATTAATGTTAAAATCAATAATAATGAACATAAATGTTGAAAAACATACACTAACAATCTGAAAAATCAACTATTGTTGTCAAGAGACATATTTGGCTAAATGTCTCAAATACCAAGTATGCTAAATAGACAGTAGCTTGCTTAATGATCATGAATGTGTTTCAAATCAAATCAAAATGAATTAATGCCCCCAAGCTGGCAGATCTGTAGAGGTCACTGTCCTGTGTTTGTCTTTGCCTTTGTTTTCCTGCTGCCCATGAGAGAACCCCATCAGTCTGACTGCATGTGATTTATTGCTTGCCACTAGGGGGAGATAGACGCCCGTGAGAGTGTCAGTGGTATGCTGCGCGTCATGGATTCCCTGACTGAGAAGCATAACGGAGGTTTTCTGGACTACAAAGGACAACCTCTGCCCTGGTGAAAATGAAGGAGGAGTACCATTCTACATGCCAGCATTTCATGTCACATATGCTGTATTAAGGGTCACCATCTAGCCCACTTTTGCTGATTCTATACTACACAGGGTGTGGTCAGTATGATACAGTTTTAAGTTTGCTTGCCTGTTGTTATCACAATAAAGTTGAACGCGCAAGAGTTATGTCCACTCCTTTTGAGCAAATCAGGAGGCCTTAATAGCTGCCTTTCAATGAGAACGTTTCCCTCTTCCCAGTATGTTGGAGGATTTGAATGGCGTCTATGACCTCATACATCCATGTTATGAACGCATGAGTGCATGCGTTCATGAATATGCAAAAGCTGAGCAGGGAGCAGTTGATAGACGAAGCCAGGCTAGGACACACACCAGGCGAAGTATAAGTATACTCTTTTGATCCCGTGAGGGAAATTTGGTCTCTGCATTTATCCCAATCCGTGAATTAGTGAAACAGACTCAGCACACAGTGAGGTGAAGCACACACTAATCCCGGCGCAGTGAGCTGCCTGCAACAACAGCTGCGCTCGGGGAGCAGTGAGGGGTTAGGTGCCTTGCTCAAGGGCACTTCAGCCGTGCCTATGGGTCGGGGTTCGAACCGGCAACCCTGCGGTTACAAGTCCGAAGCGCTAACCAGTAGGCCACGGCTGCCCCCTAGGCTAGGACACACCAGGCACACTTGAGGCAAATCCATGGCTCTCTGCTCACACTAGACTAGAGAGTGAGTGGCATGTGTGGTGTGTCACAGAAGGCCTGTATATACCTCAACACTTGCAAGACTGGGGTGACAAAAGAGGGCTACTAAATGCATTCCTACGTGGGGTGTATCTTTCCCCTGTGTGACAAACAAGATGGAGGGGGGATTAAAACGGTTTATTCAAACAAATACCCAGCAAAGATGTCCGTGCCCACTGTGGATAGCTGTGGGTTTACTGTGGGGCTCGCCCATGTGGCCCTTGGGGTTTGCCCATGCGAGGCCTACAGTAGTTTTGCTCTTTAGGACCCCTATGAGGATTTGCTGTGGATTTTCCGTAAAATGCTATTTTATTATATTATTATTAATCTTATCCAGCATTATTTATTCTTGCTATGACTTACATCTTAACCCAGTCTTGAGGATACTGCGTGAGGTACTATCTGTTGCTCCAAAAGGCACTCGTGAAATACACAACTATTTAGTAGTCACACCATTGTTAATCACAAATGAAGGGAGTTGCACTTTAAGCATGTTATCTCCATAATGAGCCTATAGTATGACAGTCTATCACTACAACTGCAGGCACCTGTGACTCAGCACAACTATGTCACCTATCTGAAGTCAAGAGGGCCATTAGCAGGGCAATATAGGCAATACATACTGCAGGTGAAAGTGCACCACACAGAAGGAGGTACTGGGAGGGGGGAGAGAGAGCACATGGCAGAACAGGCTTACAACGTTCTGATCATCTGAGCCAACTGACCTGGGCTGGAGATGGTCAGCTGGTGGAGATATCCTGTCCTGGACATTATAAAAAACATATATCTGACCTATAATCTAACAGTTTGTATGCATTAAAGAAGCAAGTCTAATCAAATCAGTGTCAAATCAAATTGATGGACAACATTTAAAATTTGTTTTACTAATGGCCTTTGTTAATGTATTTTGTGAGAAATACACTTTAGTGTTCTGACCTGTGATTTATTGGTCACTAGGGAGCCACTGATGCCCAGGAGAGTCAGTGGTCTGCTGCGTGTACTTGTACTTTTTTCTGTAAACCTATTGATAACCAGCGGAGCACTGGTTGGAAACGCCTGACCTACTCTCTCAGGACTGGGAGAGGCAGCATGTGCCTCTGCGACCCACCCAAGCATTCCTGTGCAGGGTGTATCTCCCCGAACATTTTTTTCCCAAACATACTGTATGGAGAGCTGTTTCCATAGGACACACCTGGTGGAAAAATCTCACGAGAATCATGAATTGCTTTACGGCATGACGTCACACACATCAAGACATAAGAAGCAGCTAGCACGGTATTTCAGACGTGAATGATGGCAGAGGTGGGCGGTGAAGAGAATAAAGAAAGCGATTTCAGAGGAGACAAAGAAGAGGAAAAAAGAATGTCAATGTTGTGGAAAAAGTCCACTTCCAAATCTAATTACCAATTAACAATTAATACTTAGCTGTTTAGTAGTTAGCATTCTGGAACAAGGCGTCCGAAGGAGACAATTTAGACAGGAGATCTCCGAAGACTGTTGATCTATTCACTGTATTGCAGTGATAGTACAGCCCAAACAGCCCCTGATGAGATCTGCCCTATGGATGGCTGCGGCCTATTTTTATACACCTTGGTCCTCGAGAAGTGCCCCCTTCTCGCGCCATCCCCCAAAACACCTGTTAGCCAATCAGTGTCGGGCAAGGTCAATTACATAGGTGGAAACCATCTTCTATAAAAATATATGCAAAACTGTGTAATGCATAAAAATACATGCTAAACGGTGTCGCCTTGGACAGTTCTGGTTCTCTCCAGTTTAGTGTAAGAGGGCTTTCTTATCTTGTTTACTTCATATAGTCTAGGTCAATTTTGAAAAGAAATCCCTGAAGGCAAATCATGTTAATTTTTGGCATACAACCTTTTTAAGGGGTTTGAAGGGTGCTGAATTCAAATCTTCTGTATGCCAGGCTGAAAAATGCTAACCTGACCCTAGCCAGATGAATGTCGTTCCGCTTAGCTCCGCCTAGCTTCACTCACATCCATCTGGGACCTCTTCCATTGAGAGTGATTTCTCCAACCAACTTTATGGTTTAGCCAATCAGGACGCAGGGCGGGAGTTTCATAGATGTGACATAGCGTAGAAGCGACTGTGAGTCTGTTATTAGCGTCACGGGTTGGCTTCGATGTGAGTGGTTGAAGTAGCACGTCAATAGATGACGGACAAGTGGCTTATTCAATCATATGCAAGCATTTTTTGATTAGGCCCAGCCTTCTGAAGCAACACTTCAATGGATCGGTTCCAGATGGATGAGTGGAGCTAGGCGGAGCGAAATTCATCTGGCTATTGCCAGGTTAGAAAAATGCCCCATAATGCCTCAAAATGGAGAAATCCAACATGGCCGCCGCCGCCAGGTCAAAATCGAATTAGTCACTTATCTTTTGGACTGTACAAGGTAAAAACCTGAATGTAATGTGCTTTTATAGGTTTTCACATATAGGGAATTTAATGCCATGCTCAGATTTAAGTTCAAAACTAGAGAAAATGCTTGAAATTAATGTACATGGTTAAAATTGTTGTCTCGGATAATGAATAATTCATGAAAGAAGAGGACCATGAAACAGGTTGATGGCTTTCTGAAGAATTTACTTGAAACATGTTTAGAAGCAAGGTTGATTACCATATTTTAACTATCTATTTATATTATTTATCTGTATTTTAACTATTTATTTAGTATTTGAAGAAAATGCTTGAAACTCTTAAGCTAAATGCCTATTTTAACTATCTATTTATATTATTTATCTGTATTTATCTATTTATCTGTCTTTTTAACTATGTATTTAATAATGCATATTCACCTATTTATTTAGTAATTAATCCATTCTATTCTATTCAATTCTTTAAACTTCTTGGTACGAAGAAGAAGGCTACACTAGGCGAGGATCACATTAGCCAGCGGCAAGCAGCAGCGGCAAACGTAACGCAACCCTTAGACCATAATACGTTTTGTCTCGTTCCTAAGCAACACAAACGGTTTGTCAATTGAATACGCTTGCGTTACGCTTTGAAAGTTGAACCAAGTTCAATGCCCAGCTTGTTCAACGCTAGCGTTACATTCCGCTGCCGAACCATAGAGAACAATAGGAAACCTGCCGCTGGCTAATGTGATCCCCGCCTTAGGCTATCCTAATAATTCTCATCCTCCTCCTCTCCAGCAGTGTTCTGACATGCAGCTGCAGCAGCACCTGACTCCATGCATAACATGCCACTTTTCCTGCAACTGCAGCGCAGGCTTAGACATCCCTTGAAGCAACCACAGGAGGTGATCTCCTTACAAATTTGAATCTCCTTGAATTTCCCCTGGGGATCAATAAAGTATCTATCTATCTATCTATCTATCTATCTATCTATCTATCTATCTACAAGCTTTTGGAATTGGTGAGAGATAGTAGCTGTGGCACTAACTGATCATCCACATTTGGATGGCCATGATAAGTGTGTGTTGTGTTTAGGCCACTAACATGCTTTCTTGGCAAGGGACCCCTCCTATCTCATTCCCCTCCTATCAGACTTTAGTGACTTGGTCTGTTGCCATTTTTCCTCCCCAACTACTTTTCGTGTTCTGGCCAGCCTAAGGTGCTTTCCAACATGCGAAAGGCTGATTGGTTGTGGCTCGCTCCCCCCAGTGGATCAAGCTTTGGAGCGCCTCTTCTCCTCTCCCAACTCCCTCTTTGGTCCCTCCTGCCTCAGTGCCAATGGCAGGACTATGGAGGCTCTGCTAGGTAAGTTGCATAGGCCCACAGCGATGCAAGCCCGCCTGTTCGACACCTCTCTGGTCTCTTGCAAAGCAGTTCCGGTAATCCCACTACTTTGAGAGAGCTCCAGTCAGCCTCTGTGTGCCTCGCTGCAGTGTCTAAGCAGGCAGTGGCATCGGGCTGCTCCTTGGCTCAGTTCTGGGTAGCTAGACGCCATCTCTGGCTGTCTCAAACTCAGCTCCAGCAGGCAGACATAGAGCGTCTTTTGAGAGTGCCGGTGGAGCCTGGGTCCATGTTCGGCCCACAGACAACCACACTGTTGCAGCAGGCGCGTGACAGCCGCCGCTGTGCAGAAGAGGTGTCAGGGTCTCTTGGTAGGCATGCCAGGGGTGCTAGGCGCCCTAGGGCATTCATGCCTCAGCCAACACCTACCTTGGGGCATCCGTCTTGGGGGCCGACTGATTTCAGGCAGCGGCTTCAGGCATCCCCGGGGGGGCCAGCGTGCTAGTGGCCGTGGCCCCTCCAGGTGCCCTCATCGTTCCTGACAATCTGCGGGCCAGCCAGCCTCGCCTCTGAGTTCGATGCAGGAAGGCTTGGCTGGCCTTAGAAGCGGATCCATGGGTGCTCTCCACCATGACCCATGGGTATCGCCTGCAGTTCAGGACCAAACTCTGTGTGATGAGGGCACCTACGGTTACCTTGGTGAGCAGTGCCATGCACGCTCAGACCTTACGTGCAGAGCTATCCACCCTCCTGGATAAAAGGGGGATAAGGGAAGTCATGTGTTCAGACCCCCAAGCAGGGTTCTTCTCCCGTTATTTTCTTGTACCCAAGCGAACAGGGGACCTTGGTCCTATTTTAGACCTCAGGGGTACCTGAGTCCCTGAGGTGCAGGCTTGCGCCTCAATCCCAAGAAATGCAGGCTCCCGCCTTCCCAGGTCACCACCTTCCTGGACATGGTCCTGGACTCCAGGAGGGCATCCGTGACTCTCTCACCGGCGAGACAGCAGTCTTTCGCCGCATGTCTCAGTCGCTTCACGTTGCACGCCCAGGTGGAGTGGAAACTCTGCCTTCGCCTCTTGGGCCTTATGGTGGCAATGGTGCAGGTAGTCCCCCTTGCCCTTCTTCGCATGTGCCCAGTCCAGAGGTGCCTGTTGAGCTTAGGCCTGTGCCCCAAGGCCCTCCCAGGCCAAGGTGACTGTGTCCCGCAGGCTTCACAGGGCCCTACACTGGTGGAGAGATCCCGCCAACACCGAGAGGGGCATGGGACCGGTGATTCGTCGCCGGGTCGTATTTACAGACGCATCCCCTATAGGCTGGGGCGCCGTTCTCGATGGTCAGGGCATCAATGGTCTCTGGACTTGCTTGGCTATCCCAGCACATCAATATCCTGGAGCTGAGGGCCACTCCCCTCATCCTCCGGCACTTTCTACCGGGGCTAAGAGGCCAACATGTGATGGTGAGGACCGACAGCACGGTCACTGTGGCCTACATCAACATACAGGGGGGCTTGGGGTCTCCAGGTCTTTGCAGCCTGGCGACAGACCTGTGGCTCTGGGCTCATCCCCTATTCACACTGCAAAAACTGCTTATCTAGCAAAATCTAACCAAGTGTCATTAATCTTATATCAAGATAAACTAGATTTGCGGTTCCGAGGAACTGCAAGAGTGGGTTTGATCAGAGGTATGGAACTCGGCCTCATCCAAGGATTCCAACGGTACCTCATTTATGAAAATCGGGCACACGGATCAAAAGTTATCTGCATTAACGCAACATCCAATAAGCTAAAACGCATAAATATTGTGGTTGCTATGCTGGTTGCTAGGGCAATCATGCTGGTTGCTATGGTGGTCACTGGGTTAGAAGGCCAGCGCCTCCTGAGAGGCCTGAAGGGTCAGTTCTGAGGTTGTTGGCTGCTGGAACCGAAAAATGGACTGCATTTTCTTAAAAGACAATGTGACTGAAGTGCGGGCAAAGTTTGCACAGAAATGTACGATTTTTCCCACCCTCATCGACCTTGTCATAAAACTTGTTTAAATGATCACACGACGCCTCCTTGCTGCTTTGTCGTCTACATCAGCCTTTCTCAAACATCTTTGACCTGAGGCCCAGTCAAGGCATTTTTATACTATATTGCTATACATGCACTTCAAAACAGTCAATGTTTAAAGTGCCAAGATTGTTCACAAAAGTTTGTGAAAGCATGCACATCAGAGTACTGCTTTACTAATGTAAAATATAATTAGGCCTACAATAGTTTCATTGTTTTCGCATTGTTGCATGATGCTTGCATGAGAAATACTTCTCAAAACAACAGCAATCATATGGGTGCCGTTGTTTTGGGATGTTTCCCTCATGCAAGCATCATACACTGATAGAGTATACGCTATTTAATTACATTTCATTTGAATGCCTGAATGTAAGAATTCAGGAAACACAATACCAGCTTTTAACATTTCTGTTGTTTACTAGTTTATGTAAATCACATAACACATGAACTGTTTACATACTACTGATAGCCCATTACTGTACACAATAATACTGTGCCCATTCATTAACATATTTTAAACATCAGGCGTCTTGTTTACACATTTAAACCATTTTTGCACTTCGAATTTCGACTCCAAATTGTAGTAACTACATCTACGAAGTCTAAGGAAGATAACCAGGTAGTCTTTTCAAAGATTACGTAGATTTTATGAGAACACCAGCCCTCAGAAAAGCAGTAACCATTCATTCACTTCCTTTTTTCTAGCTCGCAAAATCGCGGTTGTTCTGTTTACAAATTAAAACCATATTTACACTTCGAATTTCGCCTCCAAATTGTAGTAACTACATCTACGAAGTCTAAGGATGATAACCATGTAGTCTGTTCAAAGATAAGATAAATTTTGACAGAACTACAGACCTCGTGAAAGTAGTACCTAAAATGACTCCATTCACTTCATTGCAAAATCGCGGTTGGGCTGTTTACACATTAAAACCATACTAACAATTTACATTTCGACTCCACATCGTTGTAACACCATACCAAGGGTCTTAAGAAGTGAGTCAATTTGGCTGATTACGTTAACGCATTTCCAGGGCTTAGTTGTCAGCTCAAAAAAATGCGTTGGCTATTGCTAACGCATTCATTTTCAATGCTTAGCATGTTAGCTAACATTAATAGGTTTGTATGTGCTAACGCTTACTTGAACGTTCCCTATTGTGGCTTGTGGGGTAGGACCTAGAATCTAACTTGTTGACACGTTTAACATTACTGTTGTTTACTACTTTATGTAAATCACATGACTATAATAAACTGTAACTTACTGAGAGCTAAGGTCATTCTGATTCAGACTGCCAAGTAATATCCAAACAGTGTGATGAATGGCCATCACGTAAAGCATATGACAACAGCAAATAGCTAATGTTTACGTTAGCCTAACTTACTTATCGTTGACGTTGACCCGACACGTTCATAAGTTAGAGAGTTCTGTTTTCCCAAGATGGCGCCCGTCTGTATATGTGAACGAGACGTGAACGGTACTGTTTTTCTTTTTAATAAACTGCCTGTAGACTTGCACAGTTCTCAATGCTTCGGTTTACATGTAGATACCCTTATTATGCTACGGTGTAAGTGTGTTGCTATTTGGAGCCTTGGTAGCGATTTATTAGAGGGGAGGCATCCCCACTATTGAAATCCGGAGACTTCTTATTATTATTTTTCTTTTTACCTTTTTGTGCACGCTATTCAGCCCAAACCGCTTAACATACAAATTTGGTTCAAACACCGTTCCGTAGATCTTCTAAGGCTTTACCGTCCTATCCGTTTTTCATTTTTGAGAAGTTTATACTTTTTGAGATATTTGTAATTAAAAGTGTATTTTTCCCCCATAGACTTAAATGGGGGCTGTGATGTCATAATAGAGCCAGCTGCGCTCGTTAAGTAGTTCTCAGAGCAGTTCCCAGGCTAATCAGAACACTGGCACAGGTGTCACCTGTGAGAAATCCAACTGTCTCAGGTTCTAAGCATACAATCTAGCTCTACCTGAACTACACATCCTGTTAAAGTGTTTCCTGTGTGTCAAAATAAAAGTCCCAGCCATATCTCATGCATTCAGAACGGCTTGACGTACATGCTTCAAATTTGGTACGAGTGTTTTTATGGACTCAAAGGTGAAGTGAGTTGATGTTGGAGGTTGAAGGTCAAATGTCAAGGTCAAAAACACCTTGAGTGTGATATCTCAAGAATGCCATGTCACACAAGATTCAAATTTGGTTACTCCAAAAGCACCTTTGCAGGTATCACAATTACCCTACCAACCAGCTAGCAGCAAGCTCAACAGCCCCACCAACATCCTAACCAGCAGATTGCATCCCCTCATGTAATTCCTCGGAATTGCATTTCTAGTTTTTACTACGTTTAGTTCAAGCATCGTTGT
Organism: Alosa sapidissima; assembly: GCF_018492685.1. Taxonomy (NCBI): domain Eukaryota; kingdom Metazoa; phylum Chordata; class Actinopteri; order Clupeiformes; family Clupeidae; genus Alosa; species Alosa sapidissima. The sequence goes on along the minus strand of NC_055959.1, from coordinate 2,616,630 downwards.
TTGGTGGGTCAGGTGACGAGCCGTCGAATCACAGCACAGCACCCAGAATGCATTGCAACACACCGTCATGAAGGGACTCATCGTTAGGTCGGCTTTAAAGGATAATTCCGGTGTGATTTTGACCTAAAGTGTGTTGAAACATGATAATGAGTGTGAATGTATGTCTCATAGCTCACCTCGGCTTGTCCCCTGCACTCAGAAATCTGGCGCTAGTTAGCCAATGCTACCAACACAGTGTTTAGTTGTGGTGCCTCGGGCATCGGCCTAGCCATGCAAATAAATCACTGTTTTACACCATTTACGAGGCTCAAAGTAGCTCCATACTTCATTGGTAGCCTTCCGAGGGCCTTGCCATTTAAAACGAGACATAGAGAACTTTGAAAAAGCACTGGTAGTTTATTTACAAGACGATTTATACAGACAGTACCTTAAGGAATTTTACCGTTCGACGCCATCTTGAATTTAGTCACGATAAGTCGAGCGACGAGTACGAACGAACAGGTATAAGGGATCAGATTCCAAAAATAATTCCGTGAAAATGCAAGGATTCCAGTTGCTGCTACGGAAGCAACTGAATCGCGTTCGTGCTCTGCCATCTTTTTTTACATGACCTTTACACTTGGTGTCATACTAAAAACAATACAAATTGATTTTTTAATCTTAATATAAGATCAATAGTTATAGATCAATAGAGTGGAGGCTCTAGTTAGCTTCTTCCTATTCACAAAGGCTAACTAGCTAACGTGTTTTTAGTTTCTTATATATTAATTATTCAGTTAGCCTATACATAATCCTCACATAACAATCTTCACATGCTATTACAGACGTATTACAGTACATGGTCCTAAACAAATTGTTATGATATTATGTTATAGTTTACCTGTTACTGCTGAGCATCATGTGAGGGGAGCGACATAATTCACAAGCACCTCCTCAGTGTATAGGTAGAGGGTGTGGCCTCATTCAGGGTTACATATGGGTATTTGTGTGTGTAGGGGTAAGGGTAGGGGTGGGATGGGCAAACATGTCATCACAGCACACTGGACATCAAAACAATAGCCTTAGGTACAATATTTCATTAGTAGACAAATCTAGTAGTAACAGTTCGGCATTTAGCTTAAGAGTTTCAAACATTTTATTCAAATACTAAATAAATAGTTAAAATACAGATAGTTAAAATATGGTAATCAACCTTGCTTCTAAACATGTTTCAAGTAAATTCTTCAGAAAGCCATCAACCTGTTTCATGGTCCTCTTTTTTCATGAATTATTCATTATCAGAGACAACAATTTTAACCATGTACATTAATTTCAAGCATTTTCTCTAGTTTTGAACTTAAATCTGAGCATGGCATTGAATTCCCTATATGTGAAAACCTATAAAAGCACATTACATTCAGGTTTTTACCTTGTACAGTCCAAAAGATAAGTGATTAATTAGATTTTGACCTGGCGGTGGCGGCCATATTGGATTTCTCAATTTTGAGGCATTATGGGACATTTTTGAGCCTGGCATACAGAAGATTTGAATTCAGCACCCTTCAAAACCCCTAAAAATGTTGTATGCCAAAAATGAACATGATTTGCCTTCGGGACTTTAAGCACATTTCCCAAAATCTTGCCTAGTCTAATAGCAGACAGTGTCCACCTGGTACTTGTCCTTGCTCTGTCTCAGCCAGCTGATGTCATCGTCTCCCCCTTGACCATCTAATGAAAGGATGTCTTCTCCTGGTGTACAGTACATTCCCGCACCCCACTCCTGACGGCTGGTCTGGTCTGCTCAAGATATGAATTCACCTTGAGACGCTCACAATAAATGCAATAATATTAAAACTTATGAAACCATGACTTCATCCTTTGAATCATGAAAAAACACCACATCAACCAGGCTTTTAGTCGTAAAATACGAATACTCTGCAACTCTAGGGGGAGCTCGTTAACAAAATGTATGCAAAACTGCATAGTATACTTTGAATGAATATGCAACTTTCTAAACCTGGACCAGGTAAATCCGGATGTGACTCAGCGGAAGTATCCAATCGCGCCTCGAAAATGTAGTTTAATAGTCTCTTGAACAATGTGTTTGCTCGACCGTTTTATTGTGAGCCCTGTATGTGTTTAGCTTGGTTTCTTGATGGCTAGCTCGCTAGCTAGTGGGGGTTTAGCATAGCAGTCACTTGCTACCGAAGCTGCAGGGGGAGCAATGTCGTGAAAAATGCGAGCCCGAATCCAGCGAAAACCCAGAAACAGCGAAGAAACTGCATAGGGCTTCTTTGACTTAGTTAGCAACTATGGTTTTGGGAAACACGCCCCAATTTGGCTCAGTCCGAAGGATTTACATTTACATTTATTCATTTTGCAGACACTTTTATCCAAAGCAACTTTCCCAATTTGGGTAAAGTGCCTTGTTCAAGGGCACAACGGTGGAAGCCAGGAATTGAACCCACAATTTTTCAGGCTACTACATGCTAGCTATGCTAGCTCCTTAGCCGCTACCACCGCCCCAAGATGGGTGGATGGACTCAACCTGCTGCAGCAAGATAGAAGTGATCAACATCTCCTCCGTAGCAGCCTCCATAGCAAATGTTACCAGAACAAACACCTTCTTAATAATCTGTGCTCTTCCATATCACATTAGCAAGGAATACCATAGGCCAGTGGTCAACCTTTTTTCAGTGATGTAGAAGCTACCCCCTGTGAAATATTTTTTCAGCCAAGTACCCCCTAACCAGCGCAAAGCATTTTTAGTTGAGAAAAAAGACTTAAAACAGCACTTTGACATCAGTGTCTAATTTATTAAACTTTGGAACCACGACTCCATCCATAATTGTTTTGAAAGTATTTTTTCATGGATTCTACTTTTTAAATCTATGTATATTTTAACCCTAAGCTGTTTTTAGGGCATTTTCACTACCTTTATTCATAAGGATTTATTCTGGTCATTGTAAGTGCCACACACACATATTATATATTGCTTTTTTCAGCAGAGTGTATGCTATCCAGATCTGCCATCATTTCTAGTACTAGCATTTCATAGTACTAGCATTGATTTGATTTTGATTTTTAAAGAAAATAAGCGTATTATAAAAAATCTTATATTTTGACATGTATCTCACCACAGCAAGCTCATAGCTCTACATGCATTTCATGTGTGTGTAGGGCAGACTGTCCTGAATCTATCATTGCCATGGACGAATGCTCTGGGGCTGAGCAATTTACAGACGTGGTGTGTGCCTTACAGAAATAAATGCCATTTTTTTATCTAGTGATTTAATGACCTTTCTGCGATCCATATCTGTGACACGAACTGATCTGACCTGACTTGACCCGAGTTTACGTGTTATAGCCTGTGTGTGTCTGGTGTCTACACTCATGATTCTCTACAACTTTGCTGCATTGCCATGAACAATGTAAAGGCAAAAAGGGTGTTTCTTTGCAAATTGGGATGCAATATGAGCCTTGAATTGGATGCCATGCAGGAATTTGGTAGGATCTCAAAACCGGATTATGAACATGTTTTGCCATAGAGAAACAGAAAATAGCTTTGGATTATAAACATGCTTTGCTACAAAAACAGACAAAAACGTGAGGTAAGTCGAGCTATATGAGATAGCCACTTCTTTTTTGCATGATGGTAAATATAAGATATGAACGATTTTTTTCAATGTTCAGTTCTGGACCTAACTTTGGGGTGGAAATTCAGGCTGCCAGGTAATTGTTCATTGATCATTTGTCTGCTGCTATGTAAGGCATCAAGGCTTATGTAAGGCATCCTCAATCAATTAGAGACCAAAATGTTGTGTGCTGAAAATGTTCTGGGTTGAATATCGCCACTCTTGTAGCCTGGAAACCAGAAGAATCATAGAGAGCATTTGAATTTGCTCTGATGTCAGCCACGTAGGAAGGAAAGACATTTTGTCCTTGGTTTAAGTCAAATCGATAGCCGTTTTACAACAGTTCATTGTGTAAATAGCCTTGGCTTTGTTGATATGAGAAATACACTTGAGTACTGTATGTAATGTATTGGTGGCCACCAGGGGGCCACTGACACCCATGAGAGAGTTAACCCTTAAAGGTGTAGGTTTTTGAACATTCTAAGTTCCGCAACAATTGAAGGTTCTAAAATTCTATGTTGAATTCAATGAACCCAGATATTCTTTAGAATGTTCATTTCTCAACATTGGTACTCCTTTCTCTGCTGAGCGCCACCGATCCTCTGACTGAAAAACATAACAGAGCTTTTGTGGACTACAATGGACAAACAATTCCTTGGTGGAAATGAAGAAGAAGTAATGATCTATTCCATCATTTTATTTCATTATTTTACTTATTTGTTAAAAGTCAAGTCAAGTCAGATTTATTTTTAAAGCGCATTTAACATGCACATAGTGCAACCCAAAGCGCTCCACAAACAAGACACATAACAAGACAAACGATGCCGGATGGAGCGGCGTAGTCGCCAGCGTACCCATGACATCAAGACATGACATACATTTAAAAAATAACAAATACAAAAAATGCCGGACGGAGCGGCGTAGTCGCCAGCGTACCCGTGACACCAACACATACAAGACAGACAACAAAACAAATAAACAAAGAAAAAAAGAAAATATATTTCAAAAGGGGGAAAAGTGATTTTAAAATTAGTCCAATTTCCAAACCAGCTGAAAATGTCCAAGGGCAATGATGATCCGTGAAAACTGCGCACAGAGCTGTGTCTTCACAACCGATGCAATGCCAACAAAGTTCTTTAGCAACTGACCAACCCGGTCACTGGCAGTCTAGAGATAACGTTAACGTTAGAAGCTAGCTGCTAGGCCTTGTAGACTGCAGTCTGGAGATGACTGGAGCACAGTCCAAAGTACTGGGCGATCGTGTAGATCCGCAATTCGGTGGACTTAACAGCGACCGTTTGTTGCTCCGTGAGATTGCAGCTCTTCACCGTTAACGTTAGTCTGCAGTTGGCAGCAGCTTTCGCAGAGTAGCTAGCCTAGGTCCAGCTGTCCCGAGAGATCCCCTCGACCAGACAGTGAAGTGCACTGTTCACGGATGGATGGAAGGATGTCAGAGTCAGTTGGCATGGCAGCTCGCAGGTCAGCAACGGCAGATCTTTCGCAGAGTAGCCTAAGACCGTCCAGCTGTCCCGAGAGATCCCCTCGACCAGACAGTGAAGTGCTGCACCGCTCACGGATAGATGGAAGGATGTCCGATGCCAAGCTAGGGCAAAAGCTAGCCATAGCAAGCTCCCAATGGACACATGTCAACGACATCAGCTGACTTAGAAGAAGTAAAAAGGACTAAGAATAACACGAAAACTATCAAAAATAGAGTAAATAAATAGGGAAAACATTTAACTAGACAAACCAATACAAAAAATAAACATGACATTACATAAAATTACGAACATTACAAAACAAACAAAAACATGATGCCAGACGGAGCGGCGTGTCTCGCCAGCGTCCCCGTAACCTGAGTTACGGTAACTTATTTGTCCACCTCAATGCATCTTTATACAATTATAGGCCTGTTGTTTTGTGGGATCCTGACAGTAGATGAGCTGCACCCATTCTGTTCATTGAAATATATGTAACTACAGTTTTAAAATTATTGTGTCACATTTATGCACAATTATTGTGTAACATTTAATGAACCCTCTTTGGCAGAATCATATGTGTATTATAGGCTAGTGACAATGGCCCCACATTTTTGAGATACCCCTACCGGAGGTAGAACTAAACCCAACAATGGTTTTTCCTCATCTCTAAGGTCTCTCATATATGAAATGGATTCTTGGCTAAAAATATTTTACTGCTAAGATTGTTAAATTAACAGATATTGTTATACACCCCAAAACCAAAAAAGGACTAAAATATAGCCTGTCCGTATGGGAGTTAAGGCATATAAACTAGTGCAGATCAATCACACAAGCTCTGAGAACTTTGAAACTTGGCATGTGTATAGCCAGGAAGTTGCTTTACCTACTAGAAAAGACTGGATGTGAATATCTTGATGTATGGAATGAATAGAGACATGTAAACATACACCTAAAATAAGCGGACATGCAAAAAATGAATATCTATGCAGAATGTTTTCATTTACCTTAGCTGCTTTACCAGGGATTATCATAGAAACACATATGATGGCTTGTTGGAAAGGTGGGGTTGTACTGAATCCAATACCAAATATGTACATATAGTATGACAAGTTAGGGTGTTCTGTCACTCAATGTATGAGGTGTCCAAAATGAAACACTGGCAAAATACAGTCTCAAGTCCAAATCACATTATCAGTGGTGAGAAGAATGTTGACAAATTCATTGTTACTGCAAGGTAAGTGCTGCTCTATTTACATTTAATAACGATACATTTCATATGAAACAGATCCAATTGAATCAGGTTAAAATTGGAATGGAACACCTTTATTAAAATATTTACATTCACTTGCATTTTGTTTTGGTCAAGTCATTACTGCATAATGGAAAATAATATTGTTAGCTTTTGTCTGTCCAGACCAACAGTGGACATTAGAGCCTACACTGCCTACTTCACCCCTAAGTAGCTAAACAGTTAGTTGTAGAAACTACTTTCTCTAGCTAAGAAAGTACTTAGCCCTCTGACCAATGTTGCATGTGTAATTGAACTTAATTTGCATTTCAATGAAAATTCTGAATTTTTTCCTTTTCACTGTCTCTTGAATTATAGAGAATGTCTTACAGACATTGGATCCAAAGCTTGTGGGAAACATTTTGAAAAGGGCAAGAAAAAAGATCCCCATGTATGTCCAAAACCCCACAGTAGAAGGCCTCCAACGCATACTTACCCTTGCTCAGCAGAGAGAGAGATGGTGATGTCCATAAAACTCTGGCTCTATATACAGATGATATTTCCTCCAAAATCAAAGTTTCATATCATGTATCATGTATAGCGAACTACTGCAGTAAGACAAATATCAGTGAGCAGCAGCAAGTTGCAAATGTTGAGAGTGAGAGCACATCTGCACCAAGAAGGCTGAGTAGGGCTGATACAACATAATTTCCAATACAGACAGATTGTTTCATCTGTGGAAAGGCCAGCTCTAAACCAGAACCTCTGACAGCAATTTCAACTGGAACAGTCGCAAGTACCAGAGACAAGGTCCTTCAGGCAGCTTCTGAAAGGCTTGATGAAGATGTACATCTTCAAATTCTTTCATGCCCAGATCTCTTTGCATATGATACCAAATACCATAAAATGCCTTGCACACTACATCTCTAAATGAAATATAGCAGAAGCCATAGATAAGAATAAAAAAGCAGACCAATGTCTATAACAAAGCCTTTGTTAAGCTCACTGAAGACATTGATAAAACAGTATTGTCCAAAGGTAGGAAAGGGAGGACTCTCAACTCTTTGACTGATAGCTATGAGAACATACTAAAGACCATTGCTGAGCATGAAGGTGAGTCAACACAAGAAATATAGATCAAGGACAGTGGTGTCCAGTGCTGGCGCTCCGCACACGCACATCACGCACTGCGCGTAGGGCACCAAGTGCCTGGGGGGCACCAATACAATCTTGGTCGTGAAAAATCATCACAATAGGCTACTAGTATAAATAACAAATAAAATATGTCTAAAGCATGTTAATATGCAAAAGCAATACAAATGTAATAGGCCTAGACTAAATTAGCCGAGAAAAAGGTGAATCTCCTGTGCGGCCCTCTCTCCAGTCTCGCTCTGGTGCCCCCCTCCCCCACCTCCCAGTGGTCTGTTCGATTACGCCTCAATCTTTAGGCAGACACCTTTGACATGGCCTCAAGAGTCGGGGGCGGAAAAAAGGAAAAAGAAGAGGCATGATACTCGCGCGGCGCTTGCAGGTAAGACAATGTTTTAAATTTAAAAGAAATGTTAGTTTTGTGGCCCTTGCGTGTATGCATGTCTATGCTTTAAACTTTGTAACGTAAGCTCCTACTAGCCATGTTCATGTTCAAGTGTTACGTTGACTGATGCTGGCTAGCTAGTTATTTTACGTTGTGGATTTGGATATGGATTATGGGTTATTGAATGCACTCGGCTGTTTTCTGTTAACGTTAGCAATCGGTGCATAAGACTAGCAATCCTTCCTCAGGTTGCTAGCTAGCAATGGTATTTCCGATTATGCTTAAACTGGGCTTGCTATTTCTTTTAGCCATCAGATATAGTCAGATAACGTTAGCCTATTAGTCTAGTTTGCTTTGCATTTCAGGACGCTTTTTCGGCGTTTGTTATCAATTATGATCAAACGATCTGATTGTGTAGTGAAAAAGTAACGCTACAAGTGACACTTTCATAACGTAGACCTAGATGAGTGGGACACGGCTCTTGTTAAGGTGAACTTTGGAAAAACCCTGTAACTGAACTTGATGTGATTTTGCCAAATTAGACAGCTTTAGATAAGTTTAGTTGTTGTTCTATGTGGTTATTTTCAAGAGGTTCATAGAGGGCGACATGTGTTGGTGGAACTGCAATTAGAAGAAGAAGAAAAAAACACAATCTCAGTGTTTGTAGATTTCCATATTCACAGAGTTGTCAAATTATGTACAGAATTATTATATTGTGCCTAGACCTCTTTTAAAGGTAAAATAGAGTTTTGAATTGTACATTTTCACATAGTGTCACATGTGACACAGGCCTATATAAACCTAAAAGACTAGCCTAAGGTGTGCAATATCTTGTATGATGGTTCAATCAAAAATGCATTTCAGTAGAATCCCTGAATATTTTGTCTTGTATTTCTGAATACAGGGTCAATGCTAAGATGCATGCAAGGAGCAACTCAAGGCCAGGAGGAAGAATTAGATCAACCATCAGTTCTAGTCCATAACACCAGCCACCAACCAGCTCTGCAGACTCTGCAACAGCACTCAGCCCTGACCAACAATCATCAAATAGCCCAGGTACAGATACAAGTCGACACACAACCGCATCTGCTTCTGAAGGCAGAGTGAGTCCTGTCACTGAGGGGCCATCAGCAAGTGACACTGCAGAGACATCTGCCCCCTCCAACTGATCCTGCTCTATGGTCAGCTCACATTTTAGATGCTGATGTGTGGAAATTGTGCGGAGAGGGCCTTTTAAAGTCAGCTCTGATTTTGTAAATAAAGAGAACCTAAGAAATTCTGAATGGTTGTTATTCCTTTGGTGGGGGTTGGGGGCTTGGGGGCACCACCAAGCATTTGTGCTTAGGGCACCCAAATGGCTAGCGCCGGCCCTGGTGGTGTCTACATCCCAACTGTTCTCACTTAAGTTGCTGAACATGGAATTGTTGATGCAGCCATCGACAACTTTTACCAAAATGAAGACACCCTGGATGGGAAGTGTACAACTCATGCTTTGACGTCTGTTGTGTTCCGAAGAGGCCAAGTGTCCACAGCAGATAAATGCCTAGCACAGGTTCCCTCAGGTTCAGAGGTCCCTCACCACCTTAAACACGATTGATATGAATGGATGGAGATAAACTTGTATACAGGTACATTTTGTCCATTCTTTTACGCTTCACATCCAGGGTGTCTTCATTTTGGTCAAAGTTGCTGATGGCTGCATCACAAATTCCATGTTCAGCAACTCCAGTGGGGCCAGTTGGCATGTAGACACCACCCTCTGTCTTTGATATCTGGTCTGCTGCAAAAGATGTGAGAAGTGCCTAACATCTGTATAGGAAACACAGTGTCCCATTGCACTGAGCTCATTGATGACTGTCTTACTACCAAACTCATGATGTATCAAAATGGGAAGTCCCAGTGTGATTGGCGTATGGATGTGACAGCTCTGTTCAATGAGATCATGACAAATTGCGATAACACACAGATTCTCCTTTGAAGCTGGGTCATCATCACATGTTTGGTCATTTCTGTGGGCATGTTAATCAACACAACAGTTCACAAAGTTATACAGGATGTTGGGTACATACTTGCTGCATTGGAAACATAATAGACAGTCACTGCTGACATATTACTCACTGTCATGCTCTACCTGATCCATGCTTTTCCTCAATATGTCTGCAGCCCTGTGTAATATTTGGATTTCAGAAAGACTCTGACTTGTCTGTGGAAGTGTAGTCTCAGTCTACTGTTATTTCTGTGAGTTTAGCAGCTTCCCTCAGTGCACAATATGGTCATATCTGAGCAGATCAGATCTGACTGTCTTGGACGTAGAACAAATGCAAGCCTGTCTTTGTAATGCTGTAGCCTATCAGCTTTTCCTTTAGTTTCCAGGATCTATATTTCTTGTGTTGAACTATAGACACACCTTCTTGCTCAGCAATGGTCTTTAGTATGTCATCATAGCTATCAGTCAAAGAATTGAGTCCTCACTTTTATATCTTTGGACAATACTGTTCAGAGGTGGAAAGTAACTCACGTTACTGTATTGAGTATTTTGCATTTTTTAAGTAGTTTATAACATTTTTAAAGTATTTTAAATTTTACTTGATTACATTTTGAGTGAAGTATTGTACTTCGCTACATAAAAAAGCCCATCCGTTACTTGAGTAAAAAAAAAAAAAAGTTAAGACTAACGAAAACAGAAAGGGAGAGAAAAGAAATCGCGCCCTAAACCACTAGCCTAGTGATAATGATCAGCATGTAGCCTACAACAGGACATGAATCAAGCTGGCGCCATGCAGTCTTTCTGAAAGTGATGGAGATTGAGCTGGATCACGAGATGCATCAGATTACAGTACATGTGTAGCCTACCTATGAAAGTGTATTTTCCGCTATTTCAATGGGTTGTCTCAGTTCGTTTTAGCACTAATGATAGCGGAGATATTCAAGCAAACACCATGGGATTTCGTGTTTTGACGTTTGTGCTCACCTTTCTTGGAGAAAACATTGCACCAGCAGCACAACAATTAGCGGTCCACTAGTCTAGCGATGCTCAACTAAATAAACAAAAGATACCTTATGAATCGTGCAGGCGGACTAAACCATTTAGCTCTTTAGCAAGGGAGAGTGAGAGTGACCTTAGACAGTTTTCACTATGTTTTGTATACAAAATCCAGTCAGTCAAACTTTAAATTTCGTCTGACATTCATTTTGACATTTAATTTGGAAGTTCAAATATATTCAGGTAAAATTAAATAAAATATATGGTGGACATATATATATATATATATATATATATATATATATATATATATATATATATATATATATATATATATATATATATATATAATATATATATATACTGGAAGTTTAAGCTAATTACTGAATATATATTCAGTAATTAGCTTAAACTTCCAGTGAGTCTATTCGAAATTTTCACCACACATTATATTAACACACATATAAAAAATCCAAACATAAGAGTTATGTGTATTAAAGTGGAATGACACAGGAAAAAAGCATTGAACGTGCCTACTGAAATTTCTTCAATACTTTGTGGAAAAACCTTTGTTTGTAAAGACAGCTTCAAGACATTTCCTGTATGACAAAACGTATTAGTCATAGTATCAGGTGTGATTTTGGCCCATTGTTCTAAACTGATTCCAGGGGTCCCTCTTGTGAATCCTGATCTTTAGTTACTTCCAGAACTGTTTAATTTAATTTAATTGAATTGGCTGCCTTCAATTCTTTCTGGAGCTTTCTCCGAGTGGTCCTTGGCTCTTGGAATTGACTATCCTTCTGACTCCCTGGTCAGAAATATTGCGAGGAGATCCTGCATGGCAGTGATGTTTCTTCCACTTGCAGATAATGGCTCCCATGCTGCTTACTGAAGATTCTTAAGTTTTGAAATTCATCTGTAACCAGTTTCATTGATATGTTTTGCAACAATAAAGTTGCAAAGGTCTTGGGAGAGCTTTTTGCTTTTATCCATCATGAAATGTTTCTTGTGTGACACCTTGGTAATGAAAAACCTTTTTATAGCCCATCAATATACTAACCAAGCTTATATTAATTTGCACAGATAGAAAGGATAACTACTCTTACTTACAGATTCCAGCTCGTTCCTTCCCTTTCCTTGCCTTAGTGCTTTTTCTTAGCTTGTTCAATACTTTTTCCCTGTGTTATTCCACTTCATTACACATGACTCTACTTATGGAGTTGTTTGGATTTTTTATGTGTGGATTACCTGAGTTATTACTAATGCCTGGTGAAAATGTTGTACCCCCCCGTATTCCACTTTTCAAGGGCCCTCTCCTCCATTGGGGCCATATACTTCCCACTCTCCCCCCCAGTTTGACGCCCTTTAATCTGCTGAACCTTCTGCTCGTTTCCAAATATAAAAAAAAAAACTCTCTGCAACTCAACATTGGCCTGCCTGCCTCAGCTGCCTGTGAGGGGCTTTTCAGTTGTGCTGGATTACTGCTCAAACTTAAAGGAGAACAACATTTCTCAACGTCACCGAGTACTGTCGGTATGAACAAAACTGAAACAATCGGTTTTACCTAGCTCGAGTTGCTGCAGCTACAGCGCTACACACTGGGAGCATGAACATGGCTGCCTTAGCTGCTGGCTGCAGCAACTCGAGCTAGGACCAAAGTCCTTTTCAGGCAAGTACCTCCACTCGGCGGCCATATTGCAACACTTTTTGGGCACTTATCGTGCATCTATTTCGGCAGAAATGCGTGTGCGTAAGGCTTCACGACACCAATCTTGCTCCAGCAGCGAGATCACAAAAGATGATTGGCATGATGTCTTCACAGCACACCACATGATTGGCTCAATGTATTTTACAACACACCACATGATTGGCTCAATGTATTCACATGTCAACGTTTTGCCGTGGTTGTGATATTTGTAGACAACTGACTAACCAAATGCATTACTATGGAGGATTTTTTGAGTGCTGTATCTCCTCATTAGAAAGTCTCTGGTAAAACTGGTTGTTCTGGTATCCCCCCCCCCCCCCAAAAAAAAAAAAAAGTAACTAAGTAACTTTTACTTAAAGTACATTTAAAATGAACTACTTTTTACTTTTACTTAAGTACATTTTCAGATCGGTATTTTAACTTGTACTTGAGTAATATTTCATCAAGGTATTGGTACTTTAACTTGAGTACAATATTTTTGTACTTTTTCCACCTCTGATACTGTTTTATCAATGTTTTCAGTGAGCTTAATAAAGGCTTTGTTATAGACATTGGTCTACTTTTTTTATTCTTTTCTATGGCTGCTGTTATATTTTGTTTAGAGCTGTAGCGTGCAAGGCACATTTTATGGTATTTGCCATCATATGCAAAGAGATCATGGGCATGAGAAAATTTGAATGTACATTCAGAAGCTGCCCGAAGGACCTTGTCTCTGGTACTGGGGACAGCCGTGGCCTACTGGTTAGGGGTTCGGGCTAACCGAAGAGTTACCGGTTCGATCCCCGACCCAGAAGGGAAAAAAGGCGGGGGAAGTGGTTGAGCACTGCTCTCCCATGCCCACATCCACGGTGCCCTTGAGCAAGGCACCTAACCCCTCACTGCTCTCCCATGCCCACATGCACGGTGGCCTTGAGCAAGGCACCTAACCCCTCACTGCTCCCCGAGCACCGCTGTAATAAGGCAGCTCACTGCTCCAGGTTAGTGTGTGCTTCACCTCATTGTGTTCACTGTGTGCTGTGTGTTCACTAATTCACGAATAGGATAAATGCAGAGACCAAATTCCTTGTATACGCAAGTATACTTGGCCTATAATTTACATTGCCCCTGTACCAGTCGAATTGGCTGTCAGAGGTTCTGATCTAGAGCTGGCCTTCCCACAAATGAAACAATCTCTCAGTATTTGAAATGATGTTGTTTCAACCCTACTCAGCCTTCTTGGTGCAGATGTGCTCTCACTCACTCATGTGCTCACTGATGTTTGTCTTACTGCAGTAGTTCACTCTACATGATATGAAACTGTATATGGTATATATCATCTGTATATGGAGCCAGAGTTTTATGGACATCACCATCTCTCTCTCTGCTGAGCAAGGGTAAGTATGCGTTGGAGGCCTTCCACTGTGGGGTTTTGGACATAGGGATCTTTTTTCTTGCCCTTTTCAAAATGTTTCCCACAAATGATACAAAGCTTTGGATCCAATGCCTGTAAGACATTCTCCATAATTCAAAAGACTAGTGAAAAGGAAAAATGATATACATTTCAGAATTTTCATTGAAATGCAAATCAAGTTGAATTACACGTGCAACATTGGTCAGAGGGCTAAGTACTTTCTTAGCTAGGGAAAGTAGTTTCTACAACTACAGCGGGGAAAATAAGTATTGAACACGTCAACATTTCTTTCAGTAAGTATACTTCCAGTGAGGCTATTTGCATGAAATTTTCACCAGACATTAGTATTAACTCAGATAATCCACCCATAAAAAAATCTAGGTAGAGTTATGTGCAATAAAGTGGAATAACACAGGAAAAAAGTATTGAACACGCCTGCTGAAATTTCTTAAATACTTTGTGGAAAAGCCTTTATTCGTAATGACAGCTTCAAGGCATTTCCTGTATGATGAACCTATTCAGTCACAGTATTCTGGTGTGCGTTTGGCCCATTATTTTAAACAGATAGTCCTTTAATATTGAAGATTTCAGGGGTCCCTCTTGTGAATCTTGATCTTTAGTTAACTTCCAAAACATTCTCAACATTCTCTCAGTATTTCATAGGATTGTTCAAATGTTGTGTAGCAAACTTTCAACGAGCTTTGACACGTTTTCCTTCCAATAGAGTCATGCTGGATGAGCGTGCATAGAGGCCATGGCAGTGGAGTGCATTACCTATGATTTTTCTCTGTAACAATTGTACCTGCTGCCTCCAAATCTTTCTGGAGCTTTCTCAGAGTGGTCCTTGGCTCTTGGGCTACTCTTCTGACTATCCTTCTGACGTCCTGGTCAGAAATCATGAAAGGAGATCCTGTGCATGGCCAGTTGATGATGTAGTGATGTTCCTTCCACTTGCAAATAATGGCTCCAATACTGCTTGCTGGATGATTCTGAAGTTTTGAAGTGCATCTGTAACCAGTTCCATTAATATGTTTTGCAACAATGAGGTTGCAAAGATCTTGGGAGAGCTCTTTGCTTTTACCCATCATGAAATGTTACTTGTGTGACACCTTGCTAACAAAAAACCTTTTTATAGCCCACCAGTATGTACTAACCCAGCTTATATCAATTTGCACAGATAGGAGGGATAATTTCTCGAACTATTTATAGATTCCAGTTTGTTCTTTGCCATTCCTTCCGTTTGTGTACTGCTTTTTCTTAGCGTGTTCAATACTTTTTCCCTGTGCCATTCCACTTTTTTACTCATAACACTACTTTTAGACATTAATGTTTGGATTTTTATATATGTGTGGATTACCTAAGTTAATATTAATGTCCGGTGAAAATTTTATGCGAATAGCCTCACTGGAAGTATACTTACTGAAAAAAATGTTGACGTGTTCAATAATTATTTTCCCCGCTGTAACTGTTTAGCTACTTAGTGGCCTACACTGCTTACTTCACCCCTGTGTCCACTGCTGGTCTGGACAGACAAAAGCTAACAATATTATTTTCCATTATTCAGTAATGACTTGACCAAAACTAAATTCAAGTGAATATAAATATTTTAATAAAGGTGTTCCATTCCAATGTTAACCTGATTCAGTTGGATCTCTGTTTCATATTAATTGTTTAATACTGGGACATATGAAATGTATCATTATTAAATGTAAATATAGAGCAGCACTTACCTTGCAGTAACAATGAATGTCAACATTCTTCTCACCACTGATAATGTGATTTGGACTTGGAGACTGTATTTTGCCAGTGTTCCGTTTTTTATTTTATTTTGGACACCTCATACATTGAGTGACAGAACACCCTGATTCGTCATACTATATTTACATATTGGATTCAGAACAACCCCACCTTTCCAACAAGCCATCATATGTGTTTCTATGATAATCCCTGGTAAAGCATCTACAAAGTAAATGAAAACATTCTGCATAGATATTCATTTTTTGCATGTCTGCTTATTTTAGGTCTATGTTTACATGTCTCTATACATTCCATACATCAAGATATTCACATCCAGTCTTTTCTAGTAGGTAAAGCAACTTCCTGACTATGAACATGCCAAGTTTCAAAGCTCTCAGAGCTTGTGTGATTGATCTGCAGTAATTTATATGCCTGAACTCCAATACGGACAGGCTATATTTTAGTCCGTTTTGGGGTGTCTAACAATATCTGTTAATTTAACAATCTTAGCAGTAAAATATTTTTAGCCAAGAATCCATTTCATATATGGGAGACCTTAGAGATGAGGAAAAACATTGTTAGGTTTAGTTCTACCTCCGGTAGGGGTATCTCAAAAACTAAAGCCCTTTCTGACTATTTGTCACTAGCCTATTAGTTAACCTTTGAATCAAACTTTTACAATCAATTCTTAACACACACAAGGAAAATATCAACTCATTGAATCAAGGTTGCAATTAGTTTTAGCACAGGAAGTCAAATAAAGTATGAGCAGTTCTCCTCGTCACCAGGTGGCGCTATTCCACACAGCAACCTTTGCAGGGCACAACTTCAGCGGGCTGCCATTGTTGCCATTGATGTTGGCTCCGGGGCAGAAGAAAGGGAACATCCTTTCAGTGAAGGTCTGGTCACTGAACGTGTAGATGGGTGTCATAGCCACGGGGTTGGAGAAGCTGACCTCACCTGCCACGTAGTCCAGCTGAATTCTGACCCTCTGCAGCGGTGCGCTGACGCAGAGGGGCGTCCGAGGCCTGGTCATGGCTGTGTACTCGCCATCCGAGTACGAGATGGTCCAGAAGCCGCCCTCGGGACAGCCTGAGATCTTGCCCTTTCGCTCCACGGACTCGTTGACCACGCCCAGCACCCAGTCCTGCTTGTCGCCGACCTCCACCTCCCAGGCATGGCGCCCGGCCATGTACCCCTCGGAGCCCAGCACAAATACGAAGTGGTCGAAGCGCTCGGGGTTGTCTGGCAGCTTGTGCACCTTGCCACTGTTGGTCACGCTGGTCAGGTCTCTGTTGATGGTGAGCCAGGTGTACGCAGAGTTGGGATCCAATGTCACAGGGGCTGCCAGAAAACAGATTAAAGCGATAACCAGAGTTCAGCTCTGGATGCTTGAAAACACTTGGACTTTTGACTTTACATTTCTGTATGGTTAAACTTGGAAAAAAAAAAAACTCAATGTCCATGCATTTGCAAAATGTCAATGCCATACTCACTATACTCCACAAGAGACTGCATTTTGTTCCAGACTCTGTACTTAAGAGAGCCAAGGTGCTTGGCAGTGTTGATCAGCACTCCAGGAACACTCTCTGGCACCTGCTGTGTAATCTGGGCTCTGTAATGAGGGTATTTTTCTGTCAATAGAGTGAGAGTGTGTCTGTACACATGCTTGTGTGTGTGTGTGTGTGTGTGTGTGTGTGTGTGTGTGTGTGTGCTTTCCTGCCAGCTAGTATGTGTAATCCAAACAAAACCATGGGTCAAATCACTCACCTCTTGGTGGTATTCTTGTAATTCTGTTATTGGGAAAAATGTACCGTATGAATCAGTCCAATTAAAAAAATCCTTGAAGTAATGAAAAACCTGCAAAAAGCTGAGCATCACAAACCTGAAGAAATTTTGTGTCGCTGGTGGCGATCTCATTTTCGATGGCAATGACCACTTGAGAGAAGGTGAGGATGTCTCGTGTGATGCTGTCGGTCTTTTTCTTCATGATCTGATTCTTCTGCTCCTCTTCCTCCTCCAGAACTGCGAGTCTGGCCGCCTCCTCCTTCTGCAGGAACTGATACATTTCCGCAAAGTCCTCCTTTATCTGCCTCTCTGTCATCTGTTTCTGATTCTGCCAAGAGAGCCCACAATTTTGCCGCTGTCATCAATAATGTACTACACAGTAAATAGATTTATACTGATTTTTAGATAACACAGAATGGGTCATGTTATTCTGATGCATTCATTAGTTTGACACCAAATGTCAATTATGTTAGACATTGATGTCACACTCTGGTTTTTTTTCTGAGAAGTGCCCTTCATGTTGATACCTTTATGTATACTGTCATGTCATCACATTCCTGCTTAGCTACATAGAGCCCGCGAAGACTCTTCTTCAAAGGAATCACTTCTTTTCTGAGCTCTTCCTAAAGAAAGACACAGGAAAGAATTAATAAAGAATGTGGAGCAAAACTTGTGATATAAACAACCATACATGCCACACACATACACACTATGACCATTTGAAAACATGTTACTTATCTCTACATTCCGTCATATATCCATACAAAAGGTATACATCTAACGTGACTGTTTGTGACCATTTAGTGGTTAACCATTTAAGTTCCTCAGCATTATAAGTCTAATTTAAGGAAAAGGAACTAAATGACAAATCCATAACCGAATTGTACAGAAGGACAAGACAATCTGCAGATGGCAATCTTTAGACATTGAAGCAAAGTGGTATGATTGATCAAAACTAAGCAAAAAAAAAAAAAAAAAAACTCAAATGGGCTCACTTTCTGCTTCTCAACATTTGATTATTTTTACAGAAGGTGTATGTGCCCAGCCCATTTGTTTCTTAATCAGTCAGAGAAGTGACATTTTCATAAAGGTGCCTGACAGCAGTTTGATCAACGTTCGATTCATTTGTTTTTTACATTTGTCCAAAACTCATTTGAGCAACACAATGAGTCTACTCGAGCAGACAGGCTGCAATAAAGAGAATGTCAGACAATGTCTGCAACACTGAGCGCTGGCATATATGAGAAGGTCAGCTGGGTAATACAACATGGTCTTTACACACACCTTGACTGTCTGTCTCACTCAGATTCCTTCGGTCACACCCTGGGTACGTCCAGCACCACAGTAAATTCAAAGCACTTTCTCTCAGTTTCTCTCTCTCTCTTGGACCTACCTTCAGGTCTTGGGCGGCCTCCACCACTGGACAGACGCTGTGTCCCTGGTGCTTCTTGGACGTCTGGCAGATGCAGCACAGCACCTCGTTGTCCTCCTGGCAGTACAGCTTGATGGGCTCCCCGTGTATCGGACATAGCTCCGGAGGCCCTGCGCCTCCACTGGCCTCTCCGCTGGCCCCAGCTGCGGCGGCGGCCTGGAGCTTCTGTTCCTTCAGCAGGCTGTCGCACACGTTCTTCAGAGCCAGGCTGACCGTGGGCTCCTGGAGCGAGCACTTGGTGCGGCAGAGGGGGCACTCGCGCTTGGCCGCCTTCTTGTTCCAGAACTGCTGCAGGCAGTTCTTGCAGAAGCTGTGGCTACACTGGAGCACCACGGGGTCGGTGAAGATCTCGCAGCACACCGGGCACGACAGCTCGTCCTCCAGCGCCGACTTGGAGCGCGAGGACATCGCCCGCCGCCTCAGCTCAGCCGACTTGACGCTGAGGAGCGGGTTGGCCCCGCCAGGCTGCGAGAGAGCCCTCGGTCGAAGGGGAACGGCGGCACCACTAGCTGCACTAAGATTCTCTTTGAACAAAAAGGATCCCCTTTCCTTGCTGTTTGTCTGGGTTAAGTATGTTTCAAAGCTCCATTTTCTCCCTCTATAACCTGTAGTTCGCTGCATCTCTCTCAGCTTTTGTCACCATACCAGAGATTGTCCACTATGGTATTGGTCAACGGATTGACTGGAAGAACTGGTCTGACCCCAACGCCCAACCTGCTCTTTAGAGTGTTCACAGCCTAGTACAGCTCACCTGGCCATCTGATCTAAACATGAGAGCATAGTCACCATACACGCCCTTAAAACATTTACGGTTTATGTCCACCCAGCCTTAAAGGCTCCACCAAAACCAACAGCACTACTTAGAAAGCACTTCTGACTTGTTTGCAGTCAACAGTACTGTTTTGGGGACTCGGTGAGCGGTTGACTGTCATGTCACTTTTATTTATGAAGCATTAGAATTGTACCGTCCTTTCCATTTGAGGCAGGTCAATTGACAATAAAAATGAACAAGAATGAGAACATTTAAAAAGGCGGTCATATTACACAATATTGTAATAAAAGTGAAAAAAACAAAAAGACAAAACACAACAACATAAATATATACTGTATATATATATATTTCTTCTTCAAGGTCATTTTAGAACATTTTTATAACCAAAGCGGGTTATAAGAATGAATTAGTTATTAATTAAGTAATTAATTGTACTGAACAGGACCCTGGGGCTGTGATGGTTCTAGAATACAATAAAAACACAGGCTCTTTTACCAGCCTTCTGATAGCTCAGTTAGATGCTTGTAGCATAATCCTTTTGCATTCAGCCCTTCTCCATTATCTTAGGTGTACTCGCTTTGTCGTACACCCCCAGGGCTAGGATCAAAGTCTGGGACGGCACCGCCTCATAGGCATATAGACTGTAACCATATGTTGCCAAAACACATTGTAATAGTTGAGACTAGGGCCTATTGGGTAAAGCCAAGACTCCTTCTTTTCCATGCAATTGAATGATTTCAGCTTGATCTGTTTTTTTTCACTGAAACGGGCTTAACATTATTGGAGGTAGTCCATGGTGGTTTTACAACATCACTCATGCCTGGGCACTACTCTAGTGTAATAACACACTAGTTTGTTATTTTCCCAGTTTACTCAAAAGAGCAAATGATGACATTATCTTTTTTAAGTCACTTATCTGTGCTCACAGATGAGGTTCTAGCTCTCTCACTCCCTCACACACAGACACGTTGATGACCCTTCCCTGATAGCATCAGAAAGAACTAAATAATGCTGTTTACTACGCAAAGACCGCATGACACACCACTTGTTGATGTTTTGTAAATGATGACATCACCATAAAACACAACTACAAACATATTTTTTTCTTTTTTTTAATGCGGCATTTTTCGTCATATATTGACCATTCAAAAATGGTACTCTTTTTTTTTTTGCTTCATTTTGTAACATGGTTAAAAAGATGATGAGGTCCTTGTAATCAATCCCATTATCATTATTGCCACTATGATTTGTAACAGCGGAACAGTGTAAAAAGAAAATCCTTCAAGACAATAAATCTTTCAGTGTTACAGTTTCTAACATAGAGCTATTTGACAGTAATACTCAGTTAAGTATAGTTGAAAAAGCACTGAGGAGTGACAGAAAAAGACAAACCAAAATCAACCGATACAAAACTATCATCACAGAGTGTATGATGTATATAAAGTAACTACACAGTTTATATAAAAGATTCCAAGTCAAGTTGCATTCAGCTCTATGATCAGTGTTTTTTTTTTTGTGTGTGTTTTGTTTATTTATTTATTTTTGTCATGACACGATCTCTCTGCACATCACATAAGCTACTGAGTTGCCGACTGGCATTAGCGTTTGGTTGTTCTCCTAGCCCTGAATCCCACAGCATTAGGCGGGGATCACATTAGCCAGCGACAAGCGAACGTAGTGTAACGCTCAGACCATAATAAGTTGTGTCTCTTTCCTAAGCAACACAAACGGTTTGTCAATTGAATACGCTTGCGTTGTGCTTTGAAAGTTGAACCAAGTTCAACCCTCAGCTTGTTCAACGCTAGCGCTGCCACCGTTCCGCTGCCCAACCATAAAGAACAATAGGAAACCTGCCGCTTGCCGTTGGCTAATGTGATCCCCCCCCCTTACTGTGTAGGCTGTTGGTTGAGCTCATTGGAAGTGCTTTGGCCACAGCTTGGCCTACAGAAGAAGGTGCAGTGGAGAAGGAGTGGACATCAGGACTCGAGTCCAATGACCCGCTCCAAAAAAAAAGAAAAGAAAAAAAGACCGACAAGCACATCAACACTACGAACCCTCTAATGACAGGAGGTCAACATAAAGACACAATACTGTTCTCTTAAGAGGCCACTGTAAACCTTTGTAACACATTGTAAACCTTTCTTCTGCTAAGAAAATACACTGGAAATATTTATATCTTGGTATAATACTGTAGTCACACTGATTGCCTAAAACAGTGAGTTTTCCTTCAGTTTGGCATTATGGAATGGTTGTCTTACGCCCCTTACAGGTAACGAGGAGCACGGGAGTGTTAGTCAGAGCCTGTTTGTCATTTGTACTGCTCAGCGCTATGGCCCCTAATTTGAAAGACAGACAAAGTCTTTGGTCTTAAGTGTAAAACATATGTAGCAAATATAATTCCCATTGCTTGACAAACGATCAGATGTAAAAATTTATATAAATATAACAATACAATACGTAATAGTAATTGTAAATATATAAAAATGAGTGAGACAAGTTAAGACTTCAGACTAACTGGCTAATGTGTCAGCGTTACTCACACAATTTATTTATATCTTACACACTCATGTAGATTTACGATCAGACCATTTGCCCAGCAATGACAATTACCTCTGCAACACGTGTTTGACACTGAAGACCTTGCTTGTCTTTCAAATCAGGGCCCCCATCTCGAATGTCTGTGATGCAACTTCTCCATGTAATGAACTGGGGAGTTAACAAATGCTGCCAAATCAACTGGTCCACCAAGGCCTCATAGTTCTCTTTCTCTATAGCTCTTGCTCTCACTCTCTCGCACTCACTTAAAAAAAAGAAACAATCAAAGAAAAACAGAAACTCAAAGGAACCCTAGTCAGCACATGCTTCATCGGTTTATAGTTTAGGTCTCTGTGGGTCACACACTAAGTGGTCCATAGGCTGCACTGACCTAATGCAGTGCTCAAAGGTCACTGCACAGCACTGCAAAGTCCAGTCCCGTCCTGTCCAGCACGGCTCTGATCGGGCTCAGTGGTGACGGTTCCAGTCCAGTGCTGCGCAGTAAGCATGGGAGCGGCCGCAGTGCAGGTGCAAACCAGCTGGTACAGCGCCTTGTGACACAGTGCAAAGGGAAGAGTCACAGTTTATAGAAGCCACCGTCAGAGGGCCTGTAAAACAACAAAAGTCTCCCAGCGCCATATTTAATTTCTTATTTATCAAGTCTCCCAGCGGCATATTTTATCTCTTATCTTTCCATGTTTGCGAGTCCACGTCGCTTTGGATAAAAACAGCTGCTAAATATCAGTTAACTTTAACTTCATGTTACTTTTTTTTCTTAAAGTCAGGAGAACTAAAGCAACACTTTTAAAATGGTGGTTAATGACTAGTTCACTACTGTTCATCTGGATTACATGTCAATCACAATTTTGGGACTCTGCACAGAATGACACTTGGTAAAAAAAAAAAAAGTAAAATAAAAACCCACTTGGGGAAAGTAGTGTCAAGAGGTCAGAGATAATTCTCCCATATAGTGGAGAGAAGTCCCCATGTGAAACCTCCCAGTGGAACAGGTTCTGAGTAGACAGGGTAGACAGCTGAAGCAAACGAACAACATAAGAGCAAAAAAACAAAAAACAAACAGATTTCATAAAGGTACTAGAGTGATTTCTAGTAGTGCATCTTCATAGATTCACCACAGCCACAGGGTGAGACAGAGCCCCCTGCTTCCTCTTGCTCCAGACTCTTTACACCCGGCCGACCTTTGCATCGCCAATGGCGCCCCAGACGTCAAAAACAAACTCGTCAGGGAAGGCAAAGTCACCCAGCGTCTCGTCCAGGGCCTCGGCAAACTCATCAGGGTTCTTCTTGTCCTTGCCCAGCTCGACCATAGTGGCCGCTGCAAAAGGAGAGGACAGGATGAAAGGAGCGTGTGTCACGGAAAGAAAAAAAAAAAAAATACAACAGGTAAAATACAACTCATACTTGTAGCCAACAGGTGATTCACAATTGTAAGCCAATAGGTGAAATAAAACCCATGCTTTTGTGTCCATGTCTTGTTACCACACCAAGTATTTGTCTATCAGAGGCGGTCAGATACAGAAGACAGTGTGGGGTTCATTACCAAGCTCGCTGTCTCTGATCCCCATATAACTCTCCAGGAGGTCATCCACCTTCTCAATGGCCTTCTCCTCGAACGCAGATGGCTAAGACACGGACAGATCAACATGAGGATGACCGATGAGGCAGGAGCCTGAAATTACTATTTTGCAATTCACAGATACACAAAGCTTTAAATACCCACTTTGAATGCTTACATGGCCCTTGCTGTGGACAAAACTATTATGAGCTTACCAGTTCCTCCACGGTGGCAGGACCTTTTGACCTAAGACGCAGGGTGCCCCTTCCAGTGCCCAGCTGGACCCCACCGGACCGTGACCCGCCTGATCTCTGACTGATCATGTCTGATTGTAACAACAACAAAAAGGTGGACCATTTAATCGGTCTGTTAACCAACTACTTAAGAGTGGAAGTTCACTAAAGCCATACAGCCAGGCCATACACGTAAACGGCATCATACACGTACAGGTATTAGGGCTAGGCACCGCCAGCAGATAATGGATAGTGACACTGTTGCCGTCACTGATACGGTTAATCAGAAGTTAGCATTACTCTTACTAATACTGGGTGACCTAATTCTCTGGAGAGAGAAAGAGAGACCATGGCAGTAACTAACTCATTACACAATTATACATTCCTGACCTTGTTTGCACTTTCAAGAACAAATGAAATGCGTTACAACCTACTCTGTAGATGTTGCTGTAATTTAGGTGCTTGCTTTATAATCAGAGAGCCAAGATCAAATGTGATGGCGCACCATTAGAGAGTGCCATTTGATTGTCCACAGAACTGGTGCAAACGCCACTTGTGCTGTGTTGCCACTACACAGAGACATACAACACAAGTGCCATTTCAGTGCCATCTGTTCAGGAGCTTATCATTAAACAGGTGTTGAAGGCCAAGTAAAGAACCAGTACTGAAATTAAACTGGGACTTAACAGCCAATCCTTAGGGGCACACACTCACCAAATGCCTTTAAGGGCTCCACCAGCTTCAGGACGAAGGTCTTTCCCCTGGGCAGCTCCTTCAACATCTTGGCTACTTCGTAGTGTCGACAGCCAATAAGCATGTGGCCGTTGATTGACACGATCATGTCTCCCACGTTGATGACTTGGATCTGATGAATGATGCTTCCTTCTCTTATTCTCTGAAATTACACCAATTAAGTAAATTTAAAACACTTATAAAAATCTAAGAGCACACATCATTTCATATTTTTATAATCTCTAGGAATGAGTCTCATGAACTTTGACATATACTCCATAAACACTGTGCTGATAGAACTACAAGGACACATTTCCTGCTCACCTTGATGAAGGCGTAGCCAGCTCCATTGTCTGTGATGGTGAGGCCAAGGGCATCCTCACCCTTGAACACCTCCACCTCTTTCCGCTGGCCTTTCACGTGTGCAAAGATGAAGTCCTCCAGTCCAATCTGACCACCCAACAGCTTGTCCATGTCCACCTTGTGCGTGTTCAGTGTGCAGAACATAACCTAGGAACGTATGTGACAGACAACACACACCGTTTGCATCAACATTATCTATGGTGTGCGAATTTAAAGCTGACAAAGCGACTTTCTGATTAATACTGCTGGGCAATGTTCTTTATTATTGTTATGGCATATTCTTATTTATATTGGCCAATTTTTGTTCATACTTCATAGGCAAATTATCATAAATATCCAATCAGAAAACATGGAACCGGTTATGTGGTTGCCTAGCCACATAACTCGAACAGTCGGCCCATGTATGATCACCTGAAGAAGACTCCCGAGTAACCGAGAGTTACGTCTAGACAGCAGATGGGGACCCCGGCTGTCCCCTGCTCCTCACCTCAGCTGGTGGTATTCCAAAGGCCTCGCCGATCTTAGCGTAGAGTTCCCGGACATTGCTGAACCCCTCGATGCGCCCCGTTGGGCTCCCATGTGCCAGCTGCGTGTGGAAGATCAGACGGGGACGCAAGCTGGTGGGCGGGGGAGGCAGACCCTCCTGTGCAGTTGCCTCCCCAAGTCCGCCCCCTACCCCATCCATGCCGTCCAAGCCTGGCACATTTAAGCCTGCCCGCACTGGCTCCGCCTCTTCGTTTTCTACAAGTGGAGAAGCCTTCTTTCTTCGCCCCAGTCCTAAAGGCATCTTATGTGTTTAAGTGTTATTTAGGTCTTACTGAAGAAATCGTGACAGCAGTATACCTCAGACACAATGATCTGGGTGAGCCACTTTCGCTAGGCCAGGAGGATCAAAACAGCGGTGGGAGCCGCAAACCCTACAGCACTGAGGCCAAATATGAAACAGACACGGATAGGTGCCCTTCACATCTCTATGCCATCACTTCTTACAGGGCCAACACCTGTGACAAATTAGACACAAACACACAGCAGATATCAACTGTTGACATATTGACGCGGCCTCTCGTGCTTGCCTGAAAACTGCGTCTTTGGCACCTTACTAAAAATACAAATGTGTATTTACAGTTACGTAGGCATAAATCACTGTCCATATGGTTTAATCTAGTCATTAGATCAATTTCGTGTAACGTTTGTTTGTTAAACAAACAGATTGTTAAAACAATGTTACACAAATAAACGACTGATTACTGAACGGATATGCTAACCACAATGACGAAATACGTCCAACTATTAATCCAAATAGCTAACTAGCCATCTATTAAGCGATCATCAGCTGCGATGGCTAGCTTACCTTGTTGATTCCATTTAATAGGCTGATTAGCGTTAGCTAACTTTCCTGAGGCCCATCACAGTCTAACTCGTGATTACAACGGTAAAGGTATATCTTACCACTACCAACTACCATCTTACGTTGCACGTAATTATAAAAAAGCTAATTCGGTTCGTTTAGTGTGCATCATGAAACATACCTGCTACAAATAAGGTGACAAAGTGAAGAAATTTATCTCGAAACGACGCGTCTTAGTTAGCTTAGCTAGCCACCAAATTTACACTAACTCACCCGTTTATAGATGGCAAAGCGTTATGTCCATTAGCAGCAGACGTTCACCAACCTCTGGAAATAAGTCTTGGTCCTATAATAAATGAAATCCGCTGCCACTTCTGACAAGTCCTATGCCTTGATCATCAAAATTTTACCTAACGCTTGTAATTCAGAGGGTGGGACATCTTCGTGGTTTCTTCTTCACTTCTTAATTTAGCCGATTTATTACAAACACATACCAATACTGCCACCTACCTTAGTTTCTCAGTATTTGGACTCGGCTCAAGCAGGCTCAACATCTATGTAAGCTAAGATGTATGACGACTGTACATGATATAAAACCATGATTCTCAGCAAAGTTGCAGGGCAATAATCCATCCTCGGCATTGTTGTACTGGCACATTCCTCATGATTGGTCAACATTTCTGGAAAACTTTAATTTGACTAAATCATTTAGGCAAATTACCATGATCATCCAATCAGACCACAAGGAACCGGTTATGTTCACCGGTTGCCCAACATCATTGTTCAAAAAGTTGCCCCATGCGTCATCATGCATTTAACATAGACTTGTATGGCATTTAAGTTTAGACAACTCTCCATTGATACTCACATGTTGGCATACAATTGGACTGACCTGGTTGGATGGTTTCCATGGCCATAAACTAAAAACAAATGCCACTTGAAACATACAATTTGTAGTCAGTTGCATATTTTTAAAAATATTTTAATGTTTGTGACCCACAATTATGAACACGGCTTCTGAATGTTTTTTCACACACATCCAACCAAAATGTTAAATGTTCTACTGGGTCAACTTGAAAATACCTTTGGCAAGCCATCACTGCGGAGTTTCATCTGCTATTTTGGTAAAGCGGTTTCATAGATTTCTTTTGGAGCAACTCCATATATATATATCACACACACACACACACACATTCTGATCTACAGAGAACACACAAACCTTTTTGGCACTTGTTAGCACTGTATCTTAGTTCCTATGGAATAAATATATAAAGAATGATCAACGTTAAAGTGATTTTTTTTTGTGTAGATGGCTGAAGTGAAAGGATCCATAGACACCACACACCGATTAGTGGATTGAGTATATTTTGATATTACGTTCAGTCAGTACAAAATACTGATACTTAACATCCTCCACAAGTCAGTTCAGTAATGAGGTTGACTCAGGGACATTTCCCTGGTTGCTTCATGGTTGACGGTGCATTGAAATAAAACAGCATTTGTGAGTTCTTGGAATTTAACTGGAGTTTTCAGGTCACTACACGGCACACACAGTTAGACCTGTCTGAGCCCTAGGCTATTCATATCCATATAGATATGTGCAAATGTGTTTTTTTCCCTATAAGACAAACGCTACATTCAGGCATACTTGCACCTGAGATACACGCAGGACCAGACTTAAGGTTTTGGCACACAGGTTTAACATAAAACAAAACAAAAATCATGACCTTCAGTGAAAATACATACTGTACAAACACATGGAACAATCATAGGTCAGGATAATGGTTTTGCACAGGCTAAATCTCTGCTAAAGCCTCTGGTAAATCTGGGCCTCAATGTAGCAACTGTAATGTGGATCTTGGGAGGCCCCATTGGCAGGGGGAAAGGTTGGAGTCTTTTTTGCATAACTAAAATTGAATGACCATGGACAAAACTCAAAGCTTTTGTACTCCTTTTCATTGGGAATTACAATTGCACAACTCCCACTCTACCTGCAAAAGGCTGCGAGATTTCAATCCAGACATCAGTGTCTGAAACAATGTGTAAAACAGGATATACATGGAACGATACACCACAAAGATTAATATTTTGTTACAAGACAAAATCAACTATCAATGCACAAAAATCAATGCGTTTCAGGGGGACTCCCAGTTTCTTCAGCAATGTAAAGCTATGTGGGAATGAATGCTGATGCATAGGTTAAGACGTAGTACAATCGTCTTGTATGTCCCACCCCAGTCCAAAATATATATATAAAAAAAATAAAAATTCTAATATTTCACAGTGATGTGAAAGTGCATCATGTTAGTGATCACCAACAGACAGGGAAACTAAAGGAACCATCTGGTCTGAAAAACAACCCAGGGTCTATGTTTGGATGATACTGAGTGTAAACCTTTGTTGAGGACCAAAATATAATTTAATCAGAGTAGTTTTGAGTAGGGCGGGATTATGCGCTTGCACGGAATTAGCATATAAGTATCATATAGCATAGCCTTGTGGGCAAGCTCACTACATCAGAGTAAACTACTGAAAGCCACTGACTCAGCTCAAAATGTCATTATACTTCTGTACTACTGTGGGGAGGGTGCAGTTTTTTTTTAACTTCCTAAGTTTACAGGAAGAGTATAAAAGGACCTGTTTGAGCAGTCAGTGCTTTACCTTTTTGCCGCCATACTGCTAGGACTCCATACAACATGGCGGCAACCGGAAGAATAGGTAAAGCACTGCCTGCACAAACACCACCTGTTTTTTTATACCCTTTTTGTACACTTAAAGTTAAAATACTTCAGCTTGTCTGGTCTGCATGGACTACAGTAGCACAAAAGTGTAACAATATTTTGAGCCTAGTCAGTGGTTTAGAGTAGTGTGCTCGCAAGGCTGTGCTATATGCCATTTCCTTGCAAATACGTATTCTGGTCTGACTCAAAACTACTCTGATTAACGTAAAATGTTTACAATTATTATCATCCAAAAAGAGACCCTAGGTTGTTTTTAAACCGGAGGGTTCCTTTAGCAATGGGTAAAATAAAATATTTATTTTTTAGGGGAAAAAAAAAGTGCGGTTACACTTGTCTTACTTCCAGTTCACCAGAAAGTCTCTTTATCTTTATGGGACATAGAAAAGAAAAGCAGGATACCAGGGCAAAAAGCAAAAAACGCTACTGGATGAGGCAGTCTTAGTGTTGGATAACGGCTCCTCCCATCACTACACTCTGATCACGGCGGGAGAATCTGACCGAGGGCGTCTCGGGTGCTCTGGCCCAACTTGTCGGGGAACTTCACCACAAACTCCACCACCATGTCCCCCCTCTTCTCCGGGCACTTGGAGAGAGGCAGGCCCTCCCCCGCAATACGCTTCTTCATCCCAGGTTTGATGATGTCGCGAGAGGTCACAGTAATAGTTCTGCCGTCCAGTGTTGGGGCACTAATCGAGCATCCACAAAGCGCCTGAGGAAATGAAAGATGGAGTATTTACAATGGGCATGTTTTTACAAATCTTGTATCATATTAATCAGTAAATGACAAAACATTTAATTAATATGATTTCTTTACTACTACTACTGCCAATGCCTGAAGGACACCAAGAGGAGCAAGAATAGGAATCCTCTGACCAGTGTCATGAGAAAGGAAGGGGTATCCATCAAGGGTGGTCACCACTTAAAAGTTTTCAGGTGGACCAGAATTTTGAGTTAGGTCCCAGACTGACAATTTGCTGTGAAACTTATTAAGCCCAGTGTTTCTCAAACTTTCTCATACCAAGGACCACTTAACTAATAAAAAATAAATAAATAAATAAATAATAATAAAAAAAAAAAAACACAGACCACCTAGCTAAAAAAAAAAAAACCTACTTCAACAGTATATTACACAGTAGGCCTACTCACTGAACCACCTTGCTTATAGTCTTTGCACCTTGCTTTTTGTGTCAGAGGATTCATATCATTTACATTGGCATAGCTTCCATAGGCAGAGTTGCAGAATTGTTTTTGCATACAAGTTGCTTGGAGATGGCAAACTCTATATTATATTTTATCACGTCTGCTTGCGGACCACTTGGGATAGCTTGCGGACCAACAGTGGTCCCTGGACCACACTTTGAGAAACACTGCCCTACGACAAGAGTACAGCAGGAAGCTAAGGAGCCAGATTGCAAACAGGTCAGGGTCTCAAGACAGGAAAAGGGAGGAGGGGGCCAGCAGGAATGTTGAAACTGAAACAGAAAATTTGAATGATATCCAAGTCTCCGTCCTATTTATTCAGCTACTGCTCTGCAAATACATATCTACTCTGACATGACTTGACAGTACAAGAGGGAACGCTGAGGGACTGATGTTCCGTGAGCAGAAAAAACAAAAAGGTAAAATCCTTCAATTCAATTTACACCCAATTACCTGCCAAGTTCACTGTCTGAATTATTAGTAAGATTTTATTTTTTTAAAAGTAAGGGACATTTCAGGGGTCGCATGCATTCTCATAGAGCTTGGCACAATCCTACTAGGCTATACTTACATCTTACATCTCTGACACATCTTCGACACTGGCCTATATTTAGCCTTGAACTTTTAAACATTTTGACACAGAAATTTGTTATCAAAGTGACAGCTCTATCTTAATTATCTCTGGCACTTACATCTCTGAGGGATATCCTAGCAGGGTAGATGACATCTGAGCCTTCTCGGCGGAAAACTGGATGTGCTTTGTCCTTCACCACGAAAACCACATCGGCTGGGATGTTGGTGGGTGTCTCGTCCCCCTCCCGGGGGAAAGTGATCTTGGTGCCCTCCTTCCATCCACGCTTGATGTCCACCGTCAGGATCTTATCCTCGTTGCGCATGGAGCAGCGGTCTGCGTTGAGGCGCTTGCGGGAGATCTTCATTTTCTTGGTGCAGCCCGAGAACACCTCCTCCAAGCTCACCTTCAACTCATGAATGACTGGAGGGTCCTTCTTCTTCTCCCTACCGCCGTGGATGTTCCCAGGCCTGGATTTGAAGGACCTCTGGAACCCCCCCATGCCCCCCATGCCTCCCATGCCTCCCATGCCTCCCATGCCTCCCATGCCAAACGCTGCAAACGGGTCGTCAATGTCCATGTCATCGTCACCTCCTCCGCCACCGTGTGAGAAAAACTGGTCAAATGGGCTGCGGCCACCAAAGAACTCAGCAAACATGGCGTGAGGGTCCCCATGAAATGTGTAGTTGTAGGTGGGTCCATTGGGACATCCACCACTTGAAGCTCCTTTGAGACCTGTTGGGAAAAAAGAAAATTGTATTAAGATAATGGCATGTCGTACTGCCTACACATCAGGGTCATCTGACTGCTGTATAACTCATTATACAAATGAGTTGTGTTTTACAAAAAAAAAAAAAAAAAAAAAAAAAAATTAACAACAGCGTGGCTGTGTCAGAAAAACGTTAGCCAACTAAATCCATGAACAACAGTAACCTCAGTGCAACCCATAAGCAGCACGTCAGTCGTGCAGAGTCGTCCTGTCTTCATAGCCAAGCTCGTGACAGAATTAACCTGTTTGGCAGCAAAACACTGGGTAGTTTCGGGTGAGGCAACAGAGTGGGCCATCTGGCCAACTCATGGACGGGTGTCAGACAAAACGGAAATGTCTAACAGTACCGTGTGAACTTTGTCTCACTGCAAAATACAAATTCGCATTTAAACGAGGAGCTAAAGCTACTGTTAACAGCTACATGTACAAGGAGCAACATAGTTCCTGGGTGGGCAAGCATCAGCTATGACAGTTGCCTTAGCTTAGGGCTCCGTTTACATTACCATTAAAAGTTAACAATGAAGAGATGGTTAAAATAAAACTTTAAATCACATACAACCCAGAAATGTTAAGACAGGTGACATTGGTTACTGTCTCCAAACGATTTGGACGGCTGGCTATCTAGTCCAGGTCATTCCATGTTACCGCCTGGCTGTTAGCATTAGCCTCATCACAAACCAACTACAAAACAGTTTAACTATCAGAATGTAAGTTTATAACCACTCCATGCACATAATATTACCTTCTTCTCCATATCGGTCATAGATGTCCTTTTTCTTCGAATCGCTTAGGACATCGTAGGCCTCTGCAATCTCTTTGAATTTATCCTCCGCTCCGGGGGACTTATTTTTGTCGGGGTGATATCGTAAAGCCTGTTTTCTGTAAGCTTTCTTGATTTCGTCCTCTGACGCACCTTTTTGTATTCCCAACACTTTATAATAGTCTTTACCCATCACAAATACTTCCTATGTTCACTTGACAAGTTAATTTAGGAACGATTTACGTTATTAAGTCACTGACACTCATTAATCGGACCCCATGCCATGAACCACTGTCGCGTTGACGTAAAGTTAGCTGGTTGAAAAGATTCCAATTTCACAATAAGTTTAAAGTTAACGTTATTTTTCACACGTGATATAATACGTATACCTCAAAGTAACAAACGAGATGGTGTTAACAGATTAACCGTTAACAGATGCTGGGTAACGTTTATGAGTTAGCGAGTTAGCTAGTGCTACCCTGCGAAGAAGCCAAGTATAGCAAGCTTGCTAATGTTAGCAAGCTAGCTAGCTGGCTAGTGTATTTTGTCAACCTCCGGTAGTTTATGTGGACCGCATCCCTTTGATTTTCCGTTATAGAATAAGACGTCACTCTGATTTTATACACTACAGAGTTCGTATCGAATGTTAAGAACTAAATATTCGCTTAAATTTCAGAGGTTCACAGAAAAGCTTAGTTACCTATCGCTTATTCTCATCTTCTCGCAACGTAACCCGGGACAGAAAGTTCCAGAAGTACATTTTCACCACTTCTTCTTTTGACACGCTGTAAGGATGCTACGATTTATTTACATCAAAAGTATACAGCGACACCTAGTGGTTCGGAAGAATTTGCTGTGTTCAGTCTATAAAACCATGAAAACAGAAAAGCGTGCTC
Source organism: Alosa sapidissima (assembly GCF_018492685.1). NCBI lineage: Eukaryota > Metazoa > Chordata > Actinopteri > Clupeiformes > Clupeidae > Alosa > Alosa sapidissima. The sequence continues at coordinate 2,583,239 of NC_055959.1, read as the reverse complement.
ATATCAGAGAAAAGTATCGGCGAGCCCAGCAGTTCTCGCGCGGGGGCGTTTCTATGGAGCTAAATTTGTCTCAATAATATTTGTATATGCGCAGAGGGGGATCCACAAATATTTCTTGATTTGCATGTGTGTTTTGATATCTACAAATAAAAAAATCATATTTGTAACTCGTATATTGATTTTTACAAATATAGATGTGCATTTGTAAATAAAATGGCATTTGTAAAACCGAAAATTTCATTTGTGAAATGTGATTCTGCATTTGTGGATCACCAGCACACACAGTTTTCGTTTTTCGCATTTGTGGATCAGCATTTGTGGATCACGTATTTTTGAGACAAACTTTGCGGCAGAGAAGCCACTCAGATCCACAAGTAGACTGCTGACACTTTCTAATCCAGTAGATGGCAGTGTTGTTCTATGGGACTCATAACCAAAGATTCTTTGCTCATAACACACAGAGCTAGCGAACCTAGTTCTTAAATCTAACAAGTTATGCCTTTCACAACAAGCTTTTTGATGGAAAAGTAGTGTTTAATTATGACCGCCGCGCAGCGAAGCGGCGGTCATATAGGTTTAGTCAGATTATTTTTTTTTCTTTTTTTTCTTTTTTTTCTTTTTCGCATGCCCAAATTTCCGTCAATGATTCCCGGGACCGGGGTACACGAAACTTGGTGGACATGTAACCCCACATGGATAGCATGGAACCATCGTTTTTCGTTTTGATCTGTAGCCCCCCCGCTGAATTGGACCCCCCGAAAGGAGGGTAGGGCAGACACAGTTTTCTGTGAATATCTCGAAAACCGTAGGGTTTAGGAGGACCATTTTTTTTTGTATGTTGATCTCAAGGGGCCATGTCAACCCATTCCATAACCACTCATTTCATGTATAGTGCCACCTAGTTAAACACAAAAAAGTAAAAATGAGGTGGTGTAATTGAAGGTATCTGTGACCTAACATAGTCAAAACTGCACGAAATTGGAAGTGTAGGATCATTATGACACCCTCTGTATGCACGCCAAGTTTTGTGGAATTCCGTTCATGGGGGGCCACACAATAAATTAATTTATGTTACTATACACCAACTGGCCTGTAGGTGGCCGGAGACAGTTTTCTGTGAATATCTCGAGAACCGTAGGGCCTAGGAGGTCCACCTTTTTTTTGTATGTTGGTCTTAAGGGGGCATGTCAACCCATCCCATTACCACTTATTTCATGTATAGCGCCACCTAGTTAAAAATTAAAAAGCAAAAAATTAGGTGTTTTCATCTCAATATCTCTGGCTGACAAGGTCAAAACTGCACGAAATTAAAAGTGTAGGATCATTATGACACCCTCTGAATGCATGCCAAGTTTTGTGTACTTTCGTTCATGGGGGGCCTTACAATAAAATAATCTATGTGTACATTTAGTGACGTACACCAACAAGGATTCCCGGGACACTGAAAGACCGGGGTACACAAAACTTGGTGGGCATGTAACCCCACATGGATAGCATGGAACCATCGTTTTTCGTTTTGATCTGCAGCCCCCCCGCTGGACTGGACCCCCCGAAAGGAGGGTAGGGCAGACACAGTTCTCTGTGAATCTTTTATGGTATGTTGGTCTCAAGGGCCCACATCAACCTGGCTCATAATCACTCATTTGTGATTTGCCCCCCCCGCCCCGCCCCGCCCCGCCCCGGTCAAAAATGAAAATGCAATATTATTCTGCTTTAATCGCCCCTATCTTCAGTTAAGATGTTCAGAACTGCACCAAATTTTATGTGTATGATTGACCTGGCATTCTCTGGGGGTCTGGGGGTATGCCAAGTTTCGTAGAATTTCATCCATGGGGGGGGCTAAAAAAATTAGGTTATGTGTACATTTAGTGACTGTACACTCATTGGCCTGTAAATGGCGGTGCACACATATAAACATGCACACACACAGGCACCCACATACTATCGGTATTAGAACGGCCGATACATAATTACAAATTCAATAGGATCAAAAGAAAGCCAAAATATTCATCATCATCATCATGGCTGCATTTTCAGTATTGGCGATAAGTAGTCGTTTGTCCACTAGATGGCGCATCGTTGCAGTGAGACGTAATTTTTTTGGAAGTTAAAAGTGGGTTGAAAAAATAATGGACACTTCCTACAAGGACTGTAATTTACCGCAGCGAACATCTAATAAGGACAGGACGATGTTCACATGAAGTGTAAGTGAGGATGAAGTGAGGATGTTTATCGGACATGCTTGGTTTTTACTGCAGGTACGTTAATCTTGTAATATCAATAAGGACCTAGGTAATGTTACCGTTAGCGTTGGTTGAGTGATGGAGGCCCATTTGATTGATTGCATTTGTAGAAAACTATAAATGCGGTTATACCAAGCAAATTGATAGCAGCACTGTTTGTATCTTTCGACTGTCATTTATTGCACGTGCTCCAAATCATTCTGTGCAATGGAAGATTTACCAACGTTACACCGGTCTGATACAGTTTTGCCTATACATGCGTGAGACTGAGACGCCTGTTTATTTTGTTTTAAGTGCGTGCAGGGTGTGAGAGGGGAATCGATGTGCTTTGATTCCAGCTTGGTAGTTGTAGTCTGTGAAATTAAAAAGCACGTGTGTGTGAAGTATCCAAACAATGACACCTTCATTTCATTATGGCTGCTTTAGCAACACACCTTAAGCTACTGTGTAGTGGGTCCCATTTAGAAGTGGCTACTTCATTCGCGCTTTCCTTGACTCATGGAACTGCGTGAATGTTATTACAACTTTTCGCCACGATATGGCAGTTTAAGTCCGCTTGATACTGTAAGTCGTAAGCCATTGGTTTCCAAAGGAGATTTTATTTGTGTCGCCAGCATAGCCTATTGACAATTTATGTTGTAAATAGGCCTACCTTATAATCCTACCTGTAGCTTAGGGAAGCTAACCGCTTTCTATTAGGATCTAGTTTGTTAGTTACAGTTTTGTCATAACTCCCTAATGCATTTTTGCATTTAGAATAGCCAGAGCGGGTATATCTCAATCTGAAAATTAAACAATATCGGGTGCCTATGGACTAGGCTGGGTGAACCCAGCCTGATCTGCCCGCTATTTATTTTTTGATTTCTTAAAAGATTGAGTTTGGTCTGATGAAAGCCAGACTAGCCATGGACCTCAGTTACACAATGCAAGGGAACATGAATAAGCCTATATTTGCACGAACAATAACGGACAAAAGCTCTTCAACTTTGGCCCGTTAAAATGTGTATGAACAGTCTAGCGACGCATTTCATCAAGGCCCATTTGGACATGTCAGTTATTTGCACCACTGGTTAGATGTAAAACAGCATTTCGTTTCAGACTACTGTTACTTAATTTGTGCATTAACAATAACGTTTCAGACTACTGTTACTTAATTTGTGCATTGACAATAAAGTATTACATGAACTAAAGATGACTAAAATCTTATGTAGAAGAAGAAATATTCACAAAAAATCCATCCATCCAAAAATGACCTTTGTTTTTGATAGCTGTTGAAAACGGCATGGAACTGACAGAGATGTTTTTGTTTATAAATACATAAAAAATAAATAAATAAATAAATAAATAACATTATGCTGATACCTTTTGCTTTTCCCAAATACAATGTAGCCTACAGGTGTAAGTGACCTTTCATCAATCCAGTTGCAATGGATGAACTGTGATGACCTGCCCTACTTGTGATTGTTTAGAGATTTTAAAGGTTTTATAACAATGCTACATCTTCTTTGGCTATTCTACAATCTATTCACCTTTTCAGCACAAGTAGGCTACTTTCAGTGCAGCCGCACACACACACTCAGGCATGCCAAACAAGCATACACAAAAGTTTCAAGAGTGGGGGATGGAGTAAAAGATGGAGACAAATTGAAGTGTGATTTATTTTCGCGGAATGGATGTACAGGACTGAGCGGCGGTCATATTTTGTACCGCTATGCGGTACATCTAGTTTCCATAATCTTTGTTTAGTAAACGCATAAAACCGTCAGTTTGCAAGCGAAATCAAGAATTACGATCTTTGAGTTTGTTTATGAAAAATGAAATTTTCGGTTTTACAAATGCCATTTTATTTATCTATTTTTTTTTTATCTATATTTGTAAGAATCAATATAAGAGTTACAAATATGATTTTTTTATTTGTAGATATCAAAACACACATGCAAATCAAGAAATATTTGTGGATCCCCCTCTGCGCATATACAAATATTATTGAGACAAATTTAGCTCCATACGTTTCTGCTCTGGCTAGCACACAGAACAACAGATATGGTTCTATACACAGAACCATGCACAGAACAACATCCTTGAGCGGAGTTGCATCCACGTCAGAGCATCACTTTTGTGCTTACAGAGTAAAATTTACAGAGTAAGTAAATCCACAGAAAAGCATCAGTCTAATAACATTTTCTGTTACATTTTGAGTCAGAGAAGGTGAACCCTATGAACTCGAGTGCAATTAATAATTGCACAATACATTCTTATTACATTTGTTGACTCTTTTGCAGATATTCTGGAAGAACTCATCTATGCAGTGGTATGCTGGGGATGAAGCACAAAGAAGAAGGATGCTGGGCGACTTGACCGGCTGGTAAGGAAATCTGGCTCTGTAGTGGGAGCTGAACTGGAGTGCATCACTTCAATATCTGATAAAAGGACCCTGAACAAACTGATCAACATTTTGGACAATGAGTGTCATCCACTCCACAGTACTATTACAAAGCAGAAGAGCTTGATCAGCTGGAGACTTCGCTCACTGCCTTGCACAACAGACAGACTGAGGAAGTAATTTGTCCCTAGGGCCATTGAACTGTTCAATGCTTCACTTAAGGGAAGAGGAGAGATAGACTTCTCCGCATAGTCTGTCTATCTCCACCCTCTCCATGTCTGTGTACTGTCTGTCCACTAGCCACTTTTTACCACTGTCTTACTGCTTCACTGTTTGCATGCTATATTAGCACATGCATAATCCCTTCCTCCATCCCACAGCCGGATTGTGGCCACACTTATACCTATACTTAAAGAAGCCCTATGCAAGTCTGGTTATTCCTTCGCTGTTTCTGGGTTTTCGCCTGATTTGGGCTCGCATTTTTCACGACATAGCTCCCCCTGCAGCTTTGGTAGCAAGTGACTGCTACACTAAACCCCCACTAGCTAGCGAGCTAGCCATCAAGAAACCAAGCTAAACACATACAGGGCTCACAATAAAACGGTCGAGCAAACACATTGTTCAAGAGACTATCAAACCACATTACAAAAACGAAGTTCACCCAAGAGTAGGCTACTTACAATTTCAGCAGCAACAAAGCCAAGTCGGAGTGCGTTTTGCAGTCTTCTTAGAAACTACAATCTGACTACATTTTCGAGTCCTTCCGCCGAGTAACATCCGGATTTCTTCGGTCCGGGACCAGAAAGTTGCATATTCGGTTTTTCCGCGGAGAAGCACTAGGGGGAGACGAAGCACCCACCAAACGACCCAAAAAGTGTTGTAGAACTAGTGATGGGGACGAGACCGCCTATGCCGAGTCCGAGACAAGACCGAGTCTTTGAAGGGTCGAGACCGAGTCAGTTGGTTTTCAAATACAGTCGAGTCCGAGTCAAGGCCGAGTCTTTGAGGAAGCAAGTCCAAGTCAAGACCAAGTCCTTTAGGAGTCAAGACCCGAGTCGAGACCCAGACCATAAAAACATGTCTGTTTTCATATGATTCAATATCATTAATAATCAACAGTTAGGCCCAGGCTTGGAATTTCACCATTTTAGGGGCAAGGCCACTTGGCCTTCAGTTGGGCATATTTGGTGGGGGGCACAAAGGCCACATGTCAGGGCACCAAGGCCAAAGTTAACTATACAGTAGTAGGCTATAAAAATAATCAAAGTTGTATTTAGCCTATCCACAGCAGTAGACCTGAATCACTGTATGAAACATTACAAAAACATGAAACATGACATATTACATAGAACTGTAAATTATCTGATCATCTAATATTTAGATGTCTAGGCTATATTTAATATTTATATTTATTTTATATTTAGCCTGTTATGGAATCATGTATTGAACAATTTAAGCACAGCTCAGCTTTAAGAAACTGATGCAACCTAGATGCATGCTTAGCATTTTTTGATCATTAAGACTCCTTTCACAAACTCTTACTCAGCTGTATATCCTCTGATTTTAATGTTTACCTATATCTAGGCAATATTTGTAACATTTATTTTGTATTTGGCCTGTTATGAAATCATGAAGAACGAATTTAAACACATTTTGAAACCTAAAGACCAAAGTTGGAGACATGAATGTAGACCTTGCTGCAGATTACATTTTTAATTTAACCGGAATACTCTGGAACGGCTTAGGCCTACTGTACAGGGGACTGCTTTACACCTTTGTGTTCGGTAAGGTCTGCTGTTTATTCTGATATATGGTTTGTCATGTGCACGATGGGTTCGTGAAGTATTCCACCGAGATGAATGGGTAGGGAGATGGGTGTAGCACCTTATGTAGACGTTATGATTAAATGTAATTATATTATTTACTTTTCTCGCGAACCGTTCACCACAGCAATTAGCGGCTGACATTGTTTAAAAGCTGAGAAAAAGTTCTTTCATGTGATGTGATACATGTGCCTGTGTGATGAGTAGGCTTAGCTATTGCAAGTATTTCAACTGAGAAGAATGGGTGAATTTGGACGCACTTTCTGTCTTGCCATGCGCTGTCATTTTCTCCACTGTGTAAGACTGAATTAGTTTGCGCTGTGATGCTAAGATTATTTTGACAGGCTATAGGCTAAATAAAAATCGCTATTAAACGGACGCAAAGCAGAATATTGAAAGAAGGGGGCACCAAGGCCAACGCAAGGGGCAAAGACGTGGCCGCCGTGAAATCGTACTTTATATTAGGCCTCAGATATGTAGGCCTAGGTCTATGCGTTTGTTTATGTTGGAAATGTACACTGTTTAGTTTAGTTATATAAACACTTAATACAACAAACTGTAGTCAGAAGAAAACCCCTCTCCTCTTCCCTGAGGAGAGAGGATTTCGGTAGCTTGTTTCAGATTTTGACCACACGGGGGCAGCAAGGTGCCCTTTTGAGTGCTGAGCTAAGCAGTACTATCTATCTTTGAAGGGCTGCCTGATAGCCTATTAATCAGCACAAATACATAATTTCATTACAGGACTACTAGCCAAGTTTATTAGAGCTCCTTGACCCTAAATGTCCAAACTGAGTGGTCGACTGACTTTCATTTAATTGTTGTAATTTAATTAAATTACAATTTAGATTAGGCTACCAAATTAAGTGTAGCCTATTTAGTGTGGAGTCAAACAAATAATTCCACTCTGAAAATGTATAATTGATCTCGTTCTAATTAAGGCAACTCAGCTGTTTATGAAGCTGCGTACATGTGAAGTTTGTCTAAATGTTTTTTACTGCAAGGTAGCCTAATTGTGAGAGGAGGTCGTGGGCACAGTGTTGTTCCATTTGCCGATTTGAAATGTGGGCGGCTTCTTTAACCCACGGACACGCGGTGGTCGTCTAGGCCGTCTCACTCTGGGTGTTGAGGACAGCAGACCAGCAGTTCTGGTCTTTCAGGCGCTGCTGCTGAGCATGCTTGAGTTTGACAAGGTCACCATACTACAGCATGACAAATTTGGCCGCTTATATTTAGCTGTGTACACGACGCCCGTGGATTATGCCTTGGGTCTCTCGGGTTTCGTCTTCAAGTGACTGGTGGGAGTGAGTGCTTGTGAGGCGGGTGACTTGTAGCAGCTCCTCAGGTGTTTTGAAGGTGGGTTACGTTCTCGCGGTTCTCTACCGTGCAATCTTTATTTGCTCTCTCGCTTTCTCTCTGCCCTGTCTTTTTGTCATTAGTTGGGGGGGGTCTCTAAACTCTGGCTATCCCTCCTTAGTTATGTGAAACCGAACGCTTTTGTCTTGGTTAAGGGGAAAGCAGTTTAGCACAGGTGTCAGGGCGCTAGTGTTGTGTAATGACGGCAAATGACAGCTGACAGGTGTTTTTAAACGCTCTCAAGAAGGTGGACGGGAAATTGATTTTTTCACTCTTCCAGAAACAGCTCTTTTTTGTTTTTTGTCAGTCAGGCACTGAGGCAAGTGGTCCGAGGGCATCATGGATGCCCTGGCGCTAGAGGCGAAGGGCAACAAGGCTGATGCCCCAGCTGCTGCCCCTACCAAAAGACCAAAGCAACCGAAAAAAGCTAAAAGAATCGTTTACTTTGAGTTGGAGATATTGCACGCAAAGACAAAGGAAAAACTCCTCCTCCTGGACAAGGTAAGTGTGTGTGTGTGTGTGTGTGTTTGTTTGTTTGTTTGTTTGTTTGTGTGTGTGTGTGTGTGTGTGTGTGTGTGTGTGTGTGTGTTTACATTTACCTGAACAAATGTGGGGTTATGGTTTTGTTAAATTAAATTCTCAAAGCACAGACAGGTCAGAAAGACCATTTATCTGTAATGGACATGATTTAACCACAACAATTCTACAAAGCAAACATTAGCAGTGCTTATTATGATATACTAATAATAACTGAAATGCCATGAGACTTGCTCCTCTATCAGAGATAGGCTATCTGTCATGTGTGGGGTAGCGAGTCTCACAGCCAGTGACATACTTAACCGATACTGTGGTTACATGTGGACATTATCCGGCTGGTTCTTTGAGGTCGTGTTGCATTTGGAAGGCGAGAATACCCGCTGAGCTCACAGGAATCTCCTGAGCTAGCCGTGAGTGTGCGCTCTCTGCTTGGTCAGGCAGCCAAGCTAGCAGAGCAATGCATTTGGCAGGCATGTGCATATATATGTGCACAGTGTATGAATATATTCAGATGACAATAACTTAAAAGGCGGCAGTGGTACATTTGTGAGATGTTTTCTTAGAAATCATGTCTATCGGAGGCAGTATTGAAATGATTTTTGCTTACATATTCCTTAAACATATGTTGTTGTTTACATCAAGGTGGAGCCCACTTCAACCATTCTGGATATTAAGTCCATGTTCCACAAATCAAGTAAGAAAAACAGATAAGGCATTACATTACTGCTCTGAAGGGCTCCATGTTTGAATCATGCTGCGCTCATCATCCATATTATCTCTTGGTTCCTCCCAGATCCACAGTGGTATCCTGCTAGACAATCATTATGCTTAGATCCAAGTAAGTAGACTGTTTCCATTTCAACCTGTGAAATCACAGAAGTAACATCTCCACACCTGCCACAGATATTCCTCTGTGGGAACTAGAAGCTTCTTTTGGCAGGTTAGCTGTTTGGATGAGTTTTATTTAGAGCTGTCTTCATGACTGATTGGAAAATGATTCTATAGAGGGGAGGTCGCTCAAGGATGAAGACATCCTTCAGACCCTTCCCGTTGGAACTACTGCTACTTTCTACTTCAGGGACCTTGGGGCTCAGCTCAGCTGGGGAACAGTAAGTCTGCAGGGTCGCCACAGTGAAGTATGACCTCTACTCTACTCGAGTGCCCAGACAGAATCACAGCATGCACAGGCATTCTTAAACAGGATGTCTTTTCTTTTTTTTAAGTGACATAGGACCCCCAGTCATTCACAAAGACACACAACAGTAACAATAGAACACACTCTACCCCCACACAGTCTGTTTTCTGTTACTCACACACACACACACACACACACATTTCAACTACTCAGAACACACATACACCACTGAGAAGATATGCTGACAGACAAGTTGACCATCCTCTTGTTCAGTTTTCTCTTGCTTCTGTGGTAGCCCTTCTTCCTTCCTGGAACATGTAATCTCACCAGTGTCATATCCACGCAGGTGTTTATCCCTCTGCCCTCCTGTTCACCTTCTGCTGGAAGCCCCTGCAGCTCACATTAGCCCTGATGCTCACGTCTAGCATTGCTGTTGTGGTAGCATGGAAACGTGCTGCTAACTGCTGCCAATGAATGTTAGTTTTAAGTGCTTCAGAATTCATTAGTCTTCATTAGTGTTCCACCACCTTTTCTCACCAAATAGTTCCTGTTTAGTCCTGTTTGAGGGTCAGTTCGCTTTGAAATAGTTCTGCCATGCACTCTCGTTTAGACAATGCCTCTTTAGTTGAATGCCAAGTGTACAGAAGGTAATGACACCGTCATGTATATTATGGAGGCCTTTCATATCCCACTTAGCAGAGCACAGATCTCTATTGGCTACTTGAATTTGACCTGTTGCCCTCGATGATAACAACAGTTGTTTTGCAACTTGATCACTGAATTGGATCACCTGTGCCTAAGAGCCCGAACCAAAAACGAACTATTATTGAGGCAATGTGAATTTTATTACTCCTACTGTTAAATAGCAATTTAATATTTTTAATGCAAGTTCTCTACCACTGTGTCTTTTCACTCACTTTCACAACCTTATTTCTCTAGGTGTTTCTGGCAGAGTGCGTTGGACCCCTTGTCATCTATCTGTTGTTCTACTTCCGGCTCCCCTTCATTTATGCCCCTAGATATGACTTCACCACCCCTAAACAATGGGTTGTACAGTGAGTACTCGTCATTTCCCACCTATTAACCAAGGTTTATAGATTGACTTAGCAAACATTCGTTAGCTACGAGGTTAATACGCCGTGGCGGGCTATACATGGAAATGCATCTCTTTCCTTCATTCTTCTTTTATGATTAAAGCACAGTCTGATTCACTGGGCTAGTAGGCACTGTGGTTAATACACGGGTGCGCTTAATACTTTTTTTCTTTTTTTTTTAATTTCCATAAAACACTGTCCTGAGGTTTATACACAATGCTGCTAATACACTATAGACTGGTTTCATTTGACCCACATTGCATATCCATGCTGTTGCACCATTGTCCATCTACTTCACAGGGTGTATTATTAGGCAGATTGTTGCTTTAAAACCAGGCCCTCATGTGATGACACTGCTGGTGTTTTCTTACAGTTGTTAAAGTAGACATTTACAGTGTGGGATGATGAATAGACTCATCTAGTGTGATTGACTGATATAGCATGCCCATTACCCGAGGTCAAGCCTTCATCACCCAGCTTATGTCTCTCATTGCAGCCTTGCCTGCATATGCCACTCCTTCCACTATGTCAAACGGATCCTGGAGACCATGTTCGTGCACCGGTTCTCCACAGGCACAATGCCCCTCCGCAACATATTCAAGGTAAGTGACGGAGGAGTTTAACCCCGATGGGACGAGTCCTTGGCTCATCGCACATTCTCTAATTTGAAGAAGCGTTTATAAAGGTTGACATATATGACCGTGAAGCCACTGACACAGCACCTTTCGTTTGAATCCCTCAGTGGTCAGTGATTTTGACAGTATTACTGACATTGCACTACATTTTGTTGAAACTCAGTTTATAAAATGGCCTCTCACCCTCATTCCTGGAACTAATTTGGTGTTTTACCACAGTACTGTTCCAATTCAGTTCATAATGATATTCATGGTTTATGACTAGTTTATGACCGGTTTTAAGTCTGTTGTAGTGGATTTGGAGTTTACCTTTGTAATGTGGGAGGTTACAAATGACAAGTTACTCTATAACTCAGTTACTCTAACTGTGATAACTAAACTAAAATTCAACTTATCAAACTAATGTAACTTATTGGATTTGATTACTTACGATTAGTTGGAATGGCAGATAACATGAGCAGTGCAAACAATGCTCAAAATTTGAGCTGAATGGAACCTGTCTGCAGACATCTAAGATTACACCATAATGAATATTACATTCTACCTATAAACTCTCTCTATATTTAAAAGAATATCAGATGTATCCCCTCTGTAATCACCAATATTTTATTACCGGTACATGTTTCTCAGCAACTCTACCAAATTACAACTACATTTATTTTGTATTACCAATGTAACTTTGTTACATAGTTATGAATATCATAGTGTGGTGTAGCACACTGGTAGAAAAGGGGCTCTAGTTACCACATCATTTGACACTTCAGACATCTCCACAACACACTGAGGGAGTATGACATGCCATTTCACATTTAAGAGATCCCTGCGGACACCTTATGCTTGATCATGTCACAGAATAAGTGAAATCTTATCAGAGTTTGATTAATTAGAATTTTAGGGAAACACATTGACATGCAAATATCACATCATATTTTATTTCGATATGGATTGTTCAAGGGCTGATTTCACAACAAGATTAGGTAATGATTCTTCCCACGTAGAGTTGTTTGTGCATGGCAGGAGCTAACTAAAGTCATTTTTGCTACGATGAAACATTTTTGAAACTGCTCCCTTATCAAGTTCAGGTTTAAATATAGCTCAGACAGCAGCTGGAAGTTTTCATAGAGCGGCAGCACCCTGACATGGTGGTTGTGACTTTACCTGTGACTAAGAAATGACTGGCTCCCACATTATATTCTATACCATAATATGCAAACATTAAGTGTTTTTCGAACTTGGTTAGCATCCAAAAAAGATTGCACGGCTGAGGATGAGTTTACTTAATTAAATCCTCCTGTTAGTTAATCAGTCTTGAACTACCGAGACCAAGATTTATGCTCACTGATGGAGTTGTATATGTAAATTGCCATTTGATTGAGAGGAATGCATATATAAATGCCTTGTTCTTATGGGTTAATTTTAAAGGAACACACATCATTTTTGGGTTAAATAAGAGGGTACATACCATTTCTTCTCTGAGCTGTATACTAACTGGTGTAACCCACTTCCAGGGAAGTATACTATAAGCTAGGCTAGCAGTGTTAACGGAGCCAAACAGGGTTATTGCAAGCACAGAGAAGAGAAGGGGGAGTGTTCTTATGGAACTGGGGTAGACAGCAAATGAGCAAATTTCACAAAAAGCTGTCGTGTTCCTTTAAAATTGACCCAGCAATTACCCATAACAACAGCCATGATATTTCCCTTTCAGAATTGCTCCTATTACTGGTTCTTTGCAGCATGGAAGGCATATTACATTAACCATCCTCTGTACACTCCACCAAGTAAGACATACCTCTCATTTTTAACACTGTTTTAAAGCATTTCACAAGATTATCAACAACACCACTGTAAATATGTGTTTTCAGTGTATGGGGAGCAACAAGTAAAGACTGCTCTTATGATATTTCTGGTAAGAAGCAGTTGTGGTATAGCTAATACATATTTTATTGCTCTTTTGGATTGCACATTTTTTAACGCTGAAAGACATTGTTTGAATTTATATTCACAGTTCTGTCAGTTAGGAAATTTCTCCATCCATATTGCCTTACGCAACCTCAAGCAACCTGGTGAGTTAATGAGGCAAGATGGCATGCTCTTTCCCAAGAGTGCATAGGCACACCCACACCTTTTAATTTACTGTCGGTAACTGCTGAAATTGGTATGCACTATGCAGACATCCAAGCCAAGTGCTGTCACATTGAAATGCAGTTGAAACTTTCTCATCTGACGTGTCATCACAGGTTCAAAGGTGAAGAAGATCCCTTATCCATCTAAGAATCCTTTCACATGGATCTTCTGGGTGGTTTCCTGTCCAAATTACACTTACGAGGTATTGAAGAATGACATCGACGCGCTGTGTGTAGTGGTATTTGCCTGAGTACTGTTGAGTGCTGCTGCCCCCCACTGGCTAGATGGATGTTTTGCATTGAGTAATGAGGCAGACAGTCCCCTGCCAGACACAGTGCTGCTGTAAGCTTGCTAGAGGGCATTCTCGTCCTGGAGCTGTCTCACAATGACATCGCTACAAAACATCACATATTTAAGAGTCTGAATGATGGAGAAGCACCAGAATAACTTACTGTTTATGGTTTGTGTGTGTGTATGCGCGTGGGTGTATGTTTGTGTGTGTGTGTGTGTGTCCTCTCCAGTGTGGCTCCTGGGTGGGCTTCACAGTGATGACCCAGTGTGTGCCCGTGGCCGCCTTCACCATCGTGGGCTTCATCCAGATGGCGATATGGGCACGGGGCAAGCACCGCAGCTACCTGAAGGAGTTCCCACACTACCCCACCCTCCGCTCCTCCATCCTGCCCTTCATCCTGTAGGGCACGCCAGACACCCTGATGGACCCTGGGGACTCAGCAGTCCTGAGTAAGAGGGAGAGAGGAGGGGGGGGGGGTTACCCCCATCACCTCTCCATCTGCTCATGTCAGCAGATGTTTACCACAGCATCTAGTGAACAGTTTAGACTCTGAGCAATGAAATGCTCTTGATGGACGTTGAAGTGATACTAGACAAGGAAAGTGATTCATGAATTACATTGCCTGTGTCAAATAAATCTATTTGTAGCCTGAAACACTGACTTGTGGGTATTTATGCTATGAAGGTTGAATGTGTTAAAAGAAACTGTTGCCATCACATCGAATGAATATTTCATGCATAACTACACAACACCATTAGTCTAATCAGTGGGAGTTCTACCTCTACCCAATAACCTATTGCTTTTATCTATCTGGATTACAATAATAACTATCCAGATGGTATACTCTGAATCTATAAAAAGTTTTTTTTTATAATTGATTACACAAGACCAAATTCATATGTCACTTCTTTCTTTCTCTTTGTGGATATAATTATATCCTTTACACAGAAATGACTAAAATATACTTTCAGATGAATCTGAACATTTGCATTGGTATTTTGGCTGTTGAAGTACCTTGAGTTAGCCTGGGTGAGCCCAGACAAATCTGTGACCACTTTTGATTTGTTCTGTAGATCTACCTGGCCACCTTCCAATTCCCAGCCATTCCCAAAATCACAGAAAACCCTTTTTAAAGTTAATTTCACTGCTGGATATGTCATGCCCCTTGGAAATGGGAAGTTAACGAAGGGTCCCCTTACCAATTCTCTTTTAAAAGTCCGGTGTCAACAAGACTAGCCTTAACCGTTTCAGGGTAACCCTCATCAAACTGGAAATCAAACACCAAACAATAAAACTTTTGTCCCTTTCAATTTTCCCCCCAAATATATGAAAAAGAACACTGCGTTTCCACATCAAAGCTCAACATCCATGGTGCTGCTTGGACGCAAACGTCCCCTATCTCTCCTCTCAATTTCAGCTGATGGTCTTTGCTGTCTCAGTTCCCTCAGCCTGATTTTTTAAAATCCAATTTTCCTACAGCTACAGCAAGACTGGCACACTCTGAAAGGCATTCAAACGTCTATGCTACAGCAACACTGGTACACTCTGACAGGCATTCAAATGGAAGTGTGTAAAATAGACATATCGGTATAACCGATGCTCAACCATCACAACACAGAAAACAAATATTGAAATTGATGCCTTGAGTTCGCATTTGGAAAATAAATTCCAGAATGTGACTGAATAAACTTATTGTAACCATGAAGAAAAGATGATTATATCATCAAAAAATATCTTAAATGTCCGCTTGAATAGAGGACACCCTAAGAGATATGATAATGCCTACTTGGTGGATATGCAATCAATGGCATAAAAATGCAAATAAAATCAAAATGGGATTCCTGAAAACCCTCAGTTTAAAAAGAATTACAATGACATGACAAAATGAAACAGGACATAGCCTCATCAGATGCTCAGTCAAATCACTTTAATATAAGCGCCAGTACAGGTTAACAAAACAAACCTGCTCTTCCAAACAAGGTTTCCCCCGAGGCCACATCATACTTTATCGTCAAACTGTTAGTTCTTGAGAGAGTAACAATTTACTCTTTATGCCCAAAACAAACACTTTTCTGTTTCCTGAATTCAAATGAAAATGCATCAGTTTATGTAACTTATGGATATTTCTTCTCCTTAGTGCCAGACACAGAGATATTATATTCATTTTTTTATTTTTGTTTCACATGCATTGGATGCACAGATAAGTACCTTCAAATAAAAACGGAAACCTGATGTCTGTAAAATCAAGGAAACAGTCTGACTTAACAGTACATAACGGTTAAAATGCTATTGTTATGCATCTTATACACACATACATATATACATTCAAATCCAGAGCTAGTGGTCAAAATTACTGCTCCATCAAGGCAATGGCAGTGTATGTACCATGTAGCCATTAACTTTATAACACTATATACATTAACCATATCTTACATGGAATCCACTAAACAAGGTCTCCACACATGTGCAAAAGTAGAAGCTGTTCAGAGGCCAGTCCCAGAAACAGAGGGAGAGAGATTGAGATGTGGCACAAGATAGTCTGTGCTCTCTCAGTTCTGAGGATGAAGGGTGAGAACCTCAGCTCTGGCTGACGTGGTTTTTAAAGTGTCTCAGCTTGATGCCACTGTTTCAGTGGTGACCTTTCTGACTCACTCAGGGTCAAGATGGCTAGCTTGTTCGCCCTGTCTAAGAATGAGTGAGTGAGTGAGTAAATGGTTGAGAGACAGGCGTCCCAGGTTGCTGTACGGACGCCTAACGGGGAGGTGGAGAATGGCGACCATCAGCTGAGGTCACCGTCGTCCTGGAAGACCCTCCTCTGCAGCATCTTCACGTGCCGCTCGTAAATCTTGAGGGCAGGCCCAAGCCTAATGGACAGGCCGGTCAGCACATCACTGCGCTGCATCAGGAGAAGAGCCCGGCCATCAATTTCCTGTCAAGGACAAAATGGTGTAAATAACAAAAAGTCAGACGTTTGACCTTATGTAGATTCATCTTAAGAGTGGTGATCATGATTATTTTTGCTTGTCATTTATCTCCAGTATGGCTAAGAATATCAAGGGATCTGCTTTAACAATTCATTTTAAAATGGTTACTCTGTTGCAAACGACTGTGATTGAACATATAGCTCCCCCCTGTGGTGAGAGCAGAGAGGACAGCCTAGGGGTATATAGTACCTGGGTTCTGAACACCAACGCCTGTTCAGGGAACCCTGCTGTGGTGAAATAACTGGCAACATCTGCCACAGTCCACTGCATCGGATCCGTACCAATCTCCCCGCTGCCCTCTGAGCTGAAGACACAAAAAGCAAAATGGACAGGCATGAGAAACAGTTGAGGCCATGTGGCAATATGAGAAATCTTTTCTCTGAACCTGTCAAGATGTTGGCATCTGCGTTCAAACAAAACTTGAACGTGGCTCTTGCATTACTACATACTTCAAACAGATAGAGAGGGACTTACAACATCTCACTGTGTGTGGGGGTGCTTGTGAGAGTGTGCATGCATTTGTGTACATGTTAACTAACCTTCAACATGAAATAAGTTGCAAGATAAAGAGTCTATTGTTTGCTTTTTATCCTATTATGAACATAGAGCTCTAAAGACATATATACACTTCTCTGCTCTGCTCTGTATCCTTGACGAATGCATCTTGTTCCAGAGTGGAGGTCACAGTCACCTTCATCCCCTTCGTACTCTCCTTACCTGGAACAGGACAGGCAGTCAGGACAAGATGATCAATCACCACAAACCAGCAGATAAAACCCCACAAGGTCATCATCTCATCACACAAGGTGATAAAATTGGGCCCTCTCCACTCACCATTCTCTGAGCCATAGGAACACATTTGAGAATGTCCTTTAGAGACCTGCATTGCTTCATCCTGCAGACAGGCACACAATAAAGTGAGTGTGCAACAAGTACACACTAAAGGACTTACATTATACAAACACATGATATACATCCAATATATACATCCGATGATCAAATGGACTGACCTGCGTGTGGCTGCACTTTGACCCCAGCTGATCCGGTGTGGCCGCACTCTCTACTGCCCTCATCCCTTCTTCTCTCTTCAGAGCGTACCTCTGAACAGACGGGCAGAGAGCAAGAGGCTGGCTCCCCAACTCCAACACTCCTATCACACACACACAAACAAATACAGTTAATTGCATTTCTTAGCATGCCTAGCACACCTTTCATCTGCATATTCCCTTTAAAGGCAACGTTTTGAATGACTATCATCAGGGGCGCTGCTTGAAAATTTGGGCCCTATGACAGACAATAACCCCCCCAACCCAGCCCACCCACCAGCGGCGCCCCTGACTATCATTATTACCTGTCTCCCGGAGCGATCCAGTTGGTAGGGGCTCTGCTTGGTAGGCATTGCCCTCATATCCCTCATGTTTTAGTGGGGCCAGGCTAGGAGAACATTTGCCCAGGCTGGGCCTGTCTGAAGGCCAGTGGCCATTGCATGATGGGCCCAGGGGGTGAGGAAGAAAACTGACATGGGCACAGATGCCCATCTCATTTCCATGCCCAGAGCAGGACCCAGTGTTGCCACACTCATCCTGTGTGTTGTCTGTGCCATCCTGTGTCAGAGCGTTATTCAGTTCCACGGCCATGGACACGCTCCCCTGTGAGACAGAAACTAATGTGATGCTGAGCAATACTTCATTATATCCACATGTTTAATTAAAGTTAACAGTGAATGAAAATACAACTATCACACACTAGAGCCCACAGCTTGAGATTTATATTAAAAAATTGTAATAATACAAAAATGTCATTATCTAAGAGAGAAATAGTGTCCAGCTAGGGAATTTTCTCTGGTTTTCAAGAAAATGTGCTGGAATCGAATAATAAGATTTAGGTTGATGCCCTAAGAATCTGTTGTCATATGATACACACTGCCCATCACTGGTAAGAATGCAGACCACCATGATCATTCACATTGTCCCATCGGCATGGGCAATGCTCTTTCTGATTAATTCAATGAAACACATTACCGACATGACCCCGTAGCAGCATGTTCGCGTTTTCGAGATCGGTATAACCTTCTTGCTCTTCGTCAGAGAGAAAATGTCTGTGAAAGACAGTCAAGTTGTTTTGTGTCTTTATGAATGCGTTATGTATGTAAACTGCGCCATATCAACAAACGCATTAACACTGACCTTTTGCCTGAGTGGATAGCGGGCATACAGAGTGGGATAGCCCATCATCATCTGCTTGAACGCGAATGCAGAGATAAAGCGCTAATGCTGAATACTGAAGAGCGTATGAAACTGTTTGAAACAAGTGACAGTGGTTGGTGCAAAAAATTAAATTGCTTTTGTACGATTGTAAGAAATATGTGCTGATACACTGCTCGCATGTCGACCCACAACGTCGGGCAGTCTCGAAAACGTTGCGAGTTTTTAGGCCTTGCTAATGTCCGTGTCTTCACAAAAGCGCTTTTTGGGAGGCTACGATTCGCGAAAACACTTTCATATTTCAGAGTTTCAAAGGGGTCAAACGTGTAGTTTGCAAGCGGTCGGTCGCCCCCCCCCCCCCTCCTCAAATGTGTTTCCAACGACACATGAAACGTGAGCCGTGTCTCGCCGTACGTATGTCTGTGTGTAACTAGCTGAGGCGCGCGAGTGCGAGCGCTAACTCCACAAAGCCCGCCCCGCACCTCACTGAAGCGCTTGCGACTGAGAACACGCAAAACAGACAACTAGCCTTCAGCCTGTCCTGTCGATAATCACCAAATACACAAACACAACTGTTTAGAGTGTTGAGCAAAACACAACAAGAGACCAATCAGATAAGACATCCGAATTTGAAGAAGTTTCCGTTATTTCCAAAAGCTCTATCAGTTCCTCTCGCTTGGATTACCTATTTCGTTCAGGGGGGAAAAGGGGCAAAACGCAGTGCTGACGTGCAATCAAAAATGCTAGCTAGCTAGCTGCCTTTTCCTTTGCATCGGCGCTATGTCGTGAGTTCTTCGATAACCGCACCGACTACTTCGTTCCCACTTCCGAGACGAGCAGGCTACTCTGACAATTAGCTCCAGTCGACGAAGCAGATCTATGCAGGCAGGCAGGCAAGCTCACTACCCATTCACTTTGTTTTGACTAAGGGACATCTCTCCCTGCGACAGGCGCTCGTTCATACCTATACACCCCCTTATCTTAGAGCTTTGAAGTGCATGACCTTTGAAATGTATCGTCCTCACGGCGCTCGCGTTCAGAGCTGAACCAGTCGATCCCCTATATCCAAGCTGTTTTTGTTACGTTCTGGCCTCATGTCGTTGCATGCTTGGTCTACACAAGGCTCTAGTTTGTAGGCTACTGGTTCTTTCTGTTCGTTCTCATGGTACATGTCAAAGTTTTATGCTTTTTGTTTGTTGCATTAGTTACAGTTTCTACTTGGTTGCAAACTTGGTTCACAAACACTTGCGTTGTTCACGCTGACAGGAGAGCGCCTTCCATTGTTGGCGTTATTACCCTGGTCATGAGAGGTAGTGCCGCTCCCCGTCTGCGGCAGTTTTCTGTGGGTGCACTTGCTTAAATCACTAAAACCATTAACATCTAAATTCACTTTGACGAATACCTGTGTCAGTGTGAAAATGGTCGTTTCAGACACTAAACTCACAGTTGTATCCTCGCCAATGTCGGTAGAATCTACTGTTGTGTCAAGCGTAGAGTCGTGAAACTGGCTGCCATGCATTACTTCCATATCCCCCATCTCATCCTCCGTGGGACCGAGAACACTGTCGTCGTTGCTCGAATCTGGGAGCGCTGGTTGTTTTACCACTGATCTATTTGTCACCTGACTCAGTTTTTTTCGATTTCTTTGAACCTTTGCAGCATTTCGATAAGAAATCGAGCCTTTGTAGTTAACTTTAAGGACCGTTTGTTCTTGGATCAGTTTCTCCAATTCTTTACAGGTTCGATCTGGCTCGGACCCGTGTCGTCTTCGTACCATCCTACAAATTCTTTCAAGATCTGGTCTCGCTTTTCTTGACCGTAAAGAGTCTATCGTCTCAAGTATCCAGTCGCGATACGATGGTTCAGACATTTCTTTACAAACAGGTTCGTCGGATTCTTTGAGTGTTCCCAATGTGACTGCGCTACTTCAAGCCGCGGTCGCGGTCCGAGCCCAGTTGAGACTCGAGAGAACGGAAACCTCACTGTACGCGTGCGTTGCTCACTTTGTGCGCTTAAGGTGGACTGCCCGAAGTGGAATGTGCCGCCAGGGGAGCAATTTAAGGGCGTACCGACTGGGACAGGCGTCCTTTAGCTGCATTCGCGCGCTCTTCCCAGACTGCGCCTCATCTGCTATTCATTATCAGCTTCGATTAATGAAAAGCTAGTCAACTAGCCACCCTTTGCTGTCGACCATCCATGAATAACAGGTCCAGCGTCTAACAAAATGCAGCCATGTAGTTGTAATTTTAACAAGTAAAACTTTATTGGAATGATACATGTTGTAAAATATTACTTTTTTTTTTTTAACATACTCGATGTGTGCTAAGGGTATCTGTCAAGTTATCCAGAAGGTAAAATAATTAAGACTGATAAAGGCAGAGATATACAGTATTGTTCCCCGAAAAAAGGTACAACAGACTACACCATCACCATACCTGCATCGGGAGGAAAGATTCCTGTTATTTATACATTTAGAAAAAAAAATGACAAAAAAAAAAAAATCAACATTTTTTTCCTCCATGATTCATAAAGCGAAATGTCTGTAGCCTAAGAAGTGCGTAAGGGAGAGTGGATGCATACAAAAGCAAAGGTAAGCATGAACTGGTGACCACAATAGAGCAAAACGGTGGAAGGAGGGGAAACAAGGAAGAGGGAAATGTTGACAATCGACACCGTTCAAGAAAGGTTAAAAGAGCCAGATAGGCTATTAAGTACTCGGTGTCATTCACATGTATATTATGAAGGTGATTGCTCCTTTACAAACCATTTCGGTTCTGCTCTTTCCTTTTTTTTATGAAGCACTGTGCTATCATCCACACCCCAGAGACCAAAAACTTAAAACCAACCTCCTAAATCTGCACACCCAGTGTCGGTGTGTTATACAGCCACCAGGTGGCGCACACCACTGCCGCACTTCGAACAATAGTAATGTGAACGACGTGAGTTAAGAGCGTGAGGCCTGCACCAACACCAGGCCCGATTCGGTGGACATCCATATGTGACCTCCACTCTAAATATGACAGGAGTGGTAAATAAAGGTGAGAAAACAAACATGATGAGTGCCTTGCACATCGCTCCAGAAAATGTGCAAATCCTTTTTTGCATCTTCATCACATTTGAAAATCACTTTGAGAGGATTTTGCAGGAGAAAGGTGCTTCATCACCTAACCATAACCACTAACCTGCAATGCAGTAAAGCATTACACTGTGCAGGGACCCTTCGAGAAATCTCTGAAACCCAGTATGTTTCCTCCTTCATACACATACATTTTTTACAAGACAGAATTCATCAGTTCTATTGAGTCAATTAACCCAGTCCTTCCAAACAAAAATAGCATTTGAAAGGTTTAATAAGCTGGCAACAGACTATTAGATTTGTGAACATTCAGTTGAAATAATTTAAACTAGCCTAAATGTCATGACAAAACAATGTGTTAATGTTCATTGAAGAAACAAAAAGAAAAACACCAACACATATCAGCTGTGTGCTGTTGCAGCTGGCAAAAGAACAACTGACTGGGCGGATGGGCCAAAGATAATGAAATGAGTATGAAAGAAGTTCACATCAACCAAGAAGCCAAAAGTAAAAGTTTGGACATAAACAAATTGTTTTGCATTATTGCACAGGGTTCTTAAAAAGCCAACCGTGTTGGGGATTAGGCCATAGATTGTCTCGCATCCTGCAGTACACACAGGGAATCCTGTCCAAAATGTAACCGGGCTAGCAGACTTTAAAATGACCCTCTTGCAATGATTAATTTCTGTACATTATAGGTAGATTTTTTTTCCATTTACAGATGGAATTGTAAGCGACATGGACGCATTGGTTTCCAGAATACACATCCAGAAAAAAAGTGTCTTTGTTAATGGAGTTAAGGAGGGGTAGGACATGTCAGAGGCTAGAGAGGGATTGACTGGACAATTTAAAAAGCTGCTTTAAAAGAAAAGCAGACGAAAAAGTTCACGGATCTTGTAGCCCAAGCTGGGGGGGGGGGGGGGTCTTGAGTAGAACTTTAAAAAAAAAAAAAAAAAAAAAACCTCAAACCTGGCATATAGTAACAAATCTACACTCACTCCCTAAGCTCCCTTCAAATATTATGAAGCAACAGAAACAAAGGCATACACACACACAAACACACCAACAATAACCTCCACCCCACCTCCAAAAAAAAAAAAAAAAAAAAAAAGATACCCACAACCTTGTGAAACCTGGCCCAAACAGATACCGAGAAGAACCAAAGAAAAGTGTTACTTACCCTTTTATACGTGTTATCTACAAAAATGGCATGCACCATGTATCTGAAACGTTTTGCGTTTTGCTACTTTTCCCCCCTCTTTACAGTCTCCCATCACTTAAATTACTTACATAGCATTTAGGCTCTCAACAATGCCGTCAACATTTGTGATTTTGGCAGATATCATGTCAGTTTATTTGTAAAACAACCAAAAAAAAACTTTTATTCCACAGCTATTAAAGGCGAGAAAAAGCGATAGGAGTGAATGAAAGGGTGTGGAGTCAATCATATCGATTTATATTTATGTGCTACAAGAATCTATGCTCAGGAGTGATCATAAAAATGGTGGTGATTACTAAAAAAAAAGGAAAACACATTATAGATTCTGTCCAAACAACTAAACAAACACTCACACACACACTTAAGAAGACACACATTATTCGCATAAAGGTTATTAACAAAAAAAAAAGGGGAAAAACCTCATTCATGAGAGCCACCCACAGATGGACATAATTATCCCTACAAAAGGCTGAGCATAGGTCTGCTAACTGATAGGTCCCTAGGACAATTAAGACCTACATGACAAACCTGCTGAGAGACCAACTTTCGGTACATGACTCAAATCTAGTCTTGCTTTTTAAGTGGTCAACCATGATGGAACAGAAAGCGCTGGAAAAAAATAAAGAAAAAAAGTAAAAAAAATACTAACAATCGTGCCACAATATAAACACATAATCGATGAGTGTGTGTGTGTGTGTGTGTGGTGTGGTGATGCATCAGGCATCATGATTTCAATTCTCAAGAAAAAGAAAGAAAAAAGACAGAACAGAGAGGGTTCGCTGCCGCCACAAGCTGAATCCCAGTGGAGGTACTTTTCAGCACGACCACTGAAAAAGCTGCCATCATGACAGGCACAGTAGAGACATTAGAGCTGAACTTTGTATTGCTTGGGCAGGTGAAGGTTAAGGAGCAAGGGCAGACTGAGTGTGTGTGTGTCCAGATGGGGTGACGTGTGGTTTCTAATAACCAAGCAGTGATGGTGATGCCCTTGTTCACTGACAAGCACCCCCAGAGATAACCCACCCTGGGAAGGGCTGCAGCCCAGCACCACATAGACATCAACGCCAGCAACCAGCTGCAGTGACTCAACAGTGTCACTCTGCCTTGATTTTAAAAAGAAAAAAATAACCAAAAACAATGACGACGGATTACAAGAAGAAAAAAAGTGGACTGCATCTCTGCCACCAGACCAAGAGATAGAAAGAGGGGGGAAAACATTAAATGGATAAGTAATAGGTGAGAAACAATCGGAGAAGGCAACACTGCTGGCTCTATCTGGACCACTTCATTGCTCCTTCCGAGGAAGGGAAGGAAGGAGGGAGGGGGGTTGTACATTGTTGTTGTCGCTCTTTCTATGTGCAGGTCGGCAGTCCCGTTTTTTTTCCACCTTTATGCCCCCCCTCCCCCTTAACCCTTTGCTCTTTCTCTGTTCCTCCCCTCCACTTTTCCTCTTCCTCTTTGTCCCCACTCTGCCTCTGCTGCACCTGGGTGCGTTCAGAACTCGGCAAACTCCTTTGCACACTTCTCTGTGAAAGACACCCGGATCTCCTCCTCCTCGTAGTCATCGAAGTTGCTGGTGTCTCCAGGACCTTTGCACTTAGGGATGAAAGGAGCCTCCACCTTAAAATCACACACACACACACACACACGTTACTCTTCATGCCACTTCAAAGATCATAAAATGACATTCTTCGTGACGCATATAAAGATCCATGTCTACAGTATCACCACTTCTCTTTGTTACAGCTCTAAAATGGTGTGCTAAACTGCTAATTAGCCACACTGCCCTGTTTATAACGGACTGCTCCTTTGGACAATGGACCACACCGCATTTGAGTATTAGAAGTTATTGCACGTTCAAGGTGGTAATGCAACCACTAAGTGAACTGGAGCGCTTTAACTTCTGATAACCAAACTTAACATTATTATGCATTCAATTCTAATAACCCAATGCCATGAAGTCCATTATCTCCCTTATACCACACTTTCATTCAATTTACTGATATCATAAAATATAACAAAATGTCTGATATGCTAAAACTGTCTTGTTTGTAGAACTACTTTCCATCACACATTAATTAATTTCTCAACTTACAGGACAAACTGCCGTTACTAGTTCTAAATGGATGGTTGTTACAGCCAAAGATCAGTCATTAGTTCCATCTCTTTCATTGCCAAGCTAGCATATCTTGAGGTTTTGTTGAGCCTTAGCTTTGTAAACTCACTGTTTTATTTACTCCAAATGCAGTGTAAGCCACCTCGGTCATATGTTACACATCAGTCATCAGTCACCTCAGTCAGATCGGCAATTTGTAACGCTGTTGCAATGTGACATTTCATTTAATTTTTCACGAGTTTGGCGATTTAATACACAAGCATAATGCGGCCAAACAACTGACAATACTTCATAGCAGACATGTGGACTCGAGTCACATGACTTGGACTCGAGTCAGACTCGAGTCATGATTTTAATGACTTCAGACTTGACTTTATAAAATTCGGCATGACTTGCGACTCGACTTGGACTTGAATACTATTCACTCAAGACTTGACTCGGACTTTGCCTCTTTGACTTGTGATGACTTGACATGTCTCGAATCAAAAACTAAATTTCCTGATCGTGTACCAGTCAACCCAGAGACGCTTTCCCGCGACTAAAAAAAAATAAAAAAAATAAATAGCGGAGACAAGCGGCCAGAGCACAGTTCAGTAGATTACTGCCACTACCCCCACACGCGTTACGCACTGTGTGTAGGGCACCAAGAGACAGAGGAAGGACCAACATTTAGCCAATCACTAGTAGCTTTACTGCAAACTGATTTGCACTCTTGTTAGAGAACGTTTGTCAAAAAGCACCAACAGCATG
This sequence comes from Alosa sapidissima, assembly GCF_018492685.1. Taxonomy (NCBI): domain Eukaryota; kingdom Metazoa; phylum Chordata; class Actinopteri; order Clupeiformes; family Clupeidae; genus Alosa; species Alosa sapidissima. The sequence goes on along the minus strand of NC_055959.1, from coordinate 2,557,271 downwards.
TTACATAAAGATGATACTTTTCGAGTCCTCTCCATTAAGATCCAACTTAAACTTATGCTAAGCTACTGCATTTAATTGAGAACACATCTAAGCACGCACGAGAGGGAGAGAAAACGAGTAGGTTCCAGCTGGCTTGTCATTGTTGATGATGATTGATATCTTCTTTTAAATATAAGAAACATATAAAAAGAAATCGTGGAGGCAAAAAAATACGAGATTAGAGGAGATTGTGAATTTATCCGTTTCTCACTAGCCTACTATACTGTTATAAACTATGAGATCCAGGTCACTATGACATAGCTGCACTCACTGTGATTTGGAAAGTGGACAAGAATATTATGAAGAGTTGTCTTTGCCTTGTGTAATGGAACTGGTGAGTCTTGAAGTATTCAATAATTTATTTACATGAAGCACATGATATGCCGATTGAAACGCATTCCACTCAGCTACTGTAGCTAGGTGGCTACTGGCTACCAGGCTCATAATTCACTTTTAATTGCAAACAGAAAATGTCAAGCAAGCATCATGTCATACATGCTTCTCTTTCCAAAGGAATGAAAGCTGTTTGTGCCAACTTAATATCATGCTTATCATTGTTAAAATTGTGCTATACATGTGGCACAAACAAGTTTGTGGACTAGCCATAGGCTATATTTGAACGGAGCTGGTAAAAAAAGATCATTATGAGAACGTGTGGACAGTGGCACACAATGGGCTTAAAGTGACCGTGCACCATTTACAAATTAGATAAACAGCATCAAATGTCTAGTATTTCTTAAGAAATGAATACTTTAAAACAAAATTACTGTCATTATTATCTTTTAAATAATATAAAACTGTTGACCTTGGCTTCCCTTATGAGTCACCACTGGCAGACAGCCTAATAAATTGTTTGCAGGCAAATCTGTGGCCTAGCGCAGTGAAATACCATCAGTCAAATTATTACTCGTCCTTACAGTGGGCTCCGCAATTTGGAAAAACATTATATATATTTGCAGCTGTGCTGAGTGTCATGTAGCTATCCATTTTGTAGAGATTACTCAGGTATGCACATGTGTATATTACACAGGTATGCACATGCATATGTCGTAAAAGATTACAAGACAGAAACATTGAACATATTTTAATCTGTATTTATAGAAAAAATACTGTGGATTAGATGGAAGTGCTAAAATTATGATCGATAGTCTAATAATGGCATTATTAAGTGAAGAGTACCTGATGACTTGTTCAGGACTTGAAAAAGATTGGGACTTGGACTTGGACTCGACTTGGCTTTGATGTGACTTGGACTTGGACTCGACTTGCCCTTCTCTGTATTTACTTGGGACTTGACTTGGACTTGACTGCTAAGACTTGGGACTTACTTGTGACTTGCCAAACAGTGACTTGGTCCCACCTCTGCTTCATAGGTATGAAAATATCTCAAAGTTAAAGGAGAAATCCAGTGATTTTTTCCATAGATCTCCGTTTGTCGAGGTCCTGCAGCGCTCACTCAGGCACCTGGCCCACCACACTGAGAAGACATTCAGCTTGTCCTTAGCCGCCGCCCCTTCTCACTTTGCACTTTCCCAGAGTGACGGGACTTTACTTCCACACATACAACTGAACAGGACACCACCGTGGGGCTGGTGTCGCACGGCGGCACCTGGCCTGCCTCAGCTCAGCCTTCACTTTTTCACTGACACTGACCTTCCGCTGGTAGATGGCGATCCAGTCGGTGGTGGCGAACCACTTGTGGCCCTTGATGTCGTTGACGCCGTTCTTGAGGTTGCCGAAGCGCTTGGTCAGGTCCACCTGCAGCAGATTACGCAGCAGGTCCTTCAGGTCCGAACTGAAGTGCGATGGAAAGCGCACCTAAAAAAGCCAAAGGGGTCAAAGGTCACTGCTGGGGGTTCAGCCATGAGGCCAAATGAACGTCCCAACCTAAGCAGCTGTTAATCGGGTTCTGCATACAATTTCCCTTTTAGATAACATTTCCTAATGCATTTCTACACAGCTGTGGTTGCACAAAGATTTACAAGTCAACCATGACAATGCTTTGAAAAGGGCTCTGATGCTCTGACAGTTGTTTGTCCTGCACCTGGGATGTGCACAGTGACCTCCTCTAACTGAATGTTCTGAAAATGACATGCTCACACATTCATTTGCTTGAGAGAATCAGATATTCTAGTAAACTTCCACTCAACAGACAAAAGGGATTCTATATTCCACGTTCACACTTCATCTTCAATAATGCACACTTCTACACCAGACCATCTCTTGACTCAGAATTTCATACCGTAAATCCTCAAATTATGGCCGGGATTTTATTTATAGCTGGGCCTCGGATAATAGCAGGGGCGTGGTCAATTCGGACAAATAAAGGCCGGTCCCCAAATACAAGCAGGGGTTATAATTGCATACCAGTAGGAATATCAGTCCACGAGCACTAGAAGACATTGTTTCGATTTAACTCAATGAAATTGAAAGCTCTATTATGTTCACTGTGTGCTGCTACCTTGGCCAGGGCTCACTTGTAAATGAGATACCCATCTCAATGTGATTTTCTTCCCTGGTTAAATAAAGATATAATAATAAAAAAATATATAAAAGAGCTCTTCTTAATATTTTATATTGTTGGTTGGTTTAATACTGTTGCCAATGAAAAGTCGTTGTCCTACACCATGGGTCTCCAACACGTCGCTCTCTAGCTACCAGTCTCTTGCCGCCCCCTTCTGAGCTTGCAAGAGGCTGAAGCAGTACTACTACATTTAAACACAATTGTTCCCGTGAAGCGTTCCATCCTACGAATATAATAAAAAGTAAATCATGCATAATTAAAAAAGTAACTCAATTTAGGCTACTTGGCTACACAATAAGGTTTCCATTACAGCACAGCGCACGTTCAATGAATGAATGGAAGTGGCTACCTTGTCTCGCAATAAATAATAGTGAAATACCCCCCAGATTCCAGTGCCCATCAGTCCCAACATGCAGCAATATAATCAAACAGTGCAAAAGTAAATTAAATACCAAGCCAAACCGAAAATCTTCTGCTTTTGACAGCCTACCGATATGCCGGTTACAGAAAGTGTTGAACAGTGTTGGCCCACTTTAAGAGTAGCCTTTTACTTTACTTCTAAGAATAAAATTCTATAACAGAAGCCTAATAAGAAATAAAGGCCTGCCTCGAATACAACCTGGCACCAAATAAAGTAGGGCTGCAGCTATCGATTCTTTTTGTAATCGATTAATCTAGCACTTTATCGATCGATTAATCGGATAATTTTTTTTTTTGCATTTTTAAACAACCAAAACACATAATGCATAACGAAAATGACATGGCTGTAAAATGATCAAGCAATTGGCACAGAGGTATTTATTCTAACTCCAACATTAGGCTACAAAACTAAGCCAATTTATTGCAATTTACCCATTTAGTGTTTTTAAGTGTCAGTGCCATCAATTAAATAATGTTCAAAATGCTCTCTGTAAAATTGCAGCCTCTTGTGCATGACTTAGCTGGGCGAACAAAGCTGCCCATACTATGTTGTGAAGTGCTGGGAGGGAGAAGAGGGAAAGCAATTTAAAGTATTAATGTGTAGCCTACAACAAGTTTCATGCTGTAATCTAGACCTGACATCAACATAAATATCTGTTTTATGTAGATTTCTACACCTGCAGCATTTACCATTAGGCTACTAACAAATAATTTTACCATTAGGCTACTAAAAAATTATTTCTGGGGTGAGCCTATTTGCTATGGTAACCTAGCAACCTGTGCGTGTGCGCGCGTGTGTGTGTGTGTGCACGCGTGCGGTGCGTGAGGAAAGATGAGGGTGCATGCATGTGTGTGAGGGGTTCTTTTTTTAGGCATACTGTCTTGCAATTGAACGTGAATAAGTTTACTTACTTAAAAACATCAAAGCTAAACAAGCTATCATGACATCGCTACAAATACAGTATGTGATTAAAATCAGCCAACATCAATGTAGGCTATAGGCTACGTAGATAGATGATAGATAGGCTAGATAGATTGATAAATAGCCTAGCCTACTTTATTGACGCTTGGTGAAACAGCATGGAGTGGATATTTAGGTTCTGATGCTTGTTCTTTTCCTTTTTGAGTATGTAATGATCCCAAAACCTTACTTGAAAACTTTAGACATTCTCTGCCATTTATGGATATCTTGACTCCGCCATCGCGTCAGAAATTTCAGAATGTACGATTCACGTGCTAGTGGTGTGCTTCCTGAACAACGGTCCGTGTGGAACAATCAGATCCCTGCGCGTATAGTGCGTGTCATAGAAATTTAACGAGGCTTCGAGGCAGGGTTTTTGCCTCGAGTAATTTTTGTAATCGAATTATTCGAGTAACTCGATGAATCGTTTCAGCCCTAAAATAAAGGTCTGTGCTTTGTGCAGCCTAAGTAAATAAATGACCCCGGCTACAATTTGAGGATTTACGGTATACACCCATAGGTGACCCATATGTGGAAAAACAGAAGAGAGCAAAAAAGAATCGGAAGCAATTGGTCTCCTTTTTTTGCAGTTCAATATCTGGACTGACCTTTCCCGAGACAATCTTCTCGTAGATCTGAATGGGCTGGTCAGCAAAGAATGGGGGGTAACCTGCGGCCATCTCATAAATAAGCACCCCCAAAGCCCACCAATCAACAGCTTTATTATAACCCTAAAGAGGGAGAGATGTAAGGAGAGGCAGAGAAAAGGACAAATAGAAGCAAGGTCAGTAAGAGACAAAAAAAGACATGTCCTTTCATGACTAAAGCCCGGGCTACAACAGGCCCGCAACTGAATCACTTTGTTTGTGTAGCATAGCAATTGTTTTTGAAAGTCTGGACTAATTTTTCCGAACATACCATCACGACTGATGTAGCCAGTTCCATTGATTACAGTGGAACTTATTTATTGCAGCTGACATAACACCAACGGAATGGTTCAGTTACGTGCCCAGAATAGCCTCCCTGTACTGTACCGTCCTCCCATGACTCGGATATAGCCAAGATCAAAACATACAAACAGACACGCACGCACGCGCACACACACACACACACACACACACACACACACACACACACACACACACACACACACACAGAAGGGGCACTCACTTTGCTGAGGATGATTTCAGGGGCCAGGTACTCTGGGGTGCCACACAACGTCCAGGTCCGACCTTTCACCCTTTTGGCAAACCCAAAATCTGTTACCTGTGTAAGGATAATCAAACTTAGTGTGAACACTGAGACTCCCACACCCAAAATGGCACAACGCCTGAGCTGAAAGCATCTAGTGAGGCTGACACATGTTGTGACTGAGGCAACAGTTACAATCCTTATTGTTGTGCTTACTGTGACTAAGTATGTGAGTCACTCCCTGCCCAATGATCTAAAATCCCAAACATTTCTCACATTCTCACAGATATGGATGCAGGCCAAATCTCAGAGTCAAACACAAAAAGTAGCAACGTGATTGATGGGTATTTTTGGTATTGGGCTCTGAAACACAGCCAGTGGCCATATCTGGAGTAACTGGGAGAAAGTCATGCAGGGAATGACTCCATCAGGACACCCAACTCCTCCTCTGCTGTCAAATCCTAGGATAGGATAGCACAGGCAGCAGGTGGACGTACCTGTATGTAACCTTGCTGGTCTATGAGCAGGTTCTCCGGCTTAAGGTCTCGGTAGATGAGGTCTAGTGAGTGGAGATACTCGAAGGTCAGGACGATCTGGGCAGCGTAGAAGCGGGCATGGGGCTCACTGGGAAGGAGACAAGCACAAAACAACAAATATTTTAAAAGGCTCTTCCCACCCTGTCCACCATCTGTTTGACCTTCTGCCCACAGGCAGACGATACAGAACACTTAGAACACGCACCACTTGACTGTTGAAGAGTTTTTACCCAAAGGCCATCACTACACTGAACACTACCATGAAATCATCCAGATAACTGGGATTGTGCAATAATTGTATTTATTTATGTTTACAGCATATGTTGGCCGTATACCTGCTGACTGTGTTTGAGTGTTGGTGTGTGCGTGGAAGGAGGAATGTGCAAATGTTATTTATATAGTTTTATTTTTTTACTTATTTATTGCTTGAGATCTGTCCTTAGTTGGTGCAATGAAATTCCGTTGTATTCTTTTAAAGGTCACAATAAAAGGAATCTGAATCTGAACAAGTGATCATGAGAGCAACAGACTCAGTTACAGTTTCAATGACCTTCTTCACAGCCACATTTCTCTCAACACATAGAAATACACTTTTAATCTGATTTGGTATACAAAGGGACAGCTGCTTGGTTGACTTGAACTTAGACAGATTGCAGAGAACAGAATTTCATTCATGAATATAGGCATTCTAGTGTGTCATCTGTGCTATTTTACACTAAAGAAATGTGCATAGCCTAGTTTTATGTCACTCATAAACAACAATACTACAAGTGCAGGTTCTCTTGTTGTGTGTTAGTCTGGCTGTCCACTTGTGGCTCCTAGCTCATGTTTCACTTGCATTACACAAAGTGAATCTGAATACACAAAGAGAATCTGAATTCACAAAGTGATCTTGCATCTGGTTAAATTCAGGCTAACAAAAACAGCCATTACACAATACTGCGCACAGTATAATAATGGAACAATTATTAAGCTATGGTGTTATGGTTGGTATGGTATTACTATGGTAAATATGAGGTACAACGACAACTCACCTGAACCTGCCAATTCTCCTTAAATGAGAGAACATCTCGCCCCCAGGAACGTATTCCATGACCATGTACAGGTTTGTGTTGTCCTGAAGAGCACAGACAGCGGGCATAAGGGACCATCAGATGTACAACAAGAGTCATTGTCAAACATGTCAGAAGGCATGATACTGACTGATATCATAAGGCTGGGCAGTATATATAATTTAAGATTTGTCGATATATTTTCAAACTAGATATCGGATAAGACATTGTTTATATCAATATAGTTTATTTTCCGTTAAAATGACTACACGTTTCTTCAATTCAGCAACCAAAAAATAATTCTGACTTTTTAAATTAAGTACATTCAGAATGCAAATTCTCAACGTGGCGATGTAGAATGCAACAACTGTGCTGTGGAGCTTGCCTGGTGTAACTATAGATTGTACTTTGCTCGGAAACCCCTGCAGCTGTAAGTTTAATAACAATAATTGTGCCATGCTATCACATGTTATATCCATTTCTTGTTAACAAACATAAAATACCACCCAAATAAGATGTACAGACACAGCCATCTTCAGAGCAAAGATTCTAGAGCGCTACAGAGTTTGTTTTTTCCCAAAGTAACGTTGCTGAACTGCAGGTCTACACAGACACCAGCAAAGATTCAGTTGACAAACAACCCCTGTGTAAACTATGAAGACAGTGTAGGCCATTTGCGTAGGCTTGGGTTTGCTATACATTTTAAGCCAAATTAAAAAGTGCAACTAATAACCCTAATGCATAGCCTAATGCTTTGGTGGAAACAGGAATTTACAGAAAAAATATTGTATATATAGAAAAATATCGATATATTGTATATCGCCATTCTGCTAAAAATATTGAGATATGACTTAGTTCATGTCACCCATTTCTACGTCATAGACTGTTTTACACACACACAGGACACACAGACACACACGCACACAAACAAGCAATGGCATGGCCGTACCTTGAAGGAGTGCTCCAGCCGCACTAGGAAGGGGAAACTGACAGCCTGCAGGATGCGCTTCTCGTTCAGCGTGTGCTCTATCTGTTTGAGCTTCACCACCTGACACACACACACACACACACACACACACACTTCAGTGAGCAACAATACTAATGCCGCAAGGAGCAACCACATCAAAGCCACAGCAGTCATGGGAGTATCCATTTAGGCCACTCTACCTTCTGTTTGTCAAGGATCTTCATGGCAAAATGCTGGCCCGTTTCTTTGTGTCGTACCAGCATGACCCGTCCGAACGAGCCTGTGCCCAGGGTCTTCAACCGATCAAACTGGTCAAGGGCTGCGGTGTTCTGTGGAGAGGGGAAAAAAACAGTCAGAACTATAGTTGATAAATAAGATAAGGATTTGATTCTAATGAATCAGTAGAAACTTTAGTACAGTTTACAATCACTTAACACGCATGGCCTACAATCGTTCAGACCCATGTTAAGGAATACCATAGAACCAAAAGCATTTACCATATTTTTGGAGCTTACAAAAAAAATACTCTCCAAAACCTCAGTTATATATGGGGAAAAGATTCACCATTCATTTCATGTACTGCCTCATATCATTGCACCATATACCCAGTAGGGGGCACACCCCCCCCTCAGACACTCAGTACCACAGTCACAAAGGTGAACTGAAGGTGAAACATACCAGGGCCTGCCTGATAGCGTGTGTACATGAGGGCATTCCTTCAATGAGTGAGAGGCCAGGGCGGCCATGTTGTGTGTGTGTGTGTGTGTGTGTGTGTGTGTGTGTGTGTGTGTGTGTGTGTGTACTGGTGGACTCACCTGTGCAGGGTTCTCCCATTTCCTCAGGAAGTCTTCTTTGGCTTTGGCGAGGAACTCCTTCACTGTAGGAGACAAGAGAGAACAGAGGCTTAGAGCACATACATTTCTTTTCTAGAGGATTTCAGCAATGATCTGACGCCTGATCGGCAGCCAACTTAAAACTGCAGAAAATTACCCAAATGTCACTCACTGGTCCAGAAAAGCAACTGTTGCATCAAAGAATTTATAACCACATGCTCTCATTGATTGTATGATTGCACTATTTGTGGTATGCAGGCATTGTACAACAGGGGCCCCATATCCAGTATTCACAGAATCATCATATATCTAGTTCATAACAACAATTAAATTAGATATAGTCACCTACAAATGAAACAGAGGGCGCTTGTTTTATTAAGCAGGTCTTGCATAGAAGCCATAATAAGGCCATATCTGTGTATTATTTGAAATTTTAGGCTATGGTATGTTTATTTTTTCTTCACACAGGATGTTAGTGTGCTGTGGGACATTTTAAGTGTCAAAAGTGTGCCGTGGAACAAAAAAGGTTGAAAAACACTGGCTTAGACTACCAAATAACCTAAACCTGGGGGGAAAACCCCTCTCATGTGGGTGTCAATAGTGGTTGAAATAGATCAAGTCATTGTAGTTCTTAGAAGAGCACAAGATATATATGATAAATCAATTTCATGACTGGTTACACCGGCAAGACAACCAACTCATTATGCAACTTCAGTTCTCTACATTCATTTCTTACATATTTCATAACAGGATATGTGACTGAAAGGCTTTTCAGTTGGAGATGTAACTACACATGGGTGGATTATCATGGGGACATTATCTAAGAGGCTGAGGGCTGCAATACCGTTTAGTTTGATAGCTATATTAAAATTGTGACGTCTTGGCTATCTATCTACATTGTTATAACATAGCCATATGTTGTTAGGAATTTGATGGCTGCAATGGCACTGCAGGGTTAAACATATTCCAAACAACCAAAATAATAGTGAAGTTTACTGACTGACTACTGACATAATTTTGAGGGAAGCCCTAAAACCAAGTAATACTGATCATCATATTTTCTGGTTAGTCTACAGCCATAGCAAGAATAAATTGGCATAATTTCCCTCTGGGGATGAATAAACTAATCTATCTATCTATATATCTATCTAATACAAGTTTGTTTGTTTGTTTAATGTAAGGCCATTTCCGCAACTAAGGCTATTTAATGGCCAGAAACTTAAATATATATTTTTTAAATCTATGCTAATAAGATATTCTAAAACCTTCAAAAAGGTGGGACCTTACTAAAAACATCAGCTATAGAATTTTCTATCTAATACAAAAGGTAACCTATATCAGCATCAAATAAATAAAATGTTTTAATAGCAACTTTGTTGTCTATAAAAACACAACAAATATTGACACATTTGACTAGTTGAGTCTTCGGAAATAAAAATCAACACAGAAAATGAAAATCCAGTACAACAGCCTCTTTTCAGTCAGTCCTTTTCACTGGTCTAATCTGTCTAAGCGTATAACCTGGTTGGTCTAGTCGCAGCGAGTATTATACTTGTTTGAAGGGGCCCATGGCTATCTCCACTAAACCAATGCTAGCACCGGTCTAATTTCCACAGCTGCAAGAGGCATATTGACCAGATCCCTGCATTATATAACACATCCTGCCCCGGCCAGCCACACAGGAAAACTGGAGAGGCAGAGCCCCTGATCGATAGTATCCACCACTGTGTGCACATGGGTGGCATCTGCCTTTAAACCGCCACACAAAGCCCCAAAGTTCAGACCGGCGACACGTTAAAGAAGAAGCCTTCTCCTTTTGCCCTGAAACTGGCCTAACGCCGCCCATACACGCCGCTGTCACATGCACAATCATATTTGGTGGCCTTATCTTTATTGGGCTAAACGCTCTGTGGGAACATCCAGATTACAGAAGGGCCTTCCTCATTCCACACCACCACTACTCATGAAAGAGAGAGAGAGAGAGAGAGAGAGAGAGAGAGAGAGAGAGAGAGAGGAGAGAGAGAGAGAGAGAGAGAATAGTAAGTAAAGATCAGACAGACAGACAAGAGAAAGACTGTAGATGGCTTCTAAACGCAATAGTTCTCAAATAGTCATCCACCAACACTGATCCAATAAAAAGTTTGACCATCTATCATTAACATCACACACTCACACACTGTGACAGTCTTTTTGAACACCGTACCCATCCACATGCCAGCAGTGGCGGCGATGCTATCTCCGGCCTGCCCCCCACCCCACCACACCCAGACAGTGCTGCTGCTCCAGTAGCCTGCTCCACTCCGCCCAGCCACACATGCACAGGAGGTGAGAAGAACTCGACTCCTCACAAGCCAACCAGCCACCACAAACCCGTGTGCACAGAGTAAAGGAAATAAGATACATCAGTGGAGATAACCGAAAGCGCACGCACGCACGCACGCACGCACGCACACACGGCTCTACATTTCCTGCCAGAAAGACCACAAGAAGTTTCCTCAAAGGACTCTTAGCATTTGGCCTTTGTGGTTCATAGAAACCAACAGGTCCATTAAGCTCTTTCAACAGCAAAACAAAACAGTAGTGGCTTCTCTCTCGTCTATGTTTTTACTCCCCGGGTTCCATGGCGACCGCCCTGGAAGGATGCAGCCGGTTCCCACCCCTTACCCCACTCCAGCAGGGCCGTGGGACAGTCAGACGTGGAGCCTCCCCCGCCATCAGCTGTTCGAGAAGCTGCCGACTCTCGGGCCTCCCGTGATTCTTTTGACTCCCGTGGCTCTTTAGACTCCCTTGATTCTCGTGGCTCTTTAGACTCCCTTGATTCTCGTGGCTCTTTAGACTCCCTTGATTCTCGTGGCTCTTTAGACTCCCTTGATTCTCGTGGTTCTTTTGACTCCCGCGATTCTTTCGGCTCCCTTGATTCTCGCGGCTCTTTCGCCTCCTTTGCCTCTCGTGATTCCCGTGCCTCTTTGGGTTCTTTGAGTTCTCGCAATTCCCTGGATTCCAATGTCTCTTTTGGCTCTTTCGTCTCCCGCAACTCCCGGGCTTCTCGAGACTCCCGGGACTCCCTTTTCCCACCGTGCCTCCGGGAGCTCTTGCGCTCGCTCATCGGGCTGCTGGGCCTCGTCCCTCTCACAGACTCATGCTTCCTTGGTGATGGAGGCTGCCCAGGGGTTGAGGCCAGGGCTGCAAGTGGAGGCTCTGGCTTCAGCACTAAAGAGGTAGCCACCACAGCAGCTCACAGTGCCCTGGGTATTCAGTCCTCACAGTCCAGCCTGCAGAGAGCACGAGCCTCTCAATCTCCTCTGTGGTCACTGTAGTCACCACAGCTGCTAACTTTACCCAGCACAATCAATTGGACCCTTGCTCCGTTTCAATCCTTATCAATATTTATTCTGCACACAGAGTAGACACGCAGGCACACACACACAGTATTGATCCTCCCTTGGGTCCGGTCACCAGGAGGGGCATCATCACCAATCACAACAACAAAGGTGAGAGACTGACAGCTCGTAAAGCCAATCCCCTGGTTGGCTACTAACCATACTTCATTAACAGTTGTTACGGTGACTGGACACAAGAGGTCGAGTGGCGCTGGAGTGACATGGAAAACCACCCTGGAGCTCAACCCACCAACACACAACCATATCCTGTGTGTGTCCTCCAGCAGACAAAGCATATCCATCTACCGTCCATCCCTCCATCCCTCCATCCATCCACACCCATTCATCGATCAGACCCATGGATGGATCAGTAGTGCCCAGCGGCAACTGTGTGCCACTTTGACGTAAAGCAGGCTGGGAAGTGTGGTGGTGCTGGTGGTGGGAGGGGAGGCTGTCGGGTCAATGGGGCCAAAAGGGGGTTAGCAGTGGTCTGGGCATCAGATAGGGGGCGCGCTAAACCAGATCTCATCTCCACAGCCAAATAACGCTTGAGCTTCCAGCCGCCACTCGGTGTGGGGCATGTCCCTAGTGGCACGTGGCACAACGCCATGTATCCGAGCCAGTGAAATTTGCGGTCAGAGCAACAGTGGGTACATGAGCACAGAGATCCACAAGCTCATTTGACGAAACCCGGAGATGATGGCCGTATTTCTGGTAAGTTCACAAAATTTGTTTTCACTGCTTTTAAATCCAGTCGCTATGTGGTTCTTTAAGTCCTGCAGTCAGCATGACAGTAAAAAGCAGAGTGGGGAAGGAGGCAGGAAGGCAGCATCTGAGCTTCACAGTAGAGAGGTAGGCACCCTGGCCATGGTGAACATGGGGAGCAGACACTGGCGGGGATGCAGCTTAAATGCTGTTAAGCGATGCAGTGCTGTTTATTTCCCATGTATATCTTGAAGACCTTGCATGTGCCACATTAAAAGGAAAACTGGCTACAACCTCCTGACTAAACAAAGGCTGGGGGCAGAAGGGAGAGACAAAGAGAGGAGCAGAATGAGACAGTGAGTCAGTGAGTGGGAGTGTATGGAGTGGGAGTGTATAGGGAGAGTGTGTAAAGTGACAGATGGGTGGAGGGAGGGGGTGCAGAAAGACAGTCAGACAAAGCAGTCAGACAAAGCAGACAGACAGACAGACAGACAGACAGAGAGAGAGCACAGAGAGGGAGAGAGGTGGCCAGACGGGGGGGAATCACATAAACACAGCGCAGCACACACGGATCGACACTCTATTAAGCCCCACGCTACAGGGCTCTGGCCCGCGCCGCTGACGGACACACGGACGTCTCCCGGGAGACAGACACACGGCCGCGATGGAACTCCTGTGTGACGCAGCCAATGCCAGGCAACAGAGCAAACACGAGACGCTGCATAAAGAGAGCATTGTGCGAGTGTTAGTGTGCGTTGTGAGAGAACGTACGTGTGTGTGTGTGTGTGTGTGGGGGGGGGGGGGGGGGGGGGGGGGGGGTAAAGCACCGTAAGTCACACACCCCTGTCCAAATCTCTAATCAGGGAACAATCTGCAGAACACCGCAAGCTCGTCCAATGCCCCAGCTTCCTGTTTCGCTGCTTTCACTACACTGCTACTGTTTTAAAACAAAAACAGCTAGACAGAGAAAGCCAAGTGCTTCAGGGGATGTCACTATCCCAGTTGAGCAGCTGAGGCCCACATTTGGCTTTTCAGAAAAAGAAATCTTTACACAGTTTAGTGGACTGTACTGGAGCACCCTCAACTATCTGAGTTAAGCAGCTAGATAACCAAGGACAGTGACCGATTTTTAAAGAGCAATATACAGAAGCATTATGCTTCCTAATTTTTGGATTTCAGGTAGTTCTTTTTATTCACACTACACTGCATTCATTTAACATGCATAACATAGACTAAAAGAAACTGTCCTTCTTCAAATGGAAGATTTATTGAACGACTCATTCTGTGAATCCATCCCAAATCTGACTCTACCAAGCCACATTGATGACAACGGTTCAATGATGACAGGAGAGGCCTGATTTACAACCTCACATGCATCTACGAGAGCCAGACCGAGCGAACGGCAGCAGCAGCAGTCAGAAGATCTCCTCAGACGAGCTGCTCACAGCCAACCACCCCATCAGCCGTCCCTCCTCCCACCCACTCAGCCAATCAAAACACTCACTCCAGCCAAGGACCCCCGCCCCTCAATCCCACCCCACCCCCACCACCACCCCCACCACCACACACACACAAACCCCTTTTTGAGCAGCATAGCTCTGTAAAGTCAGTCAGTCAGGCACTCACTCCAGCGGCAGGCCTCAGGCTCGTCCGGCAGCTGGAGGTGACTGTCGTTCTCGCCGCTGCCCAAGCACGGTCCGGCGCGCTGGAACAGTCTCCCCGCCAACTTTTGCAGAACCGACATGCCACCAGAGGGTGTGTATGTGTGTGTGTGTGTGTGAGAATGTGAGTGTGTTTATGTGAGAATATAAATGTGTGTGGCAAAAAGTAAAAACAAGTGTAGCCTTATTGGTTAAGTGTGCCCAGTCCCCAAGTCCAATCAAGAGCTCGCACCACCCCTCCGTCTCAGTTTAACTCGATGTTTTGTCCAGACCTCTCCAAACTTCCTTTTAGCCTTTTTGTGCCACCCCCACCTCACACACCCCCACCTCACACACCCCCACCTCACACACCTCCACCTCACACACCTCCACCTCACACACCTCCACCTCACACACCCCCACCTCACACACCCCCACCTCACACACCCCCACCTCACACACCTCCACCTCACACACCTCCACCTCACACACCTCCACGTCGCTGCGTCCACCTCACACCTCACACACCTCACACCTCACACACCCCCACCTCACACACCCCCACGTCACTGCGTCCACCACTCTCTCTTCCTCCGTTTCCCTCCCTCCTGCCTGAGCTCAGACTCGGCCAGCAGGCAGGCGGGCAGCGCTCGGACCTTTTGTTGCTTCTCCACTTCCTGTCCCGCCACACACTGTCCACCCAGCCCTTTCCTGTGGGCCCGAGGCTCCCCGAGGCACCAGGAAACTCCCGCTCTTCCCCTGACCGCTAGCGGAGAAAAGGGCAGGTAGGGCAAGAGTGCTGCTGCTGCTGGTGGTGGTGGTAGTAGAGTGGTCGTGGAGGGCAAGAGGAGAGACATAGACATTTGCTCCAGAAGCTCCAAACACCACCCCACCCTCCAAGACAGGTGAACTTGAACCCTGCCAGTCGTGGCCCACGATCTCCTTAAGGTCCTTCCCGACCGGCGCACTGCAGGTCTTCGTCCTCCGAACCATGCAGATGTACTGGAAAACGGAGTCGACTCGGCGTGTGCCTGCGTAAGCCCCCACCACCACCACAACTCTGACCACCATGCCCCTGCACCTGTTCCTGGGCATCAGGGTGGACCATGGGCAGACACAGCTGATTGGGGGACTGGCTTTAGTGGGGGGAGGGCACTGTGTGAGGTTAAGTGTTTGAAAAATGTTTGAGAGTTTAAAATATGATTTGTATGAGAGAGACAAAGAGAGAGTCATAGAGTAATGTCAGGTGTGTGTGTGTGTGTGTGTGTGGGGGATGACATTAGTGCAGCTGGAAGTTACAAAGTGTGTGAAAACGCATGCTCCTTAGACTGGATGTGTGTGTGTGTGTGTATATATATGTGTGTATGTGTGTGTGTGTGTGTGTGTGTGTATATGTGTGTGTGTGTGTGTATGTGTGTATGTGTGTATGTGTGTGGGGGGGGGGGGGGGGTTATTATTTTTGTATATAATAAGGTTTGTTTGTTTGTTTGTTTGTTTGTGTGTCCATGAGTAGGGGAGAACTCCAAACCTGCCCTCCTTGAGGGGATTGGCTTACCGGCTCGCACTGCTACGGCTTAATCACCCACCTCCATGAAAGGCTTCAGAATAGGAACATAATCTGCCAACCCCCTACCCCCCCAGCCCTGCACCCTGCCCTAGTCCTCTCCAGTCCCCCCCTCCCCCCACTCCATACCAACGCCACCCTCACAATCCCACCACCAGCGGCAGCAGCAGCACACGTGCCACACCGCAGCTGAATGTATCGGGCATATTCAAATGACATGCAGTCCCATGCAAATAGAAATCCACTCTTCACACTTACGCTCCACCGGCAGCCTGTTGCGAAGGCCCATTTCACACATCCCTGCTTCACCTCACGGCCAGCAGACACAAACGCACGCGCGCACTCTCTCTCTCTCTCTCTCACACTCACACACTCTTACAACCAGCGATGTCGGCGCTGGCTCTAAATTGCACATTTTGCACAAGGTCTTTCGACAGTGGTGGCAAAACAGGCTGGATTTAAAAATCTGGCAGCCACGCATGTGTTCCATTCCTGCGGTAGGGTAAAGCTAAATCACTCACACATACACACAACACAAGTGAAGAGGTA
Organism: Alosa sapidissima; assembly: GCF_018492685.1. Taxonomy (NCBI): domain Eukaryota; kingdom Metazoa; phylum Chordata; class Actinopteri; order Clupeiformes; family Clupeidae; genus Alosa; species Alosa sapidissima. The sequence continues at coordinate 2,540,910 of NC_055959.1, read as the reverse complement.
GTGGCTGGCCTCTGCAGGACAGTTTGGTGGGGGGGGGGGGGGGGGGGGTTCTCCGGCGCCGAGAAGAGAAGTGAAGAGGAAATGAGATAAATAGGGAACAGAGAGTTGTTGGGATAGTAGGAAAGGAGGAAGAGAGAACAAGAGAAAGCAGAGCTGCCCAAAGATGGGCACAAGAGGGTCACACACACACACACACACACACACAAGTAGTCTTGTTCTAAACACTGGGCTATCACATGATGTTCAAGAGACTCCTCAGCGTCACAGTTAAGCCTGGAGTGGATCACATCGACTGGATCATATGACACCTCTACAGCCCAGAAAATGGCTCCCCCCCGACACACACACACACCACCACCAGACTTCCAATACACCCCCCCCCCCCCCCCCCCCCCCCCCCCCCCCCCCCACACACACACACACAGCCCCACCATCGCTACTACTTTGTGACTGCCACAGAGCATGAACATAAACAGACTTCCTGTGAGGGGAAGCGTCTCTGCCTGCAGGTCAGGCGGACCCGGCCCCCTGAGGGACACCAAACTGTATATTTTTGCATGCGGGCCCTCATAAGAGCCAGAGCGACCCAGCGCTTTAGTTCTAGGTCCCTATACCCTCCATTGCCATCTGACCTACACTGCACTTCTCCTCAAACTTTGCCACTTTCCCCATCTCCAAAACATGGGACTAGAACATTACAACAACCCACTACAGCCTCTCCCCCTGGGGATGGCTTCAGGGAGACGAGCCTCCTGTTTTGGAGACAGGCTCTGATGCAGATTTTCTGAGGTCACAAAGGCAACTTTTCCGATCTCGGAGAGGTTGACAATGAGCTTGTCAACACTACATTATTTTCCTCTCTATTGCACATGTGGTATAAAACTCTACTTCCCCTCCACAGGTATGCTTTGTATACTGCCACCCATATCTTCTTCTGACTCAGAAAACAAAATAACAGCAAACATAAAAAAAAAAACCTGTTGACCTATGCTCCATCCTAAAGGATCCACTGTCTTGAGACAATGTGCAGACAACACTGAAATACAAAACATTGGGGTTTGTTTCCCAAAATGTTCCCCAGAAAGAAAGAGATTGTTTTGAATACTGAACAGGTTGTGATAGTCGCGGTGGAACACTGCATTTGGGAACTAAAGCTTTGAACTGAAAATCCAAAGAGATAGCCTACCTGTTCCTTACTTCCTCTTTGTTACAGTCATCTCAAAGGTAGATAACAGCAATTTATCATCTAACCTGCCCCCTGAACAGTCAACTTGTGAATGAGGTTGCCATACCCAGACAAGGAAACACGGCTCCGAGCTACTGGAGTCCTATATCTTCAGTCTCACGAAAATATGTATGTTTGTGTTAGCAAACTCTAAACAACACGCATTTGAGGTCTTCATTTTAGCTTCTTCTATTCTAATTCATTATATACAGCAAAAAAATACTTTAAAAAGATGTCTAATTATTTGGCATACCAAGACTATCAAAACTAATCTCAACCATGGAGGAAAAGCTTTGGTTGACACTAAGCACAACAAGTCTGGGTTCATGACACTCGTGTTCCATAACACGCTCTCTCTCACCCCACACACAAACACACGTTATGTTCCATTATATTCTACAAGTTCTACATTTGGCCACATACTGCTGGACATTGCAGTGATAACCTTAATGGTACATTACCTTTTGAATACCTAACCAACCATGACAACGATAGGCCTACTTCAAATGCTACTGTGTTTGAAAGTCCTGGCTAGTGGATGCATTTTCAATATTTGCTGCAAGCATTACGCAAAGTTTTTTTATTATTATTATTTCTCACCTAGACATCATAACTGTGCATCACGTCACATTCAAAATCAAACCAAACTGTCACAAGTGCAATGGCAGGGTAAAAAGCAACGTTGCAGATCTCTACAGAGTGTAAAATGGCCAATGTCAAGCAATACCACCAAGTATTTCCTTTTTGAAGGCGAGGTTCAAAGACCCCTCAAACTGACAGGAAGGAGGGAAGTGGTTGAAGTAAGACCTATCGTGAAGCTTATCCAAACCGGTGCATGTAACATTTGCGTGTGTTAGTTCGTAAAACGACATTGGAAGAAAAAAAGTCAACAGGATTCGAGGGCCTTGACCGACTGCTGCTACTCATCTTCAGGAGAGCAAAGAAAACAACTAAGCTAGTTAGCTAGCTACGCGTTTACATAGGTGTTTCAGTGCCTTGGCTACCTAGCCAGTCAGCTAATAATACATAATCGAAAGTGTTCCCCATTGACATTTGGCCCACCTATTCAGGTGATGCATGAAGACCCGAAATAATTCTGCATCATACTAAGGTTGCTAGCTATCCAGCCAATTGACTAATGTTTAACCATACAAGCAAACTCACCACTCTCCATCTCGTTGCCCTTGTTCTTGGCGGTGGGCGCGTTGCCCATGATTGCAGGCCAGGTAGGAGATCCCTTGATACAGAATTTCTTGCGATTTTCGTTACGTCCACTTCTCAATCGAGTCTTCAATATCTAGAGTCGATGCGCACGTAGTCTACAAACATAATTCGCAACACGTCTATACCAATCGTGGTATCTCCCCGTTGTTTGTTCTACCTTGCGTTGAAAAAAGTCCGTAGGTAACGTTTGCTAGCTAAGTAGCTAGCTAGCGAATAAACGCCAGCTAGCTCTGTGAGTTAGCTATGTAGCTACCTTTGGGTTGCAGTAAACTGCTAGCCAACTAATGTTTCTCGGCTCCCTAGGTACAGTAGAAATCGTCGAAACCAGTTCTTTGCGTGTATCTCTACCCCTCGAACGTAGCTAACGCTACCCCCTCAGACTCTACTGTAGCACCCAGCAAGGCCCGGACTCTGCTGCTGGAGAAGCCAAGACTCCTCTAACAGCTGGTATTATTTCTCTAATAAAAAATAATATTCCCCTTTTCAGTTGGTCCCTGCCCCGATGACTTTCCAGGATCCAGAACCGCTGCAGCTAGCTAGCTTGTTCGCATAATTCGACAGACCCCCATTAATCCTCCGACTACAGCTAGAGGGAACTCCAGCTTCAGACAGAACCAATCCCCTAAATCTTTCTTATTGGTCAATGTTCAGATGACAGGCTCAAAGAATGTCTTTGATTGGATACAGTTTTGCATGTGTGGTCTGTGCAGAATTGTGATTTGTCAAAGACTATCTGTCAGGTTAACTTTGTCCCACCCTCGCAGTCCAATGAATAACGTCATCTATTTTCATACTATTCATACAGTAAAGATCCACATTTCAGTTCAGTCATTCAGAACTGCAACTTAACTGTGCAAAACATTTCGTAGATCCACATAAATTATTCTGGCCAGCAGCCCATGGCTTCTGAAACGAAATGGCCTCTCCCGCCCGACTAATCTGTGATTGGCTGTGTGACGTCAAGATGGTCTATTTTTAGAAAGTTGGTCAGAATTTAAAGCACGCGGACACCCTACGTTTTTAGAATATAAAAAATAAGTCGGGTTTATGGCAAGTCACAACATTGAGGTCACTTCTGTTCTGTGTGTATAAGCGTATTATTAGAACGTTTGATTACTGTTTTCCAATGGGCAGGAAAATATAAAAAATGGCTACACAGCATGGGAATTGTTGAATCATTAGGGGGCGTCTTGCTCGAGTACATTGACCGTTTCATAATAACACGGCAAAATCCAAAGTCTTTTTGATGGCAAGAAGACTAGCAATTGCACTGCAGTTAAACTATACCATTTTCCATAATGTGTCTGGCAATACCGTTATACTTTTACGTGGTAGAATCCAAAATGGTCATTAACTGGCTAAACTGTTCATTTATTATAAAACAATACATTACTAGGTTCGGCATAAGGGAGGGGGAAAAAACATAGGCTCTTATGTTCCTGTGTTGCATGGTTGCGTGCTGTAACTGCTCACGTTGCTTAGCAACAGGAAGCGAGCTGATCCACTCACTCCAAAATGACTGGTGCTCCTTTTTTATGAATGAAACCAGAAAAAATGTGCTAGGCTACTCTCTATTCCCTTGTATCAGGCACCACACCATTTTGCATGAACAGAGAGCATGACATACGGCAATGAGCATAACCAAAAGGAGTGGGAATCAGACACCATAACCATAAAAAACTTCATCCTGTCTAGCATATGGCATTTAGTGGATATGCAATAGCATGGAATCGAATTATTTATTAACATTTGAAATGACAGGTATGATGAAAGCATAAAAACATACATTTTTTTAAACAAGTAGAGAAAGAAAAAATCATGCAAAAACAGCTTAAAGCAACACCAAAGAGTTTTTGTACCTTAAAATAATGTTTCCAAAATCGTTTCAGTGGTTAATCAACTCGTAACAGGGTGAACGGCACTTCTGCAAAATTCGCTTCGCTTCTATATATGTAAGTTTGCCAGATCGGGTAGCGGTTCTGTAGTTCGATGGAATGAGACATAAGAAACTACAAGTTTGACTTGCATCTGATGTCGCAATACATCGTACTTTCATAAAATCATGCAACATATTCTACCTTGTCTGACATCGTTATTTGCAAAGCCAGTGCTTGATAATTAGCATGCGTGCGACTAGAGGAAAAGTTCTTTTAAAGCTCAGAGGAGTTGTGTTGTGTTTTAGTTCTACTCATAGGCACTATATTCCCCATGAATAGAGGAGTGTAGGGGCTGCAGGCATGAGCAGGGGAAGAGCTTCCCTTTAATATGTTCGTGTGGGTGCACAGATAGCTCTACATGTGATCACGTCTTTCACATAGTATTGGAAAAGAAAAGATAGGATTCCAATTGCAGCAATCTCCTGACTCTTTGTCAACTCACCCCACACTGGGATGAGAATTGGATAATTGAAGGTTAGGTATATTTGCTTTAGAACATGACATGAGAGACTAGCTCTTTTGGCAACTCTGGGATTATGAATCCTTGGCCTCGACTTTGCAGATCATGTACTTGATGTGAGCATCCCTGACAAGTCAGACAAAATCTAAACTCCAAGATGAACACTCTGTCTACTGGTAGTCCAATGATGTTGAGAGGGAATGTTGTCCTCTCTCCTGGCACTGATAGCAATCGTCATCTTAATTCCATGATCCACCATCACTTCTCACCCACTGTTCCTTTGATGACCATCTGCTATGTCTGCATTCCACAGCAATGTATAGAAGGGATTCTATAATCTTTGCCTTCCATCAAGACTAAGAGCAGAGACTTTCTGATGAGGAGACACAGCACTCAAAAAATCCTCCATAGAAATGCATGGGCTTAGTTTGTAACGCCAATATGGCAGTTGTCTACGCATATTACACCCCTTCCGCGGCAAAACGTTGACATGTGAATACATTGAGCCAATCATGTGCTATGTTGTGAATACATTGAGCCAATAATGTGGTGTGTTGTGAAGACATCGCGCCAATCATGTGTTGTGATCTCGCCGCTGGAGCAAGATTGCAGTAGATTGGTGTCGTGAAGCCTTGCGCACGCGCATTTCTGCCGAGATGAATGCCCGATGAGTGCCCGTGCCCAAAAAGCGTTGCCGAGTGGAGGGACTTGCCTAAAAGGACTTTGCTAAGAGTCAGTCAAGGCTTTTTATTATTTCCTCACTGGTGGAATGATTAACAGTATGCTCAACATTCTAGCTATAGTTTTAATCTATATATAATATCTAAATCTCTTTACCTTGTATCTAACTAATTATCAGAGTTAGTTTGCATGTTTATGGTTATTGTTGTTATTCTGTTAAATTCTACTCTGTCTATTATTACTAAAATCAGCTATCACTTTAAGTCAATAAAAGCCTCTACTAAGAACTTAACATAAACATAATGCTCAGAAGTGATTCTGTTTTGGTGATGGAGTATTAAAGTGTACAATCAAGAATGTCTGATGTTAGTGACCTCTTGCATCCCCCTCTCACAACCAATCAACCAGATATAACAAAACATGGTTTATTTGAAGACATAGAAAAACAGAGTATTAGATATACAGTATAATACACTTGACCACCCATACAAACCCAGTCACCTGCATCCTCCACTAAGGAAGAGTTGTTGGTAAATACAGACGGCCAATGAGGAAGAGTTGTTGGTAAATACGGACGGCCAATGAGGAAGAATGGTAAAGGCACACATTCACATTTAGCCCAACAGGCCACCTGCCCATTTCCTTAGTAAAGAGTAAAGACTTTAAGGTATAAATAAATATTTAAATTATAGATATGATTATCCCAAGATCGTAGCAGCTATGCTTGCTTCAATGTTCCCTAGTGCTTTTGCAATGAGGCTCTCGATACGATACATTCTTCAGCCAGAGGCGCACAACGTCTATCTGCTGTAAGTGCATACCAGCGGATAAAACAAACATACTGAAGAGGTTTGGGGGCTGTTAAGGCTTAGCTGGCTCAGTGTGTCTTTCAGGCAGCCACTCCTTTCTCACTTCTCAGGCTTGACTTCCTGGACTGAGTGAGGCCGTGGATGTGCTCCTGTGTCAGGTCTACATGCAGAGTCTGTCTTACATGCAGTCCATGGAGTTGTCTGGCATCATTCCAAGACCAAGGGGTGGCGCTTTGCCCCCAGCACAAGAGGGCATCGTGGTATTGGGGGCCGGATCCACATTCTCCAGATCCTCCATCTTCTCTGCACTCCCCTCCCAGTTGATGTGGAAGCGAGTTACACGTGGGTTGGAAGCCAGAATGTTCCTCTGGAGCTGAAAGAAAAAGCACAAAAAGTTGTTGTTAATGTTCTGTTTGCTATGGTGTGATGTCAAACATACAAACAAACTTAAGAAAATAAATGGAAAATAGCTATTTCCTGCTCCCAAATACAGGGTTTTTGCAGATAAACAAGATCATTGTTTGACTCAAAGGACTTTTATCATTCATAGTGCGACAAGTATAAAAAATATGGAGGAAAATGAGAATTACTTGCAAAGTACCCATCCATGATTTCATTCAGATTTACAGAACTGTGTGCATGAAATAGTGCGTGTATGCGTTTCATGCATGCCCAACATTTTTGTCAGCCATCTTGAGCAGGTCACATAGTTTATAGTCCATGTGTGTGCGAGCACAGAACTTGCAACCAACTGAAATGTGTAGCATAAGTAAAATGTCAGTGTCTTCCCAGCTTTTGAGGTTTAACCAATCAATTAATACCAATCAATGGTACATTTTAAACTTTTTAAGACCTCACAAAAACCCTGAAATAGGGTTTCTGGGTTCACTTGCCTTTATCTGGTCTATGTAACCTGTTATTATAGAGAGGTTTCGATCTATGGCATTTCCCCCACATTAGGCCTACATTTCTGTGTTCAAAGCTAGCACACACCAAGTCGAGGATTGGACATCTGAAAATGTCGGGCCTCTGAGAATCTACGGTTCAAATCAGTGTGATGTGTGCTGCATCATTGGCAACAACAAACCTCTGCTAGCTTGTATGCAGCTGATTCAGCATGTTGAATAGGCGTTGGAGCTGTTGGTAAAATGATTGCTCCGACTGGCTGTTTAATTTACCTATCTGTTGTCAAGAAGCACAGTGTAAGGAGATACAGTCCTGGCAGTGTTTTGCATCTGGACTACTGGATCTATTTATGTGGTTTCTACAGCAAGAGTAGGGTGAAAATGGTAAACAAGTGCAATAAGTGCTGCTCTGTTTACATTTTGTACATCTAGAATGTACACCACTCAGAATGTACTTGGTAGCTGACCATGGACAGTAGTTTTTGCAGGGGTGTTCCAGTGCAACTTTTCTGGCCTAGTACAGGCAACACAAGGACACTTAACAGTCAGTCAGTGTCGCAGCTGATGCTTTGCCATGCAATAGCCATGATACTGCTGACAATGACATGAGCAGTTTTTAAAACCATACCTGTACCTATAACCTGGACACTGCTCAGTGTTGCGTTCAGGTGTTGTCAGTTATTGATACAGCTGATAACTTGATGTATGAGGATGGATATGGACAACTTATCAAGAAGATATAATATTAAAGTCTATAACATCCTTATAAGATCTAAAAGATAAAGTGTATGGCTGTCATAAATAGCTGTAAAACCTCAAAGGACAAACAGCATTAATATACAGTACAGTCATTTTATCCAAGAACACAAATGCATAGTACAGGTAAGGGAGGTTTTTCCGTTGGCACTTGCAGCCAAGCCAAGGTGTAACACGCCAATCTCTTTCCATTACAACTTTGACTGTGCCACACCGTGCTGAGCTGGTCCACTCATTTTGGACTTAATCCTGAGCTGGGCCAAAACCATACCAAGTCTGCCTCCAAACATGCTAAGTGACTTGGAAACTACCATCAATTTTGTAGCTCAGTCATTATCCAGTTCATCAGTCAGTTTTCCACTGATTTTCCACCGTTTCAAGGTGGCTTCGAAATGAGTCTACTTAGAATGAATCGTACAATATACCGACCAAAGATTTCAGAGTACCTGCGTAGCATTCAAGAACCTTTTTTTTGAGTGGGAGATGAATAAATGGACATTGAATAAGCAACGTTAGGCTAACCACAACCACTCAGTAGCAGTAAAGCTAATTACCAGATATACATCAATTCCTCGTAGACATATAATATATAATATAAATATTATTTGCATTAATGTATTTTTGCAAGTACACTTTAAACTGCAAAATCCCCTGATATTCCATGACTTTGCCCCACAAATGATACAATTTCATGACTTTCCATGTCTGGAATAGACTCTATCAAATTTCCACGATATTCCAGAAATTCCATGACCCGTGGGAAGCCTGGAGTCACTGTCAGAAGTATTGACAATTTGACTGCATGTTAATCAGATAAGAGATTGGTTCCCAATAGAATTCACAATTGAATTGAATCATAATTGAAGAAATCCGGGATATGTAAAGATCAGAACTACCTCAGCAACCATAAGATTCAGTCATGCTCCGGTCAGATGTCGTATTAGGGTAACACAAAGTCATAGTCTGTGGACCCCCTAAAATAGCCTCGGCCATCCCCTGGTCACCCTCATGCCACTTCCACTGCTTGATATCACTTCAATTTGGGAAGGTCGTTTTAAACATTTGAAGCAAGAAGTCAAGGGTTGCCTAAAAATGTAAGGCAGAACTGTGGTGTTATATTATGAGTTCACAGAGTGTTGTGTGAATTGATGCCAATACTACCTGTGAGTAGTCTGGCTTGATAGGTGGATTTTCCCGCAGCTCAGGATCAGTGTACTCATTGTTCACATAGTAGCCAATGCGGATGAACTCCTGTCCACGGTATGTACAGGTGATCAGGACAACAGTAACGCCTACTGCATCACTCTCTGGTATGAAAGAAGGGTTTGCAGCCTCCGCCTGGTAAAAAAAAAAAAAAGGATAAAAAAAAACTTTAGCCCGCCAGGTAAACTGGCTGAACTCGTACAATTGGGTATAAGGGAGCCATCAGGTAGCGCAAGCTGAAGGAAAGCAAAACATGATGGGGACGTCAAAGTCAAAGTCTGCTTTATTGTCAATTTCTTCACATGTCAAGACATACAAAGAGATCGAAATTGCGTTTCCTACTATCCCACGGTGGAGACAAGACATATTTTACCAATTAGGTCCACAGACAGACATAACATTCAAGTAAACAATATAAAAAGTACAAATAAGAAGGCACATACAATGAAGAAATAAGAGC